>NW_012267236.1:13727312-13802622 GCF_000151885.1 Dipodomys ordii
TTCTTCTTCTTCTTCTTCTTCTTCTTCTTCTTCTTCTTCTTCTTCTTCTTCTTCTTCTTCTTCTTCTTCTTCTTCTTCTTCTTCTTCTTCTTCCTCTCCTTCTCCTTCTCCTTCCCTTCTCCTTCTCCTTTCTTCTTCTTCGACAGCTGCAGAAGAAGCCAGCTGCACAGGCCAGTCTTCCTGTGAGGGGCTGTGGCTGGAGTCTCCCAGGCTGGATCTCAGCTGCCAACAGGACATGCCTACGATCGCATGGCTGGCTGATGGCCTGGCAGTCTGACCTGCAGGCTGCGGTGGCAGATAGCAGCCAGAGGGAAGGCAGGAGGCCTGTTCTTTTGAGCCCTCTCTAGAGGCCTGACCACTGACTCCTTTTCACTCCTGGCCTCAAAATTTAGACCTCATAAAAGACTCATATTATCTTAGCTGTGGAGAACTGGACAGACTTAGACTTCTTTCTTACTCCTCTTGGGATAATTTTCACTGCTTTGATCATTCTCATGGAGCTGCATTTTCTTATAATTCCAAGCAAAAATGGTTGTGTGTGTGTGTATGTGTGTGTGTGTCCTGCATCTACACAGAGCCTCACCTATTAGCAGAAGTTGAGTCAATGTTTGTCACATGAATGAAGAAAATGAATGAAGAAAGTGCACCTGCCATCCTCCAGCCATTACCAATCAAACAGATAGTAGTTAGTACCAGCTTAGGTAGTTTCGATGTCAACCTTTTATCAGCTTAATTTCTTTGGTAGTTAATTTAACCAGTTGACACGTCTTTGGTAGGTCTCTTGACACACTGAGAAAACATTCATCTAGGCACAGCCAATCCCAGCACTGTACCATGTCCCAAATAGCAAGCTTTCTGGAAGAGGCCGGCCTGAACTTCATTCTATGAGAATGAATGCACTTGGCTGGGCAAGGCTGGAAGGAAAATAAAACAGCTTTTGGTGGCCAGGGAAAGGAGCCTGGACTTGCTCTATGTGGGCAGATGTCCTGCCTAGCCCCAAATAGCTCTTTTACACAGGTGTGAAGAACAACCCACCTGGAAACTGTATAAGGACCAGGAAATCATTTGGCCTATGACAGGACAGACATGTACGTTTCTGGACAGAGGCCCATGCGATCTGCTTGTACTGATAATTTTGTATGGCCCATAAATGATGTTATAAATATCTTAATGACCCTTTGCACAAAAAAATGGTTTCCTTGCTCCTCCTAGAGAGTCAGTTTAATGGACAATAAACAAGAGTGGCTGGATTCAGGACCATGGGGAGTTTATCGACTTCCCCCATGGAAGCAATGATTAGATTGGACTTGGAATGCAATTCTTTCCAGCAATTTATGAAAAGGTATTGACTCAAATGCATAATTGTTTCAAGTAATTGGAGTGCTTTGAATTCATCCAGCTAGGAGCTTAGCTTGTAATGAGGGTTGGTAAATCATAATCTTTGCAAAGACCCAGGCCTGGGCAATGCTCCCTCTGGACCAAGGCTGTCTGGCAGACCCAAAAATCTGCAGGATATACTTCCTTGCAGGGCAAGGGTGTTTCTTTCTTCTGGTGCAAATGTGTGAAGAGCACACGCACACACACATGCACACATGAGAGCACATGTGCTGATCCTGGGGCTTGAACTCAGAGCCTGAGTACCATCCCTAAGATTTTCTGGTCAAGGCTAGCACTCTACCACTTGAGTCATAGTTCCACTTCTGACTTTTTGTAAGTTTATTGGAGGTGAGAATCACATGGACTTTCCTGCCTGGGCTGGCTTTGAACCACAATCCTCAGATCTCAGCCTCCTGAGTAGTTAAAATTACAAGTGTCAGCCACTGGTGCCCAGCCATAGGACCTTTTAATATTTGCCTTAAATGGGATTTTTTTTCTTCCTGCAAACAAGACAATGCTTCTGTCCATGTTATAGTCCAATGGTTTCACAAACATTATGAGCACATTGTCCAGCAAGCACTTCCTGACTACCTGAGCTATTTATGCTTAAAATATCTGTTTGTAACCTAGCTGAGCTACCCCATGATACCTTGTTATTGATGGAAGGGGACTGAAGAGACCCTGAGGAGTTAAAGGACCTCTTGTTCTAGATCAGTAATTCTCCAACCCACTGGTTTCTGAACCTGTTTTATATTTCTAAAAATTAAAACCCCTGAAATCTTTGGCTTAAATGGGTTCCATTTATCAATGGTTGCCAAATTAGAAAGTAAAACTAAGGAAATCTTAAGTTTAATGCAATGGTAATATACTCAATATGTGTCACATTTTTGTGAAAGATAATAGTTCCTATAACAAGTAATGTGCAGGGAGGCATTATTCACAGTCTTGCAGATTCTTTGATGTCTGGCTTAGTAGAAGACAGCTGGATGCTCATCTCCACTTCCACTGATATGCCACTGCCATGTCACATACCACCTTGTTCCTAGAGCATTTTACTACAGGAGAGACTGAGAGTAAAAACAAGGCACAAAAGTTAGCTAATTAGGAGGCCGAGCCCTGAGAATTGCTGTTTGAAGCCAAGCAAAATCAGAGGGACTCATATCCAATTAACCAGCCAAAAGCCAGAAATGGATTTGTGGCTCAAGGGGTAGAGCATGAGCCTTGAGTAGAAAAAGTCAAGCAAGAGCACAAGATCCTGTCAAGACCTCACGATTGTTTCTAACACATTTGTAAGATGATGTCTTTGTTGCTTTGTATGTCCCTCCCCCATGGTATAACCCCTGCTTTCACTGTATTTGATGTTAGCATAATTTGTGGAGGGGAAAGGAAAAAACAAATCGTTTAAATAGGGATACAGGTGGACCCATTGCAACAATGAGATGTACAAGTCGTTATGTCAAAAAACAAACTTTACAACTTTGGTCGGGGGCGGGGGGGGGGGGGGATTGGGTAGGGGGGTTGGGGGATGGGAAGGGATGAGAAGGGGAAACAAAGGAGGAGGCAACAATGCTTGATAAGAAATGTACTCATTAATGTAATTGTAACCCCTCTATATGGTATTTTCACAATAAAAAAAAAAGGAAAAAAAACCCCACTACAGGCACACAAAAAAAGGCAAATGTCTTAGTATTGTTATGAAAATAGTTTTTCTATGTCTTTGAGCATCTGCGATCTTGGCTGTAAAACTCATTTGGGATACCTCTCTTCCCTCCATGTCTGCAAATATCACCTGGTTCTGGATACGTCATCTCTTTTCTAGCTTCCTGCCACCACCGCAATTGGCTTTAAATCTCCAAAATAGGTTCGGAACTAAAGTTGCTTTGAAAACATGCAACTGAGCATGCTACCCATTGGTTTAAAACTTTTCAGTTGGTCCCGCTTTATTTGGGCTGAGTAGTAAGGTCTAAGTTCAGTTCCTGCTGGGTAACTCCCAACACTGTCCTCTGTCTATTGGCTCCTAAGTAGGCTCTTATGCCTGCAGCTCCCTCGCTACCCAAGGCCCTGGCTCAGGCTTACTCCCTAACCTGAATATTCTTGCTCTTCCCACCTTTTCACCTATCTACCCTGTAGTCTCAGATCAGCCATCATTACCTCCAAGAAGTTTTCCTAAGCTACTCTTACTAGGTCAGCTCCTCCTCACAGAGGGATTTACAAGAATTTTGACAGTTAAAAAATTTAGAATTGTTCATGTGATTATTTGATCAATATCTAATTATGCATGGTGTAACAAATTGCCTCCCCCAAGAAAAATCCATTAGCAGCTTAAAATAGCAAGTAGTTTCTTAATTCACAGTTTGTTTGGCTAGAAATTTGTGAGCAGCTTAGCTGAGTGATTCTGTTCAGAATGTCAACCAGGGCTGTAGTTATTCTAAGACTTGACTGAGGCTAGAGATCTACTTCCAAGATGGCTCTGTGGGCCTTTCCTTCGGGCTGCTTGAGCTTCCTCACAACATGGCAGCTGCTTTACCCCAGAGAACAAGAGTTCCAAAAGGAAAAGGAAAAGGCTATGATGTCTCTAATAACCTCATTTCAGACATTCTGCTGATCATTCTGTAGTATTCTATTGACAACCCAGCTCATGGCTCTTCAATGTAGAAGGAGGCTATGTAAGTACATGAGTACAGAGAGGCAGGGACCACATGGAGGGGCCACATGGAGATGGTTGAGAACTCAACTGTGCTTTCTCACTGTCATATCTGCATGCCTCACTCAGCATACAGCATATTATGAATCTTCAGATATTAATAATTTTTGTGTGTTTATGTGTGTGTCATTCCTGGGGCTTGAACTCAGGACTTGGGTGCTGTCCTTGAGATTTTGTACTCAAGGCTAGCATTCTACTACTTGAACCATGGCTTCACTTCCAGCTTTTTTGGTAGTTAGTTAGAGATAAGAGTCTCACAGACTTAGGCCTGGGCTGACTTCAAATCATGATCCTAAGATCTCAGCCTTCTAAGTAGCTAGGATTACAGGCTCAGACACTAATTTTTGAATGAAAGAAATGAGTTTGGTAGGGTTATCCAGTTCAAACAGCAATATTTCAAGGGTAATTCAGTCTCAGCCTTTTCTTTACCTTTCAAGGTTCCAAAGCCAGGATATCAGAATCCTAGTCAGAGGGTTAAGAAAACACTATGAGCCCCATGATCCAGCTACAGCCTGCCTACGCCTCAGGCATGCATCCTGTCTCAGAGTATGTACCCCACATCCTGGAGATACCACAGGCAGTTGTTCATTTCTCAGACACTTGAATCAGAGGAGGGGCAATCAAGAGACTAGCAAGGCACTGGTTTCACTTCATTTCATGTTAGCTGCCATCCAACAAGGGTGGCAAGCTGCACAGGCAACTCTGTTAGGTGCCTCTTTTTTTAGCAACTTTGCCAGATCCCCAAGCTCCATCCAAGGAGCCAGGGAAGCAGCTGACCCTCAGCCAGCAGTCAGGATGTCTTCCTGATGCATCTGCCCCTGGAAACACAGTTCTTCAATAATGCATGGAGCTATTAGCACCAGGCAGAGGATAGCTGGCTCTCTCTCCTAGTGATCAAAGCAGCCACCCCCAGGAGCCGAGTTGGTGATCAGATTTCATGGGCTCCTTAGAATGTCTGCCCCTCGGTATGAGATTAGAATGGCTGTTTTATGTCCAAGGATGAAAGCAGCGAGGATTTGGGAGTAAATCCGGCTTCCCAAAGAAATCAAAACGTTTCTATTTCATGACAAATGGATGCATGACACAGCTAATCGGTCCTGGGAGAGGAAACACAGCAGGACCAGCTGTCTACATTGACGGCTCCTCTCCGTGCTGTGGGAAACGTGTAGGACACAGGAGCAGGGAAGCCATGTAATTTCCTTATGTCCAGGGCATCTCCTGGACCATAAAGGCCTGTCATCAATCCTTGGGAGATTCACCTCCACCCCGCAGCATTAGCAAAGCTGGGCATGATCCCCTTGGAGCTGAAGAGGTGATTGAGTCTAGGATCACTGAGGGGGAGGCTGCAGCTCCTCCTTAGAGTGCCTGATCATCTGTCCAGCACTTCTGCACACAGTCCTGCTAATCCTTGTAGCAACTGACAATGTATTATTAGATTGTGCTATGATGGCTGGGGGTGGTGCTTCATGCCAGTAATCTGAGCATTTAGGAGGTAAAGGTACAAGGATTAAGAGTTTGTGGGCTAGCCTGAGCTGAGAGAGACACAGACAGACAGACAGAGAAAGAAGGAGGAGGGAGAGAAAAAGAAGGAGGAGGAGGAGGACGACGAGGAGGAGGAGGAAGAAGAGTAGGTGGGGGAGAGGAGTGGGGAGGAGGAGGAGACGAGTGGAGACAAGAGGAGAGGACGTCAAAGATGATGAGAGAGGAGGAGAATGAAGAGGATGAGGAGGAAGAAGAGGAAGGGGAGGAGGAAAAGAAAGAAGAGGCAAAGAAAGAAAGCTCTCCAGTTATGACATGTGGGCACCCAGAGCTGCTTTCGGAGCTATGTTCTAAGACCAGCTGCTTCCTTAAGTCCCTCCACAGCCAGGGGGAGCATCCCTGGAGAAACTGGCCTTTCCCATTACTTAAGAAATGCGGGGAACTGGGCCAACACACCAACGTGGGAATGGCCTAGTCCATGTCCGCGGTGGCCCACAGTCAGCCCCAGCCTTCCTCCCAGATGTCTTTCATTGTCTTCTCTAGAGAGTCTTCTCCTTTAGCCCAGGAACAGTCTAGAAGGAATCACTGATATCTTCTGGCTGCTGGCTCAGTACCCCTCATAGGTCCAATCTAGTCTTGCTTCTATTACCTGTAGAACGGAGGTGATGATTCTCCTTCATGGGTAGACAGCCCCAGAGCTCAGTTGATGCAGATAAATGCGACTCTCCTGGCTTGCAGACAAGGCAGGTGCCCGCTGAAGCCCCCCCACAGTGCTCTTCCTTCCTCTGCAGTCACCCTTCTATCACACACCCTTCTATCCCTCAAAAGGTGGCCTGGGCCTGATGGGTGCCTGTGCCAGGACCTGCTCAGGTATTATAGCGTGAGATATGCTGGGGACTAATGCAGACCTGGGACTGGGGTCTGGCCACACATCTCAGGAAACCAGGAGACTGGCAAAGCTGGGCTGGTGAGGAGAAGGGAGATCGGCCATTGGGCTCTGTCTAGGTCACCTGTAAACATATGTTTGCAAATCACAGACCTGTGCTACTGCACACAGCTTCCCCGTGAGTCCACTGTCAAGGACAGATCGCATCTGCTGCCGAAGCCATCACCAGCCTCTCCACCTCCACAGCCCCTGAACTCTCAGCTCTTCCTCCTCCAATACTCAAGGAAAAACATCAGCCCCCAGAGTGGCAGTCTGACCTGTCCCGGACACCTACCAAATCGCTTTCCCCATGATGCAGCAGTCCTTGTTTGCACTCCACTGGGACCCTGCCACACATGCCTGTGGCTATTGCATCCCTGATTTGGTATCTTGAGTTCCCGGGGGCGGGGGCAGGAACCTTGCTAGTCTTTCAGTCCCCAGGGACCTCTCCCCTGAACACTGGTGAATGAACAGGTGATGCTGCTGATGCTCTGACCGGTACTGCGCCTTCCTCCAAAGCCAAAGACCAGGCATCCTAAGGGTTTAGGGATGCAGAGGAAGCCAGCACAGAGAACTCAAGGTCAAATGACTTAAGAGGAGGTGAGGGAAGGGCTAGGACATAGGGGTGCTTATGAAGCAGGGTTCTGCAAAAAATGGGGGACTCTGTGTCAGAAAGACCAGGAGTCGTGCTCTGTGCCCACCCCGTGGAATACCCCCAGCCTGGTGAAGGCCCAGCCTTACTTCTTCCTCAGGCTCAGTCTCCTGGGGACTGCCCCAATGAACGGGCTTGCCACTTGCCAGAGCCCCTTGTTTGCCTGAGGGCTGATGAACTCTCCACTCTCTGGGATTTCTAAGGTCAGGGAAATGACTGGACTTTCTAGGTCACTCTATTACTGAAACACACTGGGTTCTTTCTGCACAATCATAGCCAGCATCCCCCAGCCTGCAATCACAGTATGTTCCGGGCTCACTCTCTTCTCTAGCCTGGGAAAGTGGGGCTCAAAGAAGAGGCTGTACCCAGGGGAGCACAATGGGGGTGGAGCCCAGGCCGCATGTGATACTTGGCTTTCACAGACCCAACACAGTAGCAAGCAGGAGCAGGAGTGTCACCAGCTGCCTGGACTCCAGCCAGGAGCTGCCTGCACGAGGCTCATTTATCTATGGCCAGGATTCCCAAAGACGCATGCTCCAGCCCTGCTCCCTGCTTTATGCTGAACCCCATGCAAATGAGCTCACTCCATGCTGGTGGGAACTAAGGACACAGGAACCACAGAATGGACCATAAACTGAACTAGGGAGACCAGCTCCAGGGACTGCCTTAAAGTAAGGAAGGCCCTCAGGAGGGAGCAACAGTCGGGGCAGAACATGGTAGAGAGAGTCTGCAGAGATGGCGGTGGGGAGGCTGGGAAAAGGGATACCTGGAAGGAGGCTAGGTCAAGGGAAGGATAGAATGGAGTGTCTCCCTCTTCTAGGATGGTCGTAGCCTCTCCAAGGACTAAACAGTGACCAAGGGACTCCATCATGGACTCTGGGGGCTGAGAGGGAACAGAGCTGTGTGGAATAGACTCAGCCAATTGTTATACACAGCTGTGTCTCGCCCATACTAAGTATGGCTCACTGAGTCGCCTCTTTCTGGACCAACCCCTACCTCTCTCTGTCACTAAGAATATCGACCGCACAAACGCATATCCTCACCCCTTCTAGAGAGTGACATCATCAAATGTGCCCTTGGTCCTGTCACCTGGCATTCTTGGAAGCTCAGAATGTCCCTCCAGCTGAACACGGATCCCACCCTGAAGAATTACAGTCATCTGACCCCTTTGTCCTCCCCTCCCCCAGCCTAGAACAAAACAGAATCTAGAGTCTAAGATTATGTGGTTTGATCCCAAGTCCTGAGTCTTCAGTCAGCCTGAATGTCTTGGTCACAAGTGGGTGAATGGACTTAGCATGCAGTTGGCAGTGAGATTCAAGGAGACTCATCTAGGCATGGTAACAATAGGTGCTAACTAAATACTGAGTCTTGCTGTCATAACCAGATATCTGCTGACAACCTGCCCTGCAGAGATGTGGCCACAGTCACTCTTGGCAGGGAAAGCACACCTCAGGCATTGACTTCTCCATGCTCAAGGCCTGTGAATGGTGCTGGTAAAAGAAGATGGGGGTGGAGTCACCTATCTAGGAAAGGGAGGAGCTTAGGGTTAGAGAACTCCAAGAATCCTGACTACTTTATTCCATCTGATCTCTGGCCCACTGGACATGGCCACCTTCCCTATCTCCCAAGACACCTGCTGACTAGGCGAGGCTGGCCACTTATGGCAGGCTGGTTCTGTGGCTCAGGGCCCCTGAGCTTCTACTCTCACCCCAGCCAGGGACAGAGTCTCTTTCTTTCCCCTCTTGTCATCCCTAGACAGACAGATCTGCACCAGGTCCAGAGTGATGAGCAGTGTGTGGTGTGGTGCCATCAGCCAACTCACAGATCCCTCCTGCTTCCCTGAGAGACCTGGAGGTACTTGTAGGGCTGTTTCAGAGAAGTAGGACTTAGCCATCACTCTATTGTTCAAGGCCTGGCTAGGCCTAAGGCTGCTCTGGCAATTTTTTCTGACAGAGCCTCATAACCACCATAGCTTTTATCACTCCTTAACAAATTCTTCTTGGTGCCAGCCATTAGCCAAGCTCTGGGAAGCAAGAGAAAGGTACCTTGACAGACCTGTGGGAGGTGAGGGAGGTAAGTTGAAGACTCCAGCAAGACCAATCAGAACTGCCTTAAGATGGGCTGGAGGCGTGGCTGAGTTGGTAGAGTGCCAGCCAATGAGCAAAAGCATCAGGGGCCAAGTTCGAGTCGTGTTCTCAGACAGAAAGAAAAACCCAGGCACCAGTGGCTCATGTCTATAATCCTAACTACTCAGGAGGCTGAGATCTGAGGATCATAGTTTAAAATCAGCCCTAGCACAAAAGTCCATGAGACTTGTATCTCCAATTAACCACAAAAAGCTGGAAGTAGAGTTGTAATTCAAGTAGTAGAGTGTTAGCCTTGAGCACAAAAGAAAAGAACTGTGTAAGAGCTCCATGGAAGATGGAGTTTAAGATGAGCCTGGAGAAACTGGATGTGAATAGTGTAGAAATAACTAAAAATCAACTTCCATCAACAAAAAGGGACAAGCTGTACACAAAAGCAAAAGCCCCGAGAGAGGTAGACACATAGGGGCGGCACTGGGCAGAGGGCATGTGTGCAGGGACTGGGCAGTGGGCTTCTAGGAAGGATGGAGGCAGCTAGTAAAGACCGAGCATCCAAGGTCATCTCAGTAGGGAATGCTTGGAGCATAGCTGTCTCTGGGCAGAGCTCAGGGAAGAGCTGTCAGTCACTTGTCTTTAGTACATGGCCAGGCAAGCACAAGAGGCTCCTGACCTTGGCCTCTCAGGGTTCCAAAAGCAACCCAGAAAGGACACAACTGTAGAAATCAGAGACCCCGTGAGAAGAGCAGGTCATCAGAAAGCCAGCAAACAGCTCCCCGGCAGCTACTGCCAGCACTTGCCACCCCAGCCCCACCCACGCTGGGAGCCCTCACCTCTCCAGCTCAGACCAGTCTCCATAGCACTAGGGCCATATCTCTCCAGCCAGCTGAGAGCCAGGCCACCCAGCCTTTCCCCAGGGCAGAGCCAGAGACCCAGGTGCCAAGGCCATCCTCAGCTCCCTTTGGCAGACCAGCTGCCTCTTTGTCTTATATTTAAACAGAAGTTGCAAAAGAACACAGAGTTCTCCACTATCCTTCACCCACCTCCTGCTAATGCGAACATCTTACATAATCACGGCACATTTGTCAAAGCGAACAAATTAACATTGGAACAAAAGTATTAACTCAACTCCAGACTTGATTCTCATGTCAGCAGCTTTCCTCAATGGACATTATGTAGTCTGTTTTCTGGCCAGGCTTTATGGCACTGACTTGTGTGGCTTTGTCTCCTTCTGGCCTGGGACAGTTTCTCAGTCTTTCCTTGTTTCTCCTGACTTGACATACTTTCTTAATTTGTGTGTGTGTGTGTGTGTGTGTGTGTGTGTGTGTGGTTTTTTTTTAGTACAACACGCACTACATGTACAGCCTCAGATTTGTCGCTTTAACTATTTCTAAGCACGCAGATTGGTGGCATTAATCACACTCACAGATGTTGTACAGAATCATCACAAATAGAAAGTCTGTCTCTGTGAAGCAGTGATGCACCCTTCCTCCCAGGCTCTACTCCCAGGCCCCTGGGGAGGGGAGATCCCACCCCCGCTGCTACACAGGAGAAAGGCCTTGCTCCTAACCAGTCCCTCCAGTCCTCAATGCTATCCAGAGGCTGTGGGAGTTCCACCCATCCTCCATCCTTAGCCAAATGAGTGCTTACCAAGGTAGAGAGAAGTAGGAAGTCCCACACTTCCTGTTTCCCAAGAAATTATCCCACCTAGGGACCTTTTAACCAAAAGAGAAAAAAGAAAAAGTTACTTTCAATGGATCAGCCTACAGAAAACCCCTGCTGAGGCCCAAACCACCAGCAGAAAAAAGCTCTGCCGTTCTCTTCCTAAAGCTAATGCGGCTCTGGGGGCAGCTGTTCCGAGCGAAGCACCCCAAATTGAAGCTCCCTTTCTCACCAGTCTTGGCCCTGACTTCCATCATTGTGGCTATGGGAGAGTAGGGAGTGTCATAGCTGCTAGTATTAATATTATTAAAGAGTATTAATATTGCTATTTTGGTGTTAATACTGAGGCTTGAACTCAGGGCCTGGTACTGTCCCTTGGCACTTTTTTTTCCTCAAGGCAGATGCCAAACCACTTAAGCCACACTTTCATGTCCAGCTTTTTGCTGGTTAATTGTAGATAAGAGTCTCATGGACTTTTCTGCCCAGGCTAGTTTCAAGCCATGAATAACTAGGCTTATAGGCATGAGCTACCAGGGCCCGGTATAGCTATAGTTTTGACTCTCAGTTGGCCTCATCAGCAGGCTGGCCCCAACTACCCAGGGTGTGATGAACAGAAGATGGCTTTTATGCCAGGTGTGTATGCCAAGGGTAGTGTCATGCATGCCCCCTCTGCCATCTGCTGACATGCTCAGGGCATCAGCATGGCTGGCTTCTGCACTATGACAGCAACGTTCTGACCTCTGAGGCTGGTTCACCAGGCCTCACTGCCTCTTGCCAGACTTCCATCACCGGGCTCCAGCCACCTGTCCACACATTTGTGCACGCCAACTGGACACACTTGCTGCCCGCCACACCTGCTGCCAGGCCCTCAGGCCCTGGCTCCACCTGCGGCTAGCCTTCCTGTTTCCTGCTCCTCCCCCACTCTTCTGTACAGTTCTAGGTCAGGGCTCCACGGTCAGCTCGCTAACACTTCTGTGCCCCACTCTATCCAGCAGGTTTAAATGTCTCCTGGCGAACCAGTGCCTGCTCTTACTGATCCTTAGGGCAGAGGGAGTGCTTGCTACCTGATCAGTAAGTGGGTCTCCTCATGCCCCAGGGGCTCCTCCACCCTGGACATGAAATATTGTCTCTCTCCCCTGGGAATGGCACCAGGTGGCTAGTCCCTAGGGACCCTGTCAGCCCAAGTGGGGTCAGGCAAGCTCTCCCTGCTGCCCATTGAGACCTGCTGTAGTAAAATCTTGAATGGACAATGGGGACACAAAAAATAGGAACCCAGGCTGGCCAACTGATGCCATAGACAGAGAAAGCAAAGTGTACAGTGTACAGCTCCGTCTCGGTGGCAGCCTCTGAGACCCTGGGAATCTGTACTTTGGGGTCACAGCTAAGATCCCACTCCTGTCTCTCTAAACCTCAGTCTGACATAGATGACTGTTCACTGCACTAGCTTTGGAACCAACGTACCTTAGGAACCCAGGTCTGCTGGGTGCTAGTGACTGATGAGGTTAAGATCTGTGGATTGCTGGTTGAAGCCATTTCAGGCAGGAAAGTCTGAAAGTCTACAAGACTCTTATCTCCAATAACACACACACACACACGCACATGCACACGCACGCACACGTGCATGCATGCACACTCACATACAGAGCCAGAAGTGGAGCTGTGGCTCAAGTGGTACAGTGCCAACTTCGAACACAAAAGCTGAGGGCCAATACCAGGCTCTGAATTCAAGCCCTAGTACCAGCACAAAAGAAAAAGAAAGTAAAGAGAAGAATGAAAAGGAAACCCACATCTGCCACTTTTTTGCTGTGTGATCTAGAAAAAAAAAATCTTACCTTCTCTGACACTTTCTTCATTTGTAAAATAGAGATCATTAGATAGTCATGTTCATTAGGTAAGGATAAAGTGCACTTGATTTCTAGAAAGTTCTTCCACCTCTTCCTACTGTGAAAAGTCCACCCTGTCTATCGAAGGCCCGTTTCTCTCTGAACCCAGCTGAGTTCTCCCACAGCAGTGACCAACTCACACCAATTTGCCCAGGATGTTCCTAATGTTTACCTGAAAGTCTTGCGTCCTGGGCAGACCTCACTCTGGTTGGTCACCCCATTTCCCAGACCCCCCACTTACAAATCCCCACCGCGGAAGGCTTGATTATGCACACTCCTAGTGCAGCCTCTGCACACGCCACCATCACACACGCTGCTCTCTCCCTAACACCGTCAAAAGCCACAACAGTGTTGCAGTCCTGCTCTCTGTCCCCGCCTGGAGTCACACTCCCTCCTCCTCCCCCGAGGAACCCCTGGAAGCTGCAACACAGCTCCCATCGCACCCCACCCATGCTAACAGCCAGCCAGGGCCAACGTGGCTGCCACGGCGCCACACAAACACCTGGCAAATGCTGGGCCCCCTTACAACCCCTACAGCTGCCTTCCTGGCCATCTCTAGCCCTTGCTCGGACAGATGACCTCCTCAGGAGAGCTGTGCCCAACGGTAGCTCAGCTCCTCAGAGACTTCTGCCCCAGTGCTTACTCTACACCAAGGGCAAGAACGCTAGGCTGGGGCTGCCTGCCCCCAGCCACTCGGAGTCCATCACTACCTGCTCTTACTAAGAATACACACCCCCCCACACACACATATATGTATTTGTGTATATATTTCCCCCAAGAGCTTTCATATTTGTGTACTAATACATAGTATATACACATATATATTTGTGTGCAAATGTACATACACACACAAACATATATGCAGTGAAGCTGCTAGAAACCATTTCTGAAGGAGCCACTGCCATCAAACCGAAGTGAAGGATGGGCCAGTATGCTCCTAAATCAGCAGCTGAGCTGTGACAGGCAGATGGCATGGGTGTGAAGGGATGGCCCCAGAGACAGGGTCACAAAGCCGGAGGGAGCAGTCACAGCTCCCCAGCCCATCCTGGCAGGACAGGGAGGATAGACAGGCTGGCGCGGGGGGAGCGGGGTGGCCGTGAAGCTACCACACCTAGGGACAGGACAATAGCAGGCAGGGCAGGACAGATGGGTGACCACGAAGAAGCCCAGAGACCCTGCTTCCTCTCCTGGCCCGCCTCAGTGTCTGTAGGGCAGACAATGGAAGTTTCCGGTAGTAGTGGAGAACAGACAAGGCAGAGATGTCTCCTCTCCCTCTCTGGTGAAGCTGAATTGAGGAGGGCAGGCTGGGTTAAGGCAGACAGATGCTGGGGGCAGACAGATGGGAGCAGGGGTAGCAGCTACTGCTTTGTTTTGATTCTGTGCCCACCATTAAACATGAAATTCACTTGAGGGATTCAGCCAATAAACCTTCATTGGAGACCACTAGACCCCAGGGGTACAGCAGTGAATGGCAGGTTCTGAACCCCTCTGTGCTCTTATTTTTTTTTCCTCCCTACCTCTGTCACATGAGGCCTGTTTTTTATCTGCTCGTTTGTTCTTTATTTTTGGTGCCAGTACTGGGGTTTGAACTCAAGGCCTGAGCACAGTCCCTGAGCTTTTTTCTCTCAAAGCTGGTGCACCATCTATTGAGCCATGCCTTCATGTAGGGCTTCTTGGTAGTTAACTAAGAGTCTCACAGACTTTCCTGCCTGGACTGGCTTTGAACCTTGATCCTCAGACCTCAGTCTCCTGAGCAACTAGGCTTACAGGCGTGAGCCACCAGTATCCAGCTCAAGGCCCACGTCTTAGAAACAAAGAAACAGAATCACAGAGAGATAGGAGGACAGCATGGAGATGGATACCCCACTGTAAGAGATTTCCATGCAGTGCCAGATGGATATCTTTCCAAGGCATATCAATACTCTCCCGGTTCCCTGGATTCCCTCCTCAGAAATTCTGTGGCCACTGAGACTCATAGGCATCTGTTTCCTGCAGTTTCTGAGTGCTCTATATAGTTTTTTTTTTTTTTTTTGTCGGTCGTGGGGCTTGAACTCTGGGCCTGGGCGTTGTCCCTCAGCTCTTCAACTCAAGGCGAGCGCTCTACCACTTGAGCTACAGCGCCACTTCCCCTGCAGTTTCTGAAAGAAAGATGTGAGTTGCACAAGCCCGAGACACTGTGCACTAATATATACATGGCCACCACTTGGCCAGAGCTCAGAGTTCCCTCCTAGCTACTTGGTAAACTGCCTGCCCACCAGAAACCCTCTGCCCTTCACCTGACCCAGCCTGTGGGTTCTATACCCAGCACTCATGACCACGGTACAGCCAGCAATGTTACCTGGCCAGAGTTATCCCCTTGCTCCACAAAGACAAGGCAGAGAGACTGTCTTCCCAAGTAAGCACTGGCCAGATTGAAACAAAGGAAAAGCAGATTCTGTGGTTTGGACTTCTGGAAGATTCCCAGAACGCACAGGTAAGTGCAAGCCACTCCCTAGGTTAGGCCTCATCAGAGCACATGGATGAGGGGGGCCTGTCCCTCACAGCCCAGAGACAGGGCAGCAACATCCTTCTTCCCCGTCCCCACCATGTCAAAAGAAAAGGAAAAAGCTTCCAGCTGGCGTCTTTCCTGCAAACAGTTCTATTTTCTGCTCTTTTTCTGTTCAGAATAAATGGCAGTATAAAATGTGAACAGAAGGATGAGATTGATTTCCATGGTGGCCCTTCTCTGGCCAGATAAGAAATAATTCACTGCAGGCGTATGGTGGAGGGGCTGCACCAGAGCCTCTCGGAGCACATCCACCACTCTGTGCCTCTGCTGTGGGACCCATATCCCCCTCAACCTTTTTGCCCAACAGATCCCAGCTGGATGGTGCCTGTCAGAGAATGGGTCAGCCGGGGTTTGCACCGCATACCTCGCCTTGACCTGCCTCAGGTCCTCCTGACCCCAGGCCCAGCCACCCTGTAAAACCAAATGGTCTCTAGCCATGCTGGCCCCAGCCAGGTGGAAACATCTGGGTTTTCTGGTGTGTGTGCTCCCACACTCCACCCACAAAGACCTGGTGCTTCCGAATAACACACACTCCACATTTGATCAAGTTCCCTCGGCTGAGAGCCCTTGGTGTCGAGTTCAGGCTCCTTGATGCAGCTGAAGTGGCACTTCACCATCTCAGCCTGGTTGGCCTCCAACCATGATGCCCAGAGCTCTACAACAACCACAGAGGCCAGCCTTGGGTATCACGGTGTCTGTTGTCTTGGGTAGTCTCATGGCCTCTGCACCTCTTCCCTCCCCAAAGGCTGTCCTGGGACAGGCTGCTCCAGAGACCGTCTCCTGAAGCTCTACCACTTGAGCCACATCTCACTCCTAGATTAAAATAATGTTACTATAAAGGCATGTACAAAGGAGTTACCGTTTATATAAGTTGGGTACTGAGTACGTTTCTTTTTGGACGATGTCCTCCCCTCCCTTCCCCTCTCCCAGCTCACGTCTGCTGCTTAATTTACCTCTGGTCTTTCTTGCCTGGGCTAGCTTCAAATCTTGATCCTCTGATCTCAGCCTCTTGAGCAACTAGAGTTACAGATGTGAGCCACTGGCACCCTGCTCTGTTATTTATTTTTAACAAATGAGGAAACCAAACATCAGGAAGGTCAAGTGACTAGTGGAGGTCACACAGAAAACAGTGACCGTTGGGTCCGTCTGGCTCCAAGCACCAACCATCAATTGCATCGTGGAGACTTAACATGAGACAATCCACCTCACAAAACCTCCGGGCTTTGTTTTACCAGTATCCTGCCTGTCTAGGTGATGGCAGGGCTCATAATTTTAGTGTCTCCAAATAATTCTCCTAGGAAAAGGGAGTAGACCCTGGAGCCAGGAGGGGCTGAATCCAAGTTCCAGCTCTGTCTCTACAGCTGTATCCTCTCCTGGGGTTCCCAGAGGCTTGCCTTGACCTGTTTCACTAAGCGTTTGACTAGTCAAAGACTGCTAAGGGTCAGATCTTTGGGTGATCTTTTGGAGGAGGGAGGGTACCTGCAAGGGCTTCTGGGAAGAGCAAGCTGTGGTTGTTTACTCACGGGAGTGCTGGGTTGTAAGGGCCTGGTTAAATATAAATGAAATATAAATCATGGAGACAGGGGGCAGACAGAGCCTGCGAGGTCAGAAAGCCTTCATTTAAATATACCGATGTCTCCAGGATGGTGACCCACGGTGAGGTACCAGCAGACACTGCTCATGGGAGCCCTGCACATTGCTGGGGAGGGGACACCCCCACAGTGCCCCCAGTACAGAAGCATCTGGAGGCTGGCTCCTGAGGCCCATTTGAAGTCACTCAGAGAAGCAGAAAGCTTCCTAACTCCACTGTCCTGTACAGGGGACATTCATCCTGTGGAAAGTCCCCAAGCGACAGAGCTAACAATGGGCTGAGTCTAGCTGAACCCACACTTCTAACTCTGGCCATGTTTCTAATACTTCCTGTTCTGTGATCCATCCTTACCTCCCACCCTCCCCCCCCACCTCTGACCTCATCAGAAAGTGACCTCCTGGACCCCTCAGGAGTATGGCAGAGAATCTAGCTCCTGACACCCATCCCTTGAGCCCCCACCTTGCTGGCTTTTCCTGTCCCAGCAAGGAGGCCCCCTGGGGTCTCGTTGAAATCCCAAAGGCAATGGCCTTAAAGAACCACTGGCCTCTTCCCAATAGAACTCAAGTGATCAGAAACTGAACAGCACATTGCTGGCAGGTCTTCTGCCCTGGCCAAATGAATGTCCCTCTGACAGCCAGGGAACAGAGTTACTGACACAGAACTGACTAAGGAAAACTACCCCAGCCTTACAGCTGCGGTGTCTATAGCCAAATCCCAACTTAGGGCCAAGCTGCTGCTGTTCCTGACCCCAGAGTCCCCAGAGCATCACTGCCCACCCAGGCCTAAGCAAGCTCTTTCCCAGAGCTACACCAGCTGCTGCCTGGGCTCTTCATGCCACACACAGAGCTGGGACAACCACAGCTGGATGCCTGGGCCATCTACCATTCTACATAAGGGCTGCTCTTGTCATTGGCACTGTCATAACCACAATAGTTCTCCTCTGCTTTGCTTTCCTCTCCTGCTGCCAGCCCCCCATGGCTGTCTCCATACTGCCTACCTCCTCACCCTTCAACTTTCTCAACTTCTTTTATTCTTAAGTGTTGGATTTGTCCCCGCTACTGTATTCTGCCATTGCCTCTTCTTTGAAGAAGAAACGTTACAGATCCTTTCCTTTGAACTCTCCCAGAAAGACATGCTCAGGAACAGGGGTGAGACAGACTGGAAATAGTGATGGTTGTATTGACAGCAAGCCTGTCAGTGCCCCTCCGTTTGTCCCTCCAGCAGATGTTCAAGGAAAACACCTGGTATAGACACCAGTAAAAATAACACACAAGGACCCTCACCCTCAGGGATTCTCAAGGCTGCTGTGAGTCAAGCAGGGTAGTGATTGTGTCCAGTTTGCACATGGTTTAACCGATGGCCCAGCCCAGATAGGGTACATGGTGGCTCCACCTAAGACTAACTCCCTCCTACCCTGACTCCGGACTTCCTGCTCCAGGCCTGCCAGCCCAACTAGTCTTGCCCTGCTATAAGTTAGACCTGAGTTGGGAGTGAGGCAGAGGGGCCACAGGGGCCCTGATTGAGATACAACTCAAAGCCACGGCAGGGTAGCTGCCAGGAGGAGGGAGTTTTTGGCTCCGGCTGAGACGGATCCTCCCCACCCCAACCCGTCCCAGTCTGTGGGAATCGCTCTGTCTTTGCAGAGTGACTTCCCCAGGGAGATGGCTGGAGGCCGCTTCCACTGCTAGCCAAGGCCAATGTCAAATGAATATGGCCGGGCCTGGGAAGATCTAGGTGTCCTTGGGACTCTTCTACTGCTTTTGATCCAATACTTAGGTTTATCACGACCACGTTCTAGCAATGGAATGAGTTAAGCCCATTGCACAGCGTGCTAGGGTCTGAGGACTGCTATCTCACAAATGCCTGCAGAGTGGCATGAGACTTCAGAAATTGGTCCTGTCACAGTTCTAGAGGCCCAATGTCCAAAATGGAGGTGCCAAGAGGACATCGCACTCTGAATGCTGTAGGGGAGAACCCTGCCATGTCTCTAGCTTCTGCCCAAGGCTGGAGCTCTTCCACTATGACTGCATGACACCAAGCTCCTCTTCATTCATGTGACCTCCTTTCCTCTGCCTTCTCTCCTTCTGCCTTTTATAAAGACACATGACTTTAGATTTAGGGTACACCTAGATGATCCTGCATGATCTCATCTGAAGACCCATAACAGTGAATAACAATCTGCAAAGACTTTTGCTAGGGCAGGTCACTGTAGGCTCTGGACTTGGAACTGGGAATAGATTTTCTTGAGAGCCACAATTTGTCTAAACACACACATACACACACACACACACACACACACGCACACACACACGCACACACTCACTTTAGAATCAGGTAAAGCCACGTTGAAATCCTGTCTTAAATATTTACTAGTTGGTTGGACACATCTAGTCATCTCTCTGAACCTCATTTCTTTATCCTTAAAATAGAAACGATCATTAAGCTGAAGTTGGACATGGTGGTAAGTGACTATCATCCCAGATACAATAGGAAGTATAAATATAAGGATCGAGATCTAAGCAAGAGAGAAAGAGAGAGAGAGAGGGAGGGAGGGAGATCCTATTTAGAAAAATTTAAAAAATAAACAGAGCTAAAGGGCTAGGGGTGGTTCAAGTGGTAGAATGCCTACCTAGTACGCATGAAGCCTTGAATTCAACCTCAAAAAATAACAGTAACACAACAGGAATGATAACATCCATTTAAAACATTTTTATGATATCCAAACAACTTACATAATGGTTGCCTGGTGCACACTTGATATCAATGACAATGATGATAAGAACAGACTTGGAGGAGAGAAGGAGTTTTTGCCCAAGGTCTTCTGCTTTGGCCTTGCTGTGTCAGCCTGTTCCTTAATGTGCTCATCTGATTTGTCCCTGGAGGATACATCAAAGGACTAGAAAACTCTTGGTCCCAAGAGATAATATTAGGGTCAGAGCTTGGCCTTTAGTTTTTCCACAAGCAACAGGGAAAATCAAGCTCAGCCCTATCTGGGATACAAAGCAATGGGAGTTCCCAGCACGGCTGCTGGTTTGTTGACCACTGGCCAGCCAACGGTGTGGGTGGCTCTTGCCGTGTAAAATCTTCCAGGTTTACCCCATCCTGGGGCTTAGGAGATTAATTAGGAAAACTAGGCTTTCCCAGCATTGGGGAAGTAGCCTTACCAGGATAGATAGGAAGCTAGTAGCCTAGAATGAAAGAACTGGTGTCTGCAAAGTAGGACAGGATTAATTCCTCTTCTGAATTCTTTGAAACCCGATCTACCCCCTTTCCTCTCCTCCCCAAGGCACAGCTGACTTTGATCTTGAAAGATGCTGCCACTCAGATGTCCTGTGCTGTCTGCTTCTGGAACATCCTGCCTGACTTGATGAGCAGTGTTCTTGTTAGCTCTGTTGACACGTTGACACTGACGTGACAATGGGCTTGGATCTGCACTGTGGGGAAGAGATTTTTAAAAAAAGCCCTGGACTTCTGACTTGAATGTGATAATGACCAACTCAGTTCTAGATCTTGGAGGAGCCTGTGTTACTGGTCCTGGGAGGTAGAGTCCCAATTACTCCCAGAACAGAACCTGAAAGAAAGAGGACCTGTTAGATAGGGATAAAAAGTGGCAGATAATGTGTGTTCCATCATAGTGTTTTTTGTTCCCAGAGTGTCTCAGGCTCCTGCTCAAACACTTCATCCCATAATGCTCTGCGTGCCTGCTCAACCAATGGAAAGAGCCAAAGTGGTGTATTTGCAAGCCACCAAGCAACCAATACAAAGCCCAGGGAAGGAGATATGTGAGGAGCCCTGTATTAAAATAACCACCTTTCAAGAGGTCTACATTTGATTCGTCTTTGAGGCCCCTTTCTGGATTGAGTCTGGCTGCTTGCTTTCCTTCCTTCCTTCCTTCCTTCCTTCCTTCCTTCCTTCCTTCCTTCCTTCCTCCATTACTTCTTGCTTTCCTTCCTCCCTTTCTTCCTCCATCCCCCCCTTTCCTTTTTATATATGTACTTTTCATTGAACTTGTTAATGGTACAGAGTTCTTACACTGCCAAACCATGCCTGGGAACCCCAAGAAAGAAATTGTGCAATGGGCAGGCTCATCCACCCATCTAACAGTATATTGAAACTTGACTCATATGCATTTTGGTAATTTTACATCAAACTTCTCGTGTGTTTCAGTGTGCCTCCCAAAAACACAGCCCCTAGCAAAACTCTGTAGGAAAGGTACATACTTCAAGGGGAAAAAAAACAGAAAAGTTCAAGACATAACTTGTTTAAGGTTTTTGGCTCCCAGATGACTGGTTCAGTTTAACCAAGAACCTATTTCTCATCATCCAACCTTGCACTGTGATTGGCTCAGCTACTGGCCCAAATACATCACACCCAAATACAACAGCAGACAGGCGTCACAACTGCCACTTCTAGTAAAGTCTGGGAACTTTCAGGGATTTCCTTTCACTTTCAAACTAACTTACTTGGTTTACCTTCAGCACTTTCCTGCCTTTTAATTCTTTAGTGGGAAGAGAAAACAAACCCCTTCCCCAGAGGACCTCACACCTGAGTGCAGAATCCAGGATGGTCCTCAACTATGCTGACCAAAGGTCAAGTTTACCTTGGGCAAAGGAAACTGGCTGAAGGGGATGAGCCATCTCTCTTCTGGTGAAAGAAAGAAAGAAAGGCTCTATCAGCAGGAAAAGGGGAAGAAAAACAGGTGACTGGGTGGAGAACAGTATAGGAAGTAGGATTAGAACAAAGGGCAAAGATGGCCTTTGGCCAATGTCACACACACAAGAAGAAAAGTCTTTAACCAGGAGAGCCCTCAGCTGGGTCCCGTTCCCCAGAAGCTCTGGGATATACAGGGTAAGAGCCTATTCTCAGTTCTTCTTTTCTTTTTGAACTTTCCAAGTTGAGTCTGATATGGAGGTGGGTAAAGATTTAACAAAGTCGGTAGAATGCTCCTCCCTGTTTCCCAACACATCCATTTACTCAGTCCCAAGAACACGCAGTACAAACATTTTGTGTGAGTGCCCTGAATGCCGAATCAGTCAATAGGTCAATGTCAATGACCCGGGCCAAGGTCACCTGGAGACTCTATTTCCCCTAGTGGTACCTCTCAGCAGCAGCTTTGGGATGCCTAATCAGGGTTCCTCCAGGGACCCTGACTCTGAGAGAGGCTGGCCCTGGCCTTCACCCAAGCCAGGATGCACAGACATCTAAGAAGCCAAAATAGTAGCAGACCAGTCCCACCTGCTGTGGTTGGGGAAGACTGAATGACCTCCTCTCCAGCTGTGTCTGTAGGCCTCTCTGATATTTCTTTAAATAGGATCAGATTGAACATCTTGAAAGGCTCTACCTTATGTAAGTACTACCTTTGAAAATAGAAACACTGCTTCCTATTACTTTCTGAGAAGTGAGTCCCAGCTTCCCCCAAGAACACTTTGTCCAAGATAGGTATGAGGAGGCTGGGAAGCCAGAGGCCCAGAGGAGTGGAGGTTATTTCTCTTTTTGAGTCACAGTCCCTAGGGTACAAGAATCCCAGTGACCATTTCTCACAGGTTCCAGGCAGGCACATCCTTAGCAACTCAGCAGAAGAGTCTGGCTCCATTAAGAACTTCCAGGTACAGGATCTCCAGCGGCTCCGGACCCAGGGTAGATGAAGGTCCCACTCTCACCAGTCTTCCTATGTGTTTGGAGTGGGGGTCGGGTCTTCTTACCTCACCTTCACCACCTTCTCTTGCGGGTAGGGACAGGCAGGTATTCCTCCTGCCCTGTCGCCACCATCCTGCAAACCACAATGCTGGGCAGGTAACAGGTGCCCAGGTCCCCACCAACCAGCCAGTCAATCATGAAACAGCTGCTCAATGCTGACCAGCTTACAACCACCTTTGGGATACCATGAAGTCTGCGAATTGACCAAATCAGGTCAATTTCAAGAAGGGGCAGGGGCTTGCTGAAGACATGGCTTCTTTCTTTTCCTCTCCTGTCTGCTCCAGGACAACACATTTGGGGACACTTTCACACATGATCTCTTCTACCCAGCCCAGTCAGTGTCCATGAGCCACAGCTGACCAGGTGGACATGCATCTAAGATGCCTATCCTGCCCCCATCCTCCCAGTCCGGTGACCTGTGAGGAGGAGCCCCCGACCCTCGCTCCTTGACCTTGCCATCCCAGAAGCTCAGCTGTTCAGACTCAGGGTGGAGCCCTGTGGGTCATGTGATCCAGTGGGGCTAACACAGAGCATCTCAGCCTCCAAGCCTTTACCTCAGACTACATCAGAGGGAGGCCTCGATTCTGCCTCCCTTTCCTAAGAGTCCCTGGAAAAAGCATTAGGGCTCATTTCCTGACACAGGCCAAGGAAAGCAGGAGGGGCTTCTATCTGACTCCCAATCACAGCCCCTGCCTTACTAAGAGACTCCTAACAAGGATCTCACATTTCCTTGCCTCTGTTTCTCTATCTACAACAGAGAGCACAGAGAAGTTTCAGCAGGTGGCTAACGTATAGATGACTCTTGCTGCCCTCTCTCCCAGGAAGAGGCCACTGCCCATCGAGGGGAAGGTCTGCCAGCCGAGGAATTTTGCTCATCTTGGGAACCACCACCACCTCCACCACCATCAATAGGACTCGGTGCCTCGACTCTAAGCTCCTAGGCCCTGGGCCAGGGCTGGATGCAGATTCAGGCCTCCCTGCAATGGAGATGGACACATAATCCTCCGAGGTAGATTACTGTTTCTGGCACTCACCCTGCAGCCGCCACTGCTGTGGAAAGACTCGGGGCCCTGTCTGCTTTTCCTCCCACAGGGGGTGTCAGTCCAGGCCCTTCCTGCAGCGCTGCGGGCTAATTGCTTAATTGAGCGAGTGCACATTCCTGCTGTCTACCGGGTGTGAGCTGTCTGCAGCGATGGGCTGACTTGCCAGGTCAGGAAGACAAAGGCGAGAGCCGCTGCTCCTGCCCACTGTCTGGGCAGCAGAGGCTGGAGCTGGGCTGGACTGGGGCGCCCTTGGCAGGCTATGGAGGACTGGAGTCTGGCTGTGGGCGGGGCCAAGTGCAGAGGGTGTGGCTGAGGCCCAGGCCTGGCTGTTCCACCTCCTCACACATGCTCAGCCCTTCACAGCTCCATTAGGGCTGTAGGACCCGTGTCAGAGGAGGGACTCTACAAGAAGAAAGCACCAGCCTGCATGCAGACAGCACCCAGCCAAGAGGGTCACTGACCGGAGGCTTCTCTGCTGGCTTGGCCTCCAGGAGGCCTGGCCAGCAAGGCCTCTTCTCTCCGATGAAGACTCAGGCCAAAGAGGATGGTGAATCAGGTTTCTAAAGATCTATAGGGAGAGGGCTGGGAAGGTGGCTCAGTGGTAGAGCGCTTGCCTTGCATTCATGAGGCCCTGGGTTCGATTCCTCAGCACCACATAAGCAAAAAGGAAAAGCCAGAAGTGACGCTGTGGCTCAAGTGGTAGAGCGCTAGCCTTGAGCTGAAGAGCTGAGGGACAGTGCCAGAGTTCAGGCCCCACAACCAGATCCCCCCTCCCCCAAAAATTAAAAGCTCTGTAGGGAGCGACTGTTGGCTCATTCCTCTAGTCCTAGCTACTTAGGAAGCTGAGTCTGAGAATGGTGATTTGAAGCCAGCCTGAACAGAACAATCTAAAAGATTCCTATCCCCAGTTAATCACCAAAGAGCCAGAAGTGGAGGGATGGCTTAAGTGGTGGAGCAGCAGCCTTAAGCAGAAAAACCAAGCAAGAACACAAGTATCTCAGAATTCAAACCCCAGTACAGGCACAAAATCAATCAATCAATTAAAAATTCTGCAGGAAGCACAGTGCCTTTCCCTGGCATGACCAAGGACAAAAGGTGACTCTTCTGTTCCTGAATGATGCAAAGATGGACTATACTACACCCTGATCAAACCAATCCTGACACGGACTTTAGAAGTAATTCAAATGAAAAAGGAAAATCTCCCTGGAGATAAACTTGGCAGAGACACGGCTATGTTAACTAGTTTCTGTTTCCTGGGCACACAGTAGGACCATTTTCCACCTACCTCTGCATTTAGTGGGGTTCATGAAACTAAGTTTTGACCAATGAAATGATACGTTAACCACTGAGATTCAAGATTGTTCCTTCTACAAATAAGCCCATCCTGAGGTGATCACAGTCACACTGCCACTTGGGAGTGCTCAGTGGGCAGCACCCAATGCCACTAACTTCTCTGCATGGAGCAGAGACTCTGGAGTAAACTCTAAGTAGGCTCATGTCTTTGTTCTGCCATTAACTAGCTGTGTAACTGCAAGCAAGTTTTTTACTCTTTGAGCCCATTTTTCCAATAATGTAATATTCAAAGATAGGAAAAGTTCAATTAGGCAGTGCACGCATGTGTGTGCACATGTACACACTTAGCCTAGGGCCCAGTACCCAGACTGAGTATATAAATAGAAACTGGTATTATTGTATAAAAAAATGAACATGGCTTAAACGATTGCTTATTTTTCAAAACTTTTATCTTTCTGTTTAAAACTGCACGATTCATTTAATAAATAGCCTGAGCTAGGAGAAAGAAAGCAGTCTCTGAAGTCCCTGGAGTAAGTTAACAGAAGTTTAAAATAAACTGATTTTAGGAATAGTTTATCCTGAGTTGTCCAGAAAGGCGGAGCAGAGCAGAGAACCTGGCTTCCTAACCAGACAGAAGGAGGGCAGCCTGACCCCCAGCCAGCTCCGCACTGTGGGTGGCCAAGGTTGCAGGAGTGAGGGGGGCTTCCACAGAAGAAGAGGCCATGGTGAGGCCCGAAGGCTCTTGGTCCTACTCCAGAACGACTCTGGCTGGGACCTGACAGCCTTTCCAGTCACGGGCTGCGTCATCTCCTGGGTGGTTTAGCCATTCTGACAGGCCTGGAATGACATGTCATTGTGGCTTAATTTGCATTTCTTGGGAGCCCGTGATGCTGGGCCTCTCTCCATGGGCCCATTTCCCATCAGTATCTCCTCTGGAGTGTCTGGTCCCCGTTTCCTGATCAGACTTTCAGAGTTCTTTATGCATTCTATGGTCATCCCTGTTTGCATGTGTGCTTGACACAGACCCCACCCCCACCCCAGATGGAAGTTTGTCTCTTTACCACCCAGGCAGAGTCTTGCACAGAGCAAAAGGCTGCAGGTGTTTTTGTTTGAGCCAGTTACTGAGGCTTGAACTCAAGGCCTGGGTGCTGTCCCTTAGCTTTACTTTTTTTGCTCAAGGCTGACACCCGATCCCTTGAGCCACAGCTCCATTTCCAGCTTTTTTGGTGATTCATTGTTAATGAGAGGCTCACAGACTTGCCTGCCCACGTTGGCTTTCAACTGTAATCCTCAGATTTCAGCCTCCTAATTAGCTAGCTTCAAAGGTATAAGCCAAAGGCGCCAGGCCAAAAAGTTGCCAGGCTCATGGTTGCCTACCATGGACCTGCAAGCTCCACCCAGGCCTAGCTCATCTGTGCATGGGGCCCAAACTGTCTGGTTCCCCATAGTCTCTGCCACATACTCCTTTAGGCACAGCTGAGCCACAGTCCCCAACCCCTCTGCAATGCTTACTCCCCAGTAGTGCCAGGAAGAGATCAAGTAGCCAACAATATGAAGGTACCTCAGCCCAGACCCCCAAACCTTCTGGGAGATATGTGCTGGGGCCCAGGGGGCTCCTAGCTATGGGTTTTGCAGCAAAACACAAATGGTTGTTCAGTGTGCAGTGTGGAGACTTGGTGATGGCCAGTGCCTACAAAGCTGGGTCCTCAGCTTCAGACTGCAGCCCTCGTGATCCTCAGATCCCAAACTTCCTTCCTTCTGGGCAGTGACACACAGAGGCTAAGCAAAATCCAACTAGGAGGGGGATTTGTACATTGAAACATAGAAGCTATGTCTCACTGCAGAAACTGTGTGTGTGTGTGTGTGTGTGCGCGCGCGCGCGCGAGCACGCACGCGCACACGCACTTGCCTTTGCACACCATTACTGGTGCTTGAACTCAGGAATTTGTGCTCTTGCTTGGCTTTTTCACTCAAGGCTGGCATTCTGTCACTTGAGCCACATGTCCACTTCAGCTCTTTGGTGGTTAATTGGAGATAAGAGTCTCACAGATTTGTCTGCCCAGGCTAACTTCAACTGGAGAGCTTCAGATCACAGCCTCCTGAGTAGGAAGGGGGGCTGGCTTTATAGGCATTTTGTTAGTTAGTCATCCACTGGGGTCCCTCGGTGCTGGGGAGAAGGTTAACCTCATGGGCAGGACAGCTCTTTCCCATAGCTTTGAGGTGTAATGCATGCAGCTCGGTTCCTAGTCCACCCAGGCGCAGTTTAATTAGTGTCCACTCAACAAAGAATTAATGTCTAATTATTCATTAACTCCTGCTGGTTATTTTATTCCTGTGTCTCAAGCCCTCTCCATTCTGCAGCAGTAATCTAGGATTGACTTCATTTGCTGGGTCTTGTTTATTTTAAACATATGGCAGCACCTCTGGCTCACCCAGAGAGACTTTTCCCTACACAATGGCCCTTAACACTGACCTCCTGAGGGATGGCTTCAAGAATTATACTGAATGTAGACACATACACAGCACACACACACACACACACACACACACAAAGCACACACACATACATACACATGTCAGAGAATAGTGAAAAGTATTGTTGTCTTTTGCCATCCACTCCACCCTTTCGCTTCTGTGGTGGTCAGGGCCTAAGGGTGGAACTGGACAGGGGACAGGGAAGGGGCTGTGGTCCCTGGGGCTCCAACAGCATGGTAGGCAGCCTTGGAATGGATCACAGTGGGAATCTTGGGGCACCAGAGCAGGGCCTCTGGGAAAGACCTCATCTTGCTATCATGGCCCCAAAGGGAAGGGCTCACTCTGTGGATGCTTTATCATTCTTTATCCTCATAAAAAAAATAAGCAAATAAAATACTCACTCAGTATGATAGATCAGAACCCTGGTGTTCCCCCAGAGCCCTCTAGGGCCCAGTGAGCTCCTAAGGGGAAAGGGACTGCCTGAATCATAAAGCTGGGCCCCAGTGGAGGGACGCAGCTGCCCAAATACTACAGGATGTGTGCAGGCCCTGACTCTCTCTGTGTCCCCCTTCCAATCTCCGCCATTCCCTTCCCATCAGTCCATAATGGCCTCCCCACTGGCCAATGGCCAGGCTCCAATGTATGTGCTCCATCCAGCTGTCCTTCACCTGCTGATCTCACCCTTACCAGCTGAGCATTTCCCCCCTTGGTCCCTCAGTGTCCCCCTGGCTGCGGCTGTCCTTTGGGAGTCCTGTCTTTAAGGAAGGGGCTGGGCTTAAGTTTTGAGTACATCAAAATAACAAATGATGTTTCTTCCAGACCCTGCGACGTCCAGGCACAGGGCCCCTCTGTGCTTCTAGCTCCATTATTCTTCACCTCCTCAACCTTCTCCTCCCACTCCACCTGCTCCAGGATTGATGCACTGTAGTGATGCACCGGGGTGCCCTTGCCCTGCCCACAGCCAGCGCCATTACCGGGGAACAAGAAGCCGCCTGCCCAGCCTGAGGAGGGAAAGGCTGCTGCAGGCACCCCCCCCCCGGGGCTCAGCTGCCACTGCCTGCCCAGTTGAGCCATGCCTGGCCAAGAAATGTTCCAGAAACTTCCCCTCCCTTCTCCCTCCAGGCCTACCCACAGATGCAGGGCACGGAGAGCCCTGCTCCTGTGCCCTCTGCCATCTTGAAGGCCTCACCCAGACCCCAGTGCTCACCCACTGATCTGGCTTCTGCCAGGGCTCAGAGATCCTTTATTATGGAATCTCCACACCATTGGGGGGGGGGGCAAGAAAAATATCCCTGCTGAACAGAACATGGCTCTGTGTGCAGAAATTGACAGACATGAGTTTCACCCTTCAGAGCCATTTGATGCTTTCTGAACTGCTAGCTCCCCTCACCAGGAAGGAAGGCAGCTGTGCCAAGCGATTGATGAGTTTCCAGCCCAGCCACATCATGCGCCCAGCTGGCTGCCTAGCAGCAGCCTGCGCCCAGCCAGCCACTGTGCCAGGCCTCCTGGAGCTGGGTGACGTCCAGGAGCCACCCTAGTGCCCCGCCTGGCTTTGTCTCACAAGCAGGCTGGCACTGGAGCACATAAGGTGACAGATTCAGTCTTCTCCCTGTGCCAGGTCGCAAGCAGAGCTGAGGGGAGGAAGGGACCCCTCTCACTCCATTTGCTGGGAATTGCTTTTGTTTTGCAACCTAATGAGGTAGAAGACAATGGGAAATAAGAGTCAGAGAACCAAACCTGACAGTGGTGGCTCTCACCTATCATCCTAGCTCCTCAGGAGGCTGAGCTCTGAGAATCAGGGTTCAAAGCCAACCTAGGCAAGAAAGTCTCTAATTAACCACCAGAAAACCAGAAAGTGGCACTATGGCTCAAAATGATAGAGCACTCACCTTGAGCACAAAGAGAGCTCAGGGTCAGCACTCAGGCCCTGAGTTCAAGCCCCACAGATGACAAATAAAAAGAATCAGAGAACTCTGCATGTCATCTCTCCCCATCCACCTCTGTCCCCACATCGCTACTCTCATCCCAGCAGGAACTGATTCATGTGCAATCCCCACAAGCAGCTGTAGTGGCCAGACCACGGTGGACTGTGACATGGACATCCATCCATCCCTGTCTGGAGATCAGGGATGATCAGTCATTCTTGCTTCAGTGAATGTGGAACATCCCATAGGGATTCTCACTCAGGCTCTGGTCTAGAAATAGAAAATGCCTGTCCTGGGCTTGGCAGTCTAAGCACCTGTCTGCTAATAATACAGTACATGTCTAAGAGCACAAACCCGAGTCAGAAGTGCACTCCTGCCACTGACATTCTGTATGGCCTTGGACAAGTGATTTGGCGTCTCTGTGCTTAGTCTCCTTGTCTGTACAATGGAGTACAAGTAGTACCTACCTCTTAAGGTCGCAGCTGTAGAGCAATGAATATTTACTAAGTTAATGTATGCAAAGCACTTAAAGCAATGCCCAGTGCAAGGTAAATAGTCCGTGTAGACAAATCAGCTTAACATGGGCTCTGACGTCATCTCCCGTTTCTACCACTGCTGGAAAACTCTCACCGGAGCCCACTTGGCCTCTCATCATGAGACTGACGGAAAGTTCTACCTGATCCAGGTGAAGTGCTCAGAGCCCAAGGCTGGGAGGCCAGCCCCAGAGCCTAGCCCCCACCCCCACCCCGGCCCCCAGCAGGGATCAGGCAGAGCTGGAACCACAGCTGCAGCTCAGGGACAGCAGGCAGAGGGGGCAGGGAGGAAGGGTCTGGACAATGTCACAGCTGCTGCCACCACAGCTGCAGGGACCATGGCAGACACCGCACAAGTGGAGGCAGAAAATAAGTTGTTACCAAGGAGGGGCCCCTTGGGGAGCAGAAGGGCAGGGAAAGCACCCCATCAAAGGAGACTGCCTGGGCAAGGCAGGCTGCCCAATCAGGGAGGGATAAGAGTCACCCGGAAAAGGCCGGCCACAGTGCCCACGGCCCTGTCAGCCTGTGAGTCACTGGCCTTCATCTTCCAAGGTCCTCTCCCAGAGACTCCCGCGCATGTCTCCTCCCCACGTGCGTGCACGTCCTGATATGACCACCACATCTCAGCGGCATTACCCTCCTTCAGTACCTCCTCCACCTTCTGCAAGCCTGTACTACTGCCTGGATAGATAAATCTCAGGATTCTGAGCTTCGGAGGAGAACCACTAAGCCAGGAGCTGGAAGCTCACGCCTGTAACCCTGGCTACTCGGGAGGCTAAGACTTGATAACCAGCAAAAAGCTGAAAAGGGAGGTGTATGTCAAGTGGGAAAGTGCCAGCCTGGAGCACAAGAAGAAAAAGAGCTCTAAGACCCCTGAGTTCAAACCTAATACCAGCACGGGGAGGGGCGGGAGAAAAAAGAAAGAGAAAGAGAGAAACGAAAGAAGGAAAGAAGGGAAGAAGGAAAGGAGGGAGGGAGGGATGGGAGGGAAGGAAGGGAAGAAAGGAAGAGGAAAGGAATTAGTGGATAAAACAACTATAGCAAAATGTTAAAAACTATGAAGCCTAGGTGATAGAGGTATGAGGTTTGTTATTTTATTTCCCAATTTTTCTGTGTGTTTATTTCCATAATAAACATTCAAACAGTGAGGAGAAGCAGAAGAGGGAGAAAGACAGGGGTGGAGAAGGGGGTTAATGCTCCACAGACATGCAGCAGGGTCCGTCCTCTCCTGGGGACAGGACAGGACACTCCAAGATAGGCCTAGTGGCCTTCCATCCCTGTCAGCAGATTGTTCCTGCTGCCCAAGCTCTCGTAGGACAGGATCCTGGCAGTACTGGCATCACAGATCGCAGTGCTGGCTGATTTACGGACAGGAGTCCTGTAAACACACAACGCAGGCACCAGTGCCTTGAGGTAGGACACATCCTTTTCAGGGAGAAAAGTAGAGGACCTGGCCCAGACCCCCCAGGAAGCTGAGCCCACACCATCAGCAATGCAGCCAAGAATGAGCTGGCTTGTCTGTGTTTTTAGAACTCTAGGAGGCACGAGCCTTCCCAGAAGTCAGAACTGGCCGGTGTGAGACAGGGGTCACCATTCACAATCTGATTCCAGGAGTGGGCTTGCCAAACCCAGTCTTTAAAGGAACAGCCCTGGGAACTCCCACACATCCACTTGGAGCCCTTCTTGAGAGAGCCTGTGCCCTCCCCCATGAATCCATATTCCACCATCCCTGGGCGCTGCGGCCAGTCCTGGTGCTCGACAGATGGGCAGTGTAAGCTTCTAGCACTTGTCCTGAAGATGAGCGAGACATTTCAGACTCTAGACATCCATGCACTCAGTTAAGTATTCACTGAGCATCAACTGACCCCTGTGCCTGGCCCTGTGTCAGGCCTAAGGCCCTGCACAGTGTAATTTACAGTTTATAGATGAGCAGAACAGACCCGGACATGGGGGCTCAAAACATAAAGTTCTCTTTAAGGGGTCTGGCAAGGTAACATACCTCTGTAACCATGATCTCAGAAAATGCAAAGCTGTTGTTCTCAAAATGTAGCCCCAGACCCTCTGTAGCACCCATCTCCTGGGAGCTTACTAAAAAATTCAACTTTCAGGCAGGGAATGTGACTTCGGGGTAGAGTGCTTGCCTAGCATGTATGAAGCCCTGGGTTCCATTCCTCAGTACCACAGAAACAGAAAAATCCAGACGTGGTGCTATGGCTCAATTGCTAGCCTGGAGCAAGAGCAGGAGCATCCAGGATGACCTCCACCTCCTGCAATGGGAAGCAGACTTTAGTTAGAACATTAACTAAATGTGGAAAATGAACGTTCCGCCTGATATCAGCTCATCAAGTGGCCCAACAGCTCCCGTCCTGGAGAGGTCCATCTCCGGTAGCATTATCTCCTGGGAGCATCCCCTGTGTTCAGGTCTGGTAACACGGGTGGAAAACACTGGCTAGGACATGCTGAGTTATGCTGCAGTAACAAATAGCCCTTAAACCTCCACACATACAGAATGTAGTCAAAAATTCCATGTATATCCTACAAAATCATTTTTTAAAGAGAAGGAAGGGGTGGGGTGGGAGGGATGAGTGAGAATGTTGAAGGGGTGACATTGATCCAGATGCACTGTATTCATGAACTCCCTTGTGTAGCTGCTGAAAGATGAAACAATTATAGAGAGAGATATAGAGATCCTATATCTATATCTATGACACACACACACACATATGCATATTTAATCTCCACATGTGCTGGGTGCTGGTGGCTCATGCCTATAATCCTAGCTACTAAGGGGCTGAGATCTGAGAATTGTGATTCAAAGCCAGCCTGGGCAGGAAAGTCCGTGAGACTCTTTTCTCCAATTAACCACCAGAAAAACCAGAAGTGTAGCTATGGCTCATAGAGGTAGCCTTGAGGAAAGAAAAAATAAAAGCTGAGGGACAGGGCCCAGGAGTTCAAGCTCCATGTTTATCTCTGACTTTGGCAAAGTCTACTGCACTTTGGACATGTCTGCCGGGCACTGTCTTCTCTGCTGTGTCCTGGTGGCTCAGGACTTTCAGGTCCATAGCTCTGCCCTCTCAACCCAAGAATTTGTTGGCAATCAATACCAGAAGGGAGCTTTGTGCCAATAGCTCACATCTGTAATCCTAGCTACTTAGGAGGCTGAGACCTAAAGATCACAGTTCAAAGCCAATAGAAAAAAATCTATGAGACTCCATCTCTAATTAACCAGCAAAATGCAAAATGCCAGACTGGAGATGTAGCTCAAGTGGTAGAATAGCATCAAAGCAAGCAAGCTGAGGGAGAGCACAAAGCCCTGGGTTCAAGCTCCATCACTTGGTCTCACACACACACACACACACACACACACACACACACACACACAGAGTACTGGAAGGAAAGAAGACACTGGAGAATGACACAGAGACATCTTACTACCTCAACTCAGACGTGTGACACAATTAACTTCTGCCTATGTTTCATACACCAGAAGCATCACTCGGCCCCTCCACACCACACGCAGTGCAATCTCCCGGGGGACAGGAGAAGCCTTAGGGCTATCTCCCTTAAGGACAGGCATTCTCCCCAGGAGACCTCTGACAGGGAAGAAATGCAGGATGCTGTTGTGCTAGAAAGAAGACTGATTTCTTTAAAGTATTTTCCAAACTTGCGATTTGGGTTTTCTATAATCCTCCAATTCTAAGAATATTTATAGATTGTCAAGTACTTGTCAGTTTTTTAGGAGATTCTGTAGTTCTAGACATAACCAGGCTCCTAACACTACTACTGCAACCCTGCAGGCCCCTGGATTCCAGGCCTGCAGCAAACAGGGCCCAAGGCAGAGCAGGGAGGATGAGGAGCGACTGGGGGCAAAAGCCAGAATCTATGGGATCTGACAAACTAGATCTAGCCCCGGCAAGGGGTTGGAGCTCCCATGCTGGCTTGAGGAAGAGAAATGGTGCCTTTTCCTCTGACAAGACGAAAGGAAAGTGGGTTCAAGCTCCCATTCCTGGGCCTACTGTGGCCTGCGATCCTGTTGTTTTGTAGGGCAGCTGCTGTGGTGTCAGGTGCCCAGACACAGTGGATACTGATCCAGGAATATGGTTCTCGCCTTGGGCAATCCCCACAGCAAACTAGAGGATGCCCCCCTCTGTATTTAGGGGCACCCTCCTTACAGCATCTGGACTGAGACTTGTGGGAGCAAAGAAGAGTAAGGAAGAGCAAAGAGATCGATCCGCCATCAGACATCATTGCTGTCTCCGTGAACAGGAGGGGTCACTCTGACCCCGTTCTGCCTGGCCTCTGGCATATCGTGCACCCCCCTTTCCCTGCTCCATTTTAGTTAAGATGTCAGCATGATGGGGATTCCAGCAGTGAAGTCCCTAATGGGGTCAGAGCTCCGGGCACTAACACCAAATGCTGCTTCTCCTCTGGGGGACAGATGGGACTAATGGCCATTGCTCTTGGGTTCTGCATATTAAGCCACTGTGCCCTTTGCTGAAAGATAAATTGCCTATCTGCCCTGAGGGAGGATGAATCACATTGATAATTCCCTTGATTAAAGACCATTTATGAAGGTTCCTGCTGAAGGTTGTATTCTTTAATAGATAGATTAGGGAGTGATTGAGGAAAGAGAAAAGGGGCACAATAATTGAGTTTCCTCTTGGCTTATAAGATCTGTCCTCGGAGAAAGTAGTAAAAAATTAAAGGGAAGGGGGGGTCGTAGGGCTAGCCCTGGTTTGCAGAGAGAAGTGGGGGAGGGTACAAAGTAGAAACCAGCCCTGAAAGCTTTGGGCATGGATTCAACCCTTCACCAAGTGAGGGGGGAACTGCCAGGCTTACCTGAGCCATATGCTGTCTCAGACAGAAGAGGGGAATAGCTCTTTCCCACACACCCCATGGCTTCATCCCTCACTCCTCTGCATTGTAGCAGAAGAGCACAAGTCTTTTGCAGGTTCCTAGAGTGCCCGGGTGTGGAGGAACCTACAGCCCCCCCTCAAGACTAGATGTCCAGCTCTGTAGAATCCATGCCTCCTCTGTGCCTGAACCTTAATGCCAGGCCTTCAGCAAGCAGAGTCTAGCTTTGAGAAGGAGCTGTAAATACTAACCCTGGTGCCTTCTAGGCCTTTTCCCCCCACATATCCAGAAAACTGAACCGTCCAGATATCCAAGGAGGGTATCTGCATGGCCGGAAGGGGATTGTGGTTACAAAATGTTCCAGGGTCAGTAGTCACAAGCCTGCATCCCGCCCAGGAAGGTCAAGACCAGGAAGGCCCTAACTTAATGCGCAGCCTGCATACAACTTCACCCTTCCAGGACAGGCCCTTAGGACACGGTCTAACAGGGATTTCTTGGGACACCTGCCTAATCATAAGGGTGCACCAAGCATTTTAAAAATGCAACCAAGCCCGTGGGTGTACCTGTCCATCGCGGCCTGCAAGCTCAGGCTCTTGGGTCTGATCAGATTTCTCCTGCACTTGCGTCCAACCAGATGTGCCTCTCTCAGCCCCAGCAGGGACAGGAAGCAGATGTCTGTGGGGGAAGCTGGTCTGCCCAGGGCTGGGTCAGAGGCAGGAGGGAGGCTGCCTTTGGGGGAGGGGGGAAGTGCAGTCCCTCTCCCAAGTTCCTGAATCCTGGAGAGCCTTTCATTTCCTAAAAAAGTACCAGAAAATGAGGTAGCCGAACTACTTCCTTGAGGACACAGACCTGGGCTGCCAGGTGTGCAGAGCCCTGGGTTTGGGCCAGATTCTTTGCAAAAGACTGTCCAAGTTTCATGTGGTCTGCCTCCTCCATTACCTACGCTCTTCTGTTCTCTGTCCTTTTTCCCCAAGCTCAATCAGAATTCTAGAAGCCACAAAGAGAAGCTTGAAATGAGTGTACAAAGCTCTTCTTAAAAAGTTCCCTAGCCTGGCACACACCTCTCATCCTAGCTGCTCAGGAAGATGAGAGCTGAGGATCGTGGTTCAAAGCTAGCCTGGGCAAGAAAATCCAGGAGACTCTTCTCTCCAATGAACTACTCAGAAAAGGCTGGAAGTGGCGCTATGGCTCAAGTGGTAGAGCACTAGCAAAAGAGCTCAGAAACAGTGCCCAGGCCCAGGACCAGAAAAAAAAAAGTTTCCTAGCTATACAGGAGGCTGAGATTTGAGGATCATGATTTGAAGAAAGCCCAGACAAGGAAGTCCATAAGACTTTATCTCTAATTAACCATCAAAAAGCCAAAAGTAAAGCAGTGGCTCAAGTGGTAGAGCTCTAGCCTTGAGCAAAATAGCTCAGGGACAATGCCCTGAGCTGTTCTGAGCTCAAATCCCAATACTAACACCTCCTCCCCCCAAAAATAAGAAAAAACGTGTTTCCTAGCCAAGCGCCAAATGGCTCACACCTGTAATCCTAGCTCCTCAAGAGGCTAGAAAGATCTGAAGATCTGAGAATCAAGGTTCAAAGCCAGCCTGGGTAGAAAAATCCCTGAGATTCTTATCTCTAAGCAGCAACAACAACAACAACAAAAACCAGAAGTGGAAATGTGGCTCAAGTGGTAGAACACCAGCCTACAAGTAAAAAACCCACTAAAGAGAGCTAGGCCCTGAGTTCAAGGCCCAGTTTAAAAAAAAAAAAAAAAAGGCTCCCGGAACTCTGTATTGAACACCTAGAAGGAAACAGGCCTGCACTCAAGCCAAGGAACCCTTACAGCCCCACCCCTACCCTCTGGTTCAACTCCCTCCACCAACCAGGTTCTTTATTGGGTGGTCCTGGTAGGAAATGCATCTTCCCATGACCCTGCATTGGAGACCAAGTCAATGCTTTGATGTTCGGATGCCCCTTGGGACGCCCTGGCACAGGGCCCTTCAGCCACAAAGTCTTATTAGCAGCATTTCAGCTGGCTGGGAAGGGGACTGCTGGTCTGTGCTGGGGGTGAGGCTCCCAGACACACAGGCCCTGAGGAGGGTCTGACCCCTCCATGTACCCAGCAGACTCAGCTCCCCCACCCCACCCCACACCCAGCCCCCAGTTCAACTCCCTGGGAATGAAGCCCAGACAACAGCAGCTCCTCGGGAGGGGAGGGTGGCAGACCTGGGCAGCTTTACCACAGGCAGAGCCAAGGACCAGACGCTGTCTGGCCCAGCTGTTCATACTCTAATTACACAGTGGGGTGCTAAACTACATGTCTGGTCGGAAAGCACTGTCTTCCCCAGCCGGTTGTCTGAGGCGGTTACCTGTCTCACCCTGCCCTGAGTGCCTGCTGACTCCCGGCCCTAGCTTCGTGGCCATCCTCTTCCCAGATCTGGTTCTTGTGCCCCTCGCCACAGCCTCCAATCCCCTGGAATTGAGGTTCATTTCTTTTTTTATTTCATTTTATTCATTTTTTTTCCACTCAAGGCTGGGCTTTCTATCATTTGAGCCATCATTGTCACTTCTGACCTCTTGCTGGTTCAATGGAGAGTCTCAGGGACTTTTCTGTCTGGTTTGGCTTTGAACCTCTATTTTCAGATCTCTTGCCTCCTTAGGATTACAGGTGTGAGCCACCAGCACCAGGTATAGAAACTTTTTGGGTGGCGTAGGGGGTACGGGGGTGTCATGGGGCTTGAACTCGGGACCTCGATGCTGTCTCTTAGCTTTTTTGGCCAAGATCAGTTCTCTAAGCACTCTGAACCACCAGGCCCTGAGTACAAGTCTAATTCAAGAAGAAGAATTAAAAATAGTGCAAGAGTACTTGGCCAGACCTGTGGCCAAGTGTGAACAGGACACATACCACGACCAGCAGCCACACTCACGCAGGTGTGCACACACACAAGCATACATGCCTACACATGGAGATCATTATTCATTCTCAAAAAAAAAAAAAACTGACCTGAACTTACTGTGAAACACATTTTTCTTCTCCTTTTGGGATTGAGGTCAGGGTATGCTCTTCCCAGAGAACCAAGTCAGATCACAAAGGGTCCTTTTTTTTCCTTTTTGAATTATTGCTTCCCATAAAATGAGAGGGGGAGTTGGTTTAATAATTTATTCTCAACAGTGGAAAATGTTACCTCTGTCCCCCAAAGTGGGCAGTTAGTAGATTCCAGTTAGTAGTTGGAGGAATCCTGGTAAGTAAAGGAAGGAAGCAGTTTCTTGTTCCTAGCTGAGCCCTCACAAATTACATGAGAGCAAGCGGGCCCAAGCCCCCAGGGACCCTCCTGGGCAGCCTCAGGACACCACGCCTGACCTTACCAGGATCTTTCCTAGTCCCACCATGAAGAGAGACACAGAATGAAGTGCCATCACGGGACTTTGGGCTTCAAGAGCAAAAGACTCCTTCAGGCTAAAGTATCGAGGAGGAGTTTATGGAGGGAAAACCAAATGTAACTCACCTAAAAGTTCTACATCTATTTAAGCTGGTCCAGAGAGTAAAAACCAAGAGTGGTGGTGTATGCCCATAATCAGAATCAGATATAAGAGGATCTCAGAAGGCCTCCTAGGCAGGCAAAGAAGACCTTATCTGAACTATAAAATTGTAAATAGACTGGGAGCCAAGGCTCAAATGGTAGAGCATCTTCCTAGCAGCTATAGGGCTGTGAGTTCAATCAGTTGCTGAAGAGAGTGTCCCATGGGGAAAGTGGGGAGGAAGAGGGGAGAGAGAAAGACAAAGAAGGAGGAGGAGGAGAAAGAGGAGGAGGAGGATGGAAGAAGAGAAAAGGGAGGGAAGGAGAAAGAGAAAGAAAGAAGAAAAAGGAAGGAAGGAAGGAGAGAGACTGAGGAAGACATTCTAGAAAGTTTGCCAAGGCAAGTAGGCCCACACTGATTGAAATGTCTCCTGTACTTGGAGTCCACTTAGCCACAGGGGAAAGCTTTGTGGGCTTGATCAAGAAAGAGCCTTGAACTTCATCTAGAAGGCAATCTAGAGTAACAAAGGAGGAGCTCTGTTTCTGGCTTTTTGCTGGTGAATTGGATGTAAGAGTCTCATAGACTGTTCTGCCTGAGCTGGCTTCGAACCTCCATCCTCAGACCACAAGCCTCCCAAGTAGTTAGGATTACATGCATGAGCTACTAGCGCCTGACTTGGAACAGTGTCTTAATCACCACACTCTTTGCTGGAATCCGAGCATTATAAATGATTTATTGTGCTTTGGGAATTAAACATTGTTGTCCTTTGTTTTCCTTAAAACTATACTCACACCATCAATACCTCTAAGCTAGAAATTTTTGTCCTAAAGAATTGCTTAAGTCTGGCTTTACAAACAATATTTAGATTGATGTTTGTGGCAGAAAAACTATTTTAAATAGGTAGGAAGAGTCCGGAGCCTGTTGACCCTGTCCGGGGTTCAGGCTTGTGTTGGCTGGCTGAGGTCAGGGACCCAAAGTCCCTCCCACTGGGCGTGCACGCCTCCTTCTGATATAAGCTACATTCAGAAGCCACTGTGAAAATCCGCAGCCCCCCAGCTAATCTTTAAATGTCCTTGTTGCACGTGGAATGCCCCAGAAAGCAGGCTGTGAGGGGGGACAATGTGGGGGAAGATTACTGAAGAGTTCCTGGAACAAGCATCTTATTTGGGGCTAGGGGGACAGGACTGGACAGAGGGACAGGTTGGGCCATGGCACCATCCATCAGAGGCTTCAGCACACTCCAGAGGGAACTCTGAAACTAGAGTGGCCCTTAAATATTGACCCAGCTCAGGGAAGAGCCAGACCCTTAAGCTTCCCCGTCGACAGTAACTGGCGTGGTAGCTCTGTTAGACTTGATCAAAGCAGCTGTCCACACACTGTCAGCCAACTGCAGGCAGGCAAAAACCCTTGCACCCTAAATGAGAGGTTTTGACCCAGAAAGACCTTCCTCTAAAGGAATCTACACATGCATTTAGGTGTAGGCAGGGTGCTCAGATACTCAGAGGCTGGAGAAAAGGACTGGGCTGAGGGGCTATGAGGCAGGACTCCTTGGAATCTTAAAAGCTAAATTCGCACTTACAAGCTAAATCATCTTAGATTACTATCTAACTTTCTGAGTCTCAGCTTCTTCACTTACAAAACAGAGATAATAGTAGGCAGGTTATAGTGTTTTTCCATGAGGATCAGATAAGTCTGAAAAACGTCCTTGGCAAAGCACAATCTTGTATAAATGGTGCTAGTGACGGGGGACCATAGTAATCGTTGCTACCTTAGCAGTTACACAAGCAAAAATGATTCCCTGGCATTGCTGCCAGATAATCACGGGTGGGAGCTATGCTAAAGTCTAGTTCGAAAGCCCACAGGAATATGGGAAGGGAGGACAGTGAGAGTGGCTAGTCATCATCTTCAATCTCAGAATTTTGTCCCTGCTAGGCTCAAGAACATGGCTTGGAGACATCAAAAACAAAGAACAATACTGGGAACGGAGCTTCAGCTGCCCTTGCCAACAGAACACATGGAAGTCTGGCTGTGCCAGGCACCAAGAGAGCAAGGCAGTGGCTGTGGGATGGGAAAGGCAGTCATTCTGCAGGCGTCACCGAATGTACTCCTCGGGCTGGGGATGGTGAGGGGTATTTAATTTCACTGTCTCCTTTCAAACTCTAAGCATTCAGAAAGAGTCCCTGGTATGGATGATTCCTGAGGGTATGTGAAGTTGAGAGTACAGTGCCGCCATCAAGGCCGCCATGAGTGGAAGGCACAGCTCTGATCTGCCTCCAACTTGGAACTTCCCCCAGGAGTTTTACAGTGCTGAGATTCAGTCCCAGCCTTCTAGACAGGAAGTCTAAAGTGACCATATGCAGGCTCTGATAGCTAAGTTTCAATCCAGTCTTCATCCAGGACAGCCACGCAAACCTTGGACAAAGATCCATGCTGCCCAACAGAGAGCACAAAGAACACACCTGCAGTTGAACAAGTTGGGTATATTGCTCATTGCAGCAAGGAAAACCACACCAGAGATGTCTGAGGAAGAGGCATCGGAAGAATCTGTGACGAGATTGGGGTTTGGTTGGATGATACAGGGGGCAAGGAAACATGCAATTGCTTTAAATTGAATGTTGTAAGCAAGTAGGGACAATCCTATGATTGGGCATCTCAATACGCTTTGTTTTTTCCCCAATAACTTTTATCTATAAGGAGTGCGACGGCAAAAAAAAAAAAAAAAAAACTGTAAGTCATAAATGGCAGTTGTGCATTTGGGCCAAGATAAGATGTTTGGCATTTTGTAGTTGGCCCAGTGACCTTGCTTTGTGCTTAGATCAAGTTTGAGGATGGTCTTGCCTTGTCTCAGGGTCTCAGAGTTCAGTAATGTCAGTTGTGTCAAGTACAGGAACATGGGCTAACAGCTTCCTGACATCAGAAGCTACTCTTCTTTGTCTTCCTGGATTATTAAACTCCTCTGTGTATAAGTCTCTCTATGAATAAAACCAGGGTAAGAATATCTACTTCCCAGGGTGGTTAAAAGATCAGATTAGGTACTTCGGATCACTGAGCAAGAGCTTGATAAGTTATTCATGTCCAACCACTCTAAAACTGAGCTTACTGGTTGGGTGAAATGCTCACTGTACTTTGGTGAACAGCAGAGATGAAATAGCCAGCCATCCTGTATCTGGGCTTCCTGTTTGAGTCACAGTCCGGCTCCTCAGGGCTGGCACTTGAAAGTGAACAGCCTCCAGCAGCAAATGACTGCTTGGCAATTCAGGCAGAGGAACAAGTTCAACCTGAGTTTCACAGTGGGGCTGGAGCACTGCCTGGGATCTGAGCTATGGGTGATCTTGGTCACCCACCAAGACCATTATACCTGTGTCTCTCTTGGCAGCTTCCACACTGAGCTCACATCCACAGACACAGAACCCAGGAAGTATCATGAAGGGGCTGCAGACTGTAGCCCGTCTCAATCAGACAGAGCTAGGACCAAATCCACCTTCATTTGGTTCCCACACATAATCTTGTCTGATAATAGCAGCATTCGTTACAACTGAGATCTCAGAATAAAGCCCACCCAGGCTGAGCTCCCCCAAATTATACCCTTGTCCTGGTAATTGCAGACTTTTCAGGGCCTGCATGTGACTTATAATTGTATTTCCATGAAGATCAGATTGAATGTCACCTCTCATTTGGTAGAACAAAAGGAAAATTATACACTTTGATAGCTCAACTTCCCCCCAGCTTGGGGCACTCAGAAAGGCATCAGGCATGACATTTCAAGTCAATTCCTTCTCAATTGCATGCATTCGGCCTCAGCATGATTAGCTATAAAATGGGATTAACAAAACTGCATTTTCCTTTGTAACCCCAAAGACAGTTGCGAAATCAAATGCTATATTCCCATGTGAAAGTACATTAAAAAAAAAAAACCTCTAAAAAGAATCACTTGTTTTTGGTTTGTATTTATTTGATTATTTTATATACTTGGAAGTATCAGAGTTTGAACTCAGGCCCTGAAGATTGCTAGGTAGGTAAGTGCTCTGCCACCTGAGCATGTCCCTAACCCTCCAACAGAAGCAAGCAGAACAGATTTGAAAATGAAAAAGTCACATTATCACATTATAACTAGTATCTTTGTGTGTGTGTGTGACAGAGACAGAGAGAGAGAGAGACACACACACACAGACAGAAACACAGAGAGACAGAGAGAGAGAGACAGAGAGACAGAGAGAGAGAGTATGCCATCAGTCTGCAACTTGAACTCAGGGCCTGGGTATTGTCCCTAACTTTTCATGCTTAGGGCTAGCGCTCTACCACTTGAACCACAGGTTCATTTCTGGCTTTTTCAGTGATTAATTGGAAATAAGAGTCTCGTGGAGTCTCCTACAAAACTGGCTTTGAACCATGATCATCCGATCTCAGCCTCTTGAGATTATATGCATGAGCCACCAGCACCCAGCTTATAACCAATATCTTGTTTGTTGTTATAACTAATATTTTTCCATAATATTTACTAGTGACAGGTAATTTTTCCCTGTAATTTTAGAAGTCGCAGTAAAAGGTATCAACATGCCTGGGCTCTTCTTACTAAATCAAAGAACTTGACTCATTATGTATTATTTGATTGGTCCAGTCAACAGTGATTAATGGAGTGTCTGTTTTGGACCAGCCCCAGGTCTCAGAGTTTGGGATAATCGTTAGGAAATAAATTCATCAAAAAGATCCCGAAACCAACAGAGTGACTGAAATTACTATGCCCTTCCCCCCGGCCATCTGTGGCCTCTCTGAGGCTGGCAGTTAGATCTCAGGATCTCCAGCAGACCTCAGAAAACTGCATTTTGCAGCAGATCGAGTGTGTTACTGGTCTATATAAAATAGACACAAAAGTCTAGGCACCCTTGGCCCATGCCTGTAATCCTTGCTACTTAGAAGACTGAGTTCTTAAGATCATGGTTCAAACCCAGCCCAGGTAGGAAAGTTCATGAGATTCTTATCTCCAATTAACCACCAAAAAGCCAGAAGTAGAGCTATGGCTTACATGGTAGAACACTAGCCTTGAAAAACAAACAACAAAACAAAACAAAATAAAAATATCTCAGGGACAGTGCCTAGGCTTTGAGTTCAAGTCCCAGGACCAGAAAACAAAAAGAATAGACACAAAAATGTCTAGCTTGCACTGCAACCTGAACTAAAAGTAGCTAAGCATGAGACAGGGCAATTGCTACTAACAATGTTCCACATTGTCCTAGGGCCCTGACTCTATCCTTCCACAGACCCAGGGATGAACAGATCTGATCCTCAGATGTGTGATCTTCCTTCAGAATGTCCCACATTTCCTCTCTTCTAAGGAAACACCAAGCCATCCTGAGCAGATGAATGGAGTCTGACCCCAGGGTGATCTATCCTCTTCCATTTGCTTTCCAATAGGTGATCTGGGTGAAGCTGCAATCCTTGGTGATTCACACCCACAGTCTGATTCCTCTGTGCACTCTAGTCCAATGACCCACAGTGGTAGGTCATGGTGTGGAGGAGGCCGGAGTGATCACCAGAATAATTCACATTGGCCTTGGGCTTTGGAATACTATATTTCTTTTCTATATTTCCCAACCAGTTTCCGGGGCAAACAGATTCCTTACTCCTTTTTTGTTGTTGTTATTGTTTTTGAGATAGGATCTTGCTATGTAGCCCAGATGGCCTTGAACTTAAGATCCTCCTGCCTCAATAGACCCAGCGTTGGGATTGTAAGTGTGCCCTACCATACCTGGCTCAAGCTTCTTTGCTCTTTCAGATCAAGTGGATATTGCTCAGCTCACACACATACACACACACACACACACACACACACACACACACACACACACATATCACCCAAGCACATTCAATCCATAATCATGTAGAGGAAAGTACACAGTATTGTTTTATTTGTCAGTACTGAGGCTTGAACTCAGGCCTGCCCACTGTCCCTTAGCTTTTTTGCTCAAGGCTGACGCTCTACCACTTGAGTCATAATTCTACTTCTGGCTTTTTGGTGGTTAATTAGAGATGAACTTTCCTACCTTGGCTTGTTTCAAACATCAAGCCTTAGATCTCAGCTTCTTGAATAGCTAGGATTACAGGTGGGAGTCACCAGGGCCTGGCTACACAGTATTTTCTTAAGTGCACCCAGCCTGTCCAGCTCCCTAGCCCACTGCAGAGTGGTTCCATTCCCCTTTGTTCTTCTTCTTACCTTAAGAGTTCCTGTTGGTGCATAAGGAATAACTGGACCCATTACAAAGCTATCCACCCCTCATGCCCACCGCTCCATCCCCCACCACCGAGCAGAAGCTTCCATTATTTTAGGTCAGGTCACATTCTTGAAATCTCTTCCGCTCTTACTAAATAACCCCGGGGGGGGCTTTGCTCATCCAGTTAGGCAGGCATTCTTTCATAAGAATCTTTTTTTTTTCTTTTTCTGTAGGATTATTCTGCTGACTATAAATGTTGCTGAGTGCGTAGAAGAGAATGCCATGTGCCTAGGAGGGCTCATGAAGTGGCAGTGCAGGCGAATGCTGCCCAGCCCTCCAGAGGTCACTTCTGGGCTTCAGGATCAACTCCATCCACTCTTCCAGCTCTCCCAGCTCCACCGCCACCCCACTCCCCCACCCCCAGGGACCTTGGCCTCTTACCAGACGCAGCCCTGAAAACCTGTGGTTAACAAAGTTAGAGCCTGGCCTGACACTGGAGCTGGATCCTGCCTCATCCCACAGAGCTCGGCTTACAGCCTCTCCTCAGCTGACCATAGGCTTATGTGACCAACTGCCTGTGTGGATGTGTGCCCAATTCTAAGGAAGTCCTATTCTGAGCCTTCCAAGTTCGGGGATGTGGGGGATGAGGAGCAATAGGCAGCCTGGTGGCTCAGACTCTGGCTATTTCTGTGTGTTTCAAAATGCCCAGCAAATTCTTGCCCCTAGCTATAATGGATATTGAGACAGGAGGACCCAAAGAGAAGTAGAACATTGCTCAGCTGTGGTAGATCAGTTCTCAGGTGAGAAGATAGGTATCTCGTGGTTTCCAAGGCAACCAGGAGACAATCCCAAACATGTTATGGCACCTAGATTCCTTCTTGTTGGGACTCAGGGCCTGGCACTATTCTTTTTTTTTTTTTCTCCAGACTAGTGTTCTACAACTTGAGCCACAGCACTACTTTCACCTTTTTAGTAGTTAGTTAGCAATAAGAGTCTCATGGATTCTTATCTCTCGTGGACTCTTCTACCCAGGTTGGCTTCAAACCATGATCCACACATCTCAACCTCCAGAGTAGCTAGGGTTACAGGTGTGAGTCACTGGTATCCGGTTTGGGCTTTCCCGTTCTGAAGTTTGCTCCAAGCTGAGGGCTTCACAGCCAGTCTAGGAGGATGGCCAAATACTAGCCTGCAGATGGCTGGCCCAGAGCACAGAGCACATTAGGCTCAAACTTCTACAGCCATCGGTGGATGGCAGATTGCAGAGCTTTATAAGATGGCAGCTTGAGCCAAAGCTGGAAATGTGCTCTGTGTTTCTGAGAGCCTGGAACGGGGCCTGGACAGTCTCTTGGCACCTGAAAGCTAGGCCCAGTGAACCTTGAAGTCTCTCACTCCCAAAGGCCTAGCTAAGCCTGCGGATGGGATGGGCCACAGAGTGAGGAGGACCCCACAGCATCAAAGCTGCCTGTCCCTGTAGGGCATTCTTGAGCAGCTTTTAGCCTTGGGCGTTCCATCTTGGGGTAGAGCCTTGGGCGTTCCGTCTTGGGGTAGAGCCTTGGGCTTCTGCCAGAGATGGGGCAGCACTGGGCTGGGAAGGTGGCTCAGTGGTAGAGCGCTTGCCTTGCATGCTCAAGGCCCTGGGTTCGATTCCTCAGCACCACATAAGCAAAAAGAAAAAAGCCGGAAGTGGCGCTGTGGCTCAAGTGGTAGAGCGCTAGCCTTGAGCTGAAGAGCTGAGGGACAGTGCCCAGGCCCAGAGTTCAGGCCCCATGACCGGACCCCCAAAAAAAAAACAAAACAGAGATGGGGCAGCACAGGCCTGATCACCACCTGGTCGGCTCTAACCCTTTGTCACATGGCACTGAGGACAATCTGACTTGAAATCATCCATGACAGTTATGACTTAGTGAGATTCAGTGGAGAAATGAGACCACAGTCACCTTGATGTCTTCCAAGATGTCTTTTTTCTTTAACTGTTTATTTGTTTGTTTGCTTGTTTATGCTGGTCCTGGGGCTTGAACCCAGGGCCTGAGTGCTGTACCTGAGCCTCATTGTACTCAAGGCTAGCACTCTACCACTTGAGCCACAGCACCACTTCCAGCTTTTTCTTAGTAGTTTATTGGAGATAAGAGTCTCATAGGCTTTTCTGCCCTGGCTGGCTTCAAACCATAATCCTCAGATCTCAGCCTCCTCAGTAGCTAAGATTACAGGCGGAGCCACTGGACCCTGGTTTCCAGGATGCTTTATCTTAGAACCAGTAGCACTACTAATGAAATCAGTCAATGAGAAACTTCTCTCCATCTTTCTGTACAAGAACCAACTGAAAGTTGAGATAGTTTAAAGAATCCATTGAATTAGGGTATTTAAGCAGATGGCGAGCAGGCTCTGAGCCTGTTTCCTCACTTGACAAATAAGGAGCTTATAATTTAGAAGTGACATCCTGTTGGGCACCAGAGGCTCACACCTTTAATTCTAGCTTCTCAGAAGGCTGAGATCTGAGACTCACAGTTCAAAGCCAGTCTGGGAAGAAAAGATCATGAGACTCTTATTTCCAATTAACTACCAAAAGTGCTGGAAGTGGAGCCGTGGCTCAAATGGTAGAGTGCTATTCTTGAGCAAAAAAAAAGCTCAGGGATAAAAAGAAGGGACATCTTGGGCTCTTAAACTGACTAGGATTATGTCTGTGTGTGCAATGTGTTTTGTGTGTGTGTGTGTGTGTGTGCAACTTTGCACATGCTAGTATTTGGTCTTGACTTCAGTTCCTTCAACAGGAGGTAGACAATGTGTTTGTGCCCTGTGAATCAGCCACAGCTCTTCCTTGAAGAAAGAAAGAAAACACCCTGCTTGATGGAATGCCAGAACTGTTAACTCAGGACTTCGAAAGCCACTAGACCAGAGCTCTCAAGCGGCCTTCCTAACAAGAGGTGCTGACACAAAGGCCAAGTGATCTCTTGTAGAGGACACTGAGGAAGCATCTGTTTTGCTCAGTGCATGCGCGGACACACACAAACACAAACATATTCTAGTGTGTGTTGCCTTTGAGTCACAAACTATAACTGATTCTACTTGGTATTCCTAGTTCTGAGCACAGGACTTGACATAAGGTAGTTACTCATTAAAGAGTTGATGATAAATGAATGGCAAAATAAAGGAACAAAAAAAAAGTCACACAAGCTACTGAGGTAGCACTGCCAATATCCTGAAAATATGTCAGACTCTGTTCCAGTTTCTTCTTAGATCTTTGATCCAAATGAATATTTAGTTAGTAATTATCTTAAACACCAGGCACTGGTGGCTCATGCCTGTAATCCTAGCTACTTGCAAAGCTAAGATCTCAGCCATCCGGGGCAGGAAAGTCCATGAGACTATTACGCCAATTAACCAGCAAGAAGCCAGAAGTAGAGGTGTGGCTTAAATGGTAGAGCACCAGCTCTGAACCAAAAAGCCAAGTGAGAACTCCAAGCCCTGAGTTCAAGCCCCATTATAGTGGGCCAGTATACAGGTGATTTCAAGGCCAAGGTGGCCTTCAAGGCTTTGGTTTCCAAAACCAAGCCACCTACCTCTGTGTCCTGAAGACAGTAAAGGTGGCTTCCCTCAGGTGGAATGTGACTTTGCCATTGACCAGTCTATCGTATTAGGCATGTGGCAGGTGTAAATTCCTGATTGGAACGATAGCCCTTCCAGACCCTAGTATCAGCTTCCCCGTGAGCATGGAGACTTTGTTCTCCTTAACAGAGATAAACAGAGCTTTGATCCTGCAGGATAGCCTCAGTCCAGCCTGAGAGTTCTTGAGAAAAATCATCCCCACCTTAACAAGATGCCCTTGTCGGTAAAATTACTCTGACAAAGAAGATTCCTTCCATTTGGACCTAACGAGCTGGGAAATGGCTGGCTCCAGCCAAAGGGACTCAGAGGAGACACTTAGATCCTCCGGCCAAGCCAAAAAAACACCTCTTATTCTTTTAGAGGACCGAGCAGAGAGATCCTGGGAGATCCATATTGGGAGGCCATTATTTACAAAGCATACTGCGACAATGCCCAACTGGTCAAGAGAGCCCTTCCCTGCCAGTAATCGCAGCAGAGCAAGGATACGCCAGGTGAGGCCATGGCTGGCTCCTCACCACTCCCCAAGTCACTTTAGGTCAGTTGGTACCAAGCAACAGAAGCAGCTGCAGATTCCAGCCAAGCAGAAAAGGGGAGACAGCACCACAAATTCTGAATAAGGGCCCAACTGTCCTTGTAAACCACCCACTGCTCTGCCCAGAATTCAGTCTGTCTGACCAATGGCCCCCACTTGGATTGACACTGCTCACTTCTGGGGACAAAACTGGATATAACCCTGGGCACCTATGGCTTACACCTGTAATCCTAGCTACTCAGGAGAATAAAATCTGAGGACCACTGTTTGAAGCCACCCCAGGCAGAAAAGTCTGTAAGACTCTTATCTCCAAATAACCACCAAAAAAGCCACAAGTAGAACTGTGGTTCAAGTGGCGGGCACTAGCCTTGAGCATAAGAGCTCAGGAACAGTGCCCCGGCCCTGAGTTCGAGCCCTAAAGGGAACACACATGCATGCACACATACAACCTAGATATATAACTTTTGATCCAGCGAAAGATAAGAACAGAAGATTCTTTGTTTAAAAAAAATTATTAAGGCCGGGCACTGGGGGCTCACGCCTGTAATCCTAGCTACTCAGGAGGCTGAGATCTGAGGATCGAAGTTCAAAGCCAGCCGGGGCAGGAGAGACCGTCAGACTCCTATCTCCAATAAACCACCACAAAACCGGAAGTGGCGCTGTAGCTCAAGTGATAGAGCGCTTGCCTTGAGCTGAAGAGCTGAGGGACAGCGCCCAGGCCCAGAGTTCAAGCCCCACGACCGACCAAAAAAAAAAAAATTATTAAGAATTTCAAGATGGCAGGAGCATTTAGTTTAAGTAAGTACAGAGCTTCTGGCCACTTGCCTAGGAAGCTGGCCCTATGGAGTTTGAAGGCAAGTTAATCATGAATATCATTTGTAATTTGCTTTAAAAGAGAAAGAAGAGGAGGAGGAGGAGAAGGAAGAGGATGAGATGAGGAGGAGGAGGAGGAAGAGGGAGAAAGAGAAAGGGAAGGAAGGAAAGAAGGAAGGATGGATGGAAGAAAACCACAAAAAGGAAAGTACTTCCCCTCCCCAACCACTTGCATCAAGCCAGGTACTCTTCAAGGCTCACAGGATTTAACACTGAAGGAAGGCCAGGCCCAGGTGACATTTATATTCAAGCCATTTGACTGGAGTGTCTTTCTTCTGTCCTTCTCCCCAAACCTTTCAGAAATAGCTCATGGGCGAGGAGACTTGGAGTTGGCTCCTCCATGAATCTATCCCCAGGGAGTTATAGAATTTATTACTAAATTGTTCTTGTGATTTTTTTCACATATGGTACAACAAAGCCTTAAGCTCTTTGTCATATATAAAAGGTCCTCTTTAGTTCATCATGCAACAAATGTTTCCTTAACACTTGTACCAGGTCCAGGTCTAGATCCTAGAGAGAGAAATGACTGTAAACACATTAATTGTACAACAGGAGGTCCCATTGTCGATGGGAGACACATAATTGGTGAATGACTGTTCTAAAGAGGACAGAGGAGGAAGGAATAATGTATTTTGAGCAGAAAAGCGAGACAGAGGAGGTCAGAAAAAGCAGATGACAGACAGATGTCTGCTTTGAAGTCTTGGTAAGAACGAAATTTGGGATTGTCTCTCCAGGGAGCATGTCCTGGAGAGTTCCAGGCTCTTCCCCTTCTCCCTTCTCTAGCTCCTGGAGCACCTGCAAGTCTTAAGGGCCTTGCCTATCTGATACTTAAAACTCTGCATAACATCTTAGATCTGCTGTGGCATGAAGATGTTCAATGACAGGAGGCTCATGACCTTTGACTTATGGCCTTTTGGCATATTATGACTGCAACAATATTCTCTCCACTTTCAAGTGGAAATCTGCTTCTTGAGCTTCCCTTGTGGATTTTTTTTTTTTTTGGTCAGTCCTGGGACTTGAACTCTGGGCTTGGACGCTATCCCTGCGCTCTTCAGCTCAAGGCAAGTGCTCTATCGCTTGAGTCACAGCGCCACTTCCGTTTTTTTTTTCTAGCAGTTTATTGGAGATAAGAGTTTCACGGACTTCCCTGCCAGGGCTGGCTTTGAACTTCAGTCCTCAGATCTCAGCCTCCTGAGTAGCTAGGATTACAGGCGTGAGCCACCGGCACCCGGCTTCCCTTGTAGATTTTATCTTTGATAAAATCTGATCAACTTATCCATTCAGGCCCCACCAGCATGCTGGACACAGTCTGTACCTTCTGAAGCTCACAATCCAGTGAATGGCTTCTGAAATATAATGGATAATCACTACATTAAGGTGTTGAAGAACACAAGGCCCAGAACTAGTGCTGTTGTTTGGATGTGACTTAAAGATCTCCAGAGAGTTCATGTATTGAAATGTAATCCCCATTGTGAAGTATCAAGAAGATGAAAAAATTTAATTCAGCTATGGTGCTTAGAGGTGGAGCCTTTAGGAAGTAATTAGGATTAGATAAGGTCACCTGGATGAAACCTTATGATTAAATTAATGATGGCTTTGTAAGAAGAGAAAGAGAACCCAGAAGGTATGTGCATGCAAGTGCACACACACACACACACACACACACACACACACACACACTCAGGCTCTTGCTGTGTGATACCCTGCACCACTTTGGGACTTTGCAAGAAAGTCATGGTCAAATGCAGCCTCTTGATCTTAATTCCCAAAACAAGAGCAAAAATAAATCCCTTTTCTTTATAATTGACCCAGTCTGTATTGCTGTGTTATCAACAATTGAAAATGAACTAAGACAACTGTATGCCAACTTGAGAAAGCAAGGGCAGCCCCCAATAGAAAGTCAGCTTTGTCCCTAGGCCCTAAAGGCGGAGAAGCAGCCACTACCAATGAGAACTGGGAGACTTTGGCTCTCTCCATATTTATTCCCAAAGGGAAAAAAGAATACTGCAAGATTCCTCCCATCTTTCTCCTGTTCCTTCTCCTTCTCCTTCCCCTCTTCTTCTTCTTCCTCCTCCTCCTTCTTCTTCCTCTTTGTGCCAATACTAAGTGTGAACTCAAAGCCTCAAGCTCTTTCTCAGCTTTTTTTTCTCACAGCTGACATTCTACCACTTGAGCCATGCTTCCAATCCCAGCTTTTTACTAATTAAATGGAGGTAAAAGTCTTTCACATTTGTTTTTCCAGGCTGGCTTTAGACCTTGATCCTCAGATCTCAGCCTCCTGAGTAGCTAATATGATAGGCATGAGCCACCAGTGCCTAGCTTACAAGATTCTTTTTAAGGTAGCCATGCCCTTTTTTTTTTTTTTACTGATATTCCCATGTTGAAGGAGGCTTTACCAGAAAGAGTGCTCAGCTGGGCAGAGATTGGCAGTGAGCTCTGCACTGCTCACCCAAGTCTCAGACATCGTAAGTAGATTCACCACGCAGCCTGGGGTAATCTCTCCATTCCTGCAAGCCTTGCTATAGGGAACTGGGAAACTCAGTTAAGAGAAACACAAAAGAGAGACAGGGTAGATTTAAGATCTTCACTTCAGGAATCAGTTAAGGGAGGGTTATCTTCATGTCTTCCTCTTCCACCAGAATACCAGAAGTTAAGGAGAGCAAGCCAAGATGGCTTTTATCTCTTGAAATGTCAAAGACTATATAGGGAGAGAGTACATAGGTGCCTTTTGGCTGCATGCTCTGAGCCTTCCTGCTGTTCTAGCCCTGAACCTGCCTACTCACGAAATCTAGCTGCCCCTCAGACACTTGGGAAGGTCATGGTACTGATGACTGGCAGCAGGAGCTCTCCTGATTATCAGGGCCCTGAAATGCAGATGGCAGTTGAATGGAATTCTTTGTATAGATATTCAGACTGTTTGTCCCTAGGAAGGAGCCACAACTATATATATATATTTGTTTAATTAGAGTCTGAGCTAATTCTTGGTGGTCCCAACCTGACTTCTAGTTCTGTCATGGCTGCACCAATTCCAAAAGAAGTTTGGATCTACCTGATCCCAACCCTGTCTCCTTAAACTCAAATGGCATTTTAACTCTTGGCCTAGTAAAGGAGGAGGGGCTTGGCAAGTCGGAGTGTGATTGGAAGAGGATGAGTCAAAGGCAGAGGATGAGTCAGAGATCCATCTCAGATGCCTCTGTCCAGCCCAGGCTCTGAAATCAGACTTGGTGCTTCCAAACACAATAACTGACTGATCAACCTCACCCCCCACCACTGACCAGAGCACAACCTCCCAGGCCTGGAGATCATCAGGCTACAGATCCCAAGATTTGGCCCAGATTCCTGAGTCCTTGGAATTTGACACAGCTGAGTTGATTCAGGAGTTTACCCCCAAAGTCACTTGGGGGAAAAAATGCCTGCTAAAATGAAACAGGAACAGCAAAGTCTCCATTCTGTGACCACCCCTGCCCCAAGACACTGCCCTGATCGAGTCAAAGGTCAAACATTACCAAGAACTCAAGCTCAAGATCACTTTTTAGAAACAGCTGAATCTGTGTGGATAGTGAACATGAAGGATTGACTTTGAGTAAAATTTTTCCCCTATACACTCTGCTTTAGCCCTTGGTGAGTATAAAAACAAAGAAAAGAAAAATTGAAGCCAGCTCTGAACAAAAGGCCTCTCCTCCAGTCTAGCCATGCAGTAGTCTAATTAAGCTCTGCTAATACATCCTTGCCAGGAGAACCAGTTTGTCCAGACTTAAAGTTATTACCAGCTTACTTGCGGTAGGTTTGGTGAGCTGCCGAAATTAAGCCCTGGGCTCTAATTCTCACAGACACTATGAAATCAGATGACCGAGTCTCCTCACTTCTTTCTCCAGTTTTGTGGTGGAGTTTGATGATTTTGCTGGGCTGCCTAGGCCTCTCTGCAGAGACTTGCTTGGGTTATAAATGCAGCCACTAAATCTGAGCCTCATAAGTCTGGGTCTTGTACACACAGGACCACTGGGCAGACATTTTTAACATGTACTTCTTGACCACTTAGTAGTGGTCAGGATTTTCCCCCAGTGTTTGTTTCACTTGGATAAGAACAACCTCTCCATCCATCTTTGGACATGTCAGGCAGGTAAAACCAGACATGTTCTCCAACATCAGGTACCCCTGGCCGGCCTGGTCTTCATTATTGGGACGGTCCAGATTGCTGAGAATTGCAGAACACCATGCTTCTAGGAAGAAAGCTCGCTGGTCCCCTCACTCTCTCTACCCCTCACTTCCTCTGAGGCCTCAGTAATAAGCACTGCCCCTCAGAGTAACCTGCCAAACTCATCCTAGACAATTCTTTTAAGTCTCTGGTATATCCAGGTCCCTCTGAACTCAAGGTACAATTTGGTGAGTGTTAGCGGTTACTAAACACTTATTGTGTGCCAGCACCTGCACCAGATGCCATGATATCCTGCAGCTTATGGTTTAAAAAGTCCTCTCTAAATAAGAGAATTCTCATTTTTATACAGCCACGTATTCAACAAAATTTCTTCTGCTTTTACTTTGAGCTTAAGGTGCTCAGGTGAGTCCACTCAAGGGGAAGGGAATCAAGTTTTATTAAGGACTTAGAATGAGCTAGGCATCATGCCAAGTACTTGTCTTGATTGTGTTTAATTTTTGGAATTCTTTTATAAGAACCTAAAGCCAGGCGCTGGTGGCTCACGCCTGTAATCCTAGTTACTCAGGAGGCTGAGATCTGAGGATCTCAGTTCAAAGCCAGCCCAGGCAGGAAAGTCTGTGAGACTCTGATCTCCAATAACCACCAGAAAACCAGAAGTGGCACTGTGGTTCAAGTGGTAGAGCGCTCGCCTTGAGCTGAAGAGCTGAAGGACAGTGCCCCAGGCCCAGAGTTCAAGTCCCACAACCAACAACAACAACAACAACAAAAAACCTAAGATAGTAGAGGCTTAACATAATTAACCAACAGTATACAGATAGTGATAGAGAGCATGCCTTTTGCCTATGACCTTTGATCTTCCTGTTTCCTATGGTAGATTCCCCTATTTCTGCCCCCACTTGTTTGCTTTTTTCCTCAAGGCCCCCAGGAAACTGAATGAACTTAGAGCTGAGGATGAGAAAGTTACACAGATCCTATGGGGAATGCTGTAACAGTGCCCGTTGCCACTGCCCCCAGGGGATTCTCTTCATCCCTTCATGGGTATCTGGGCATTCTGAATTGTCTCGGTTTACTGGTGAACAGTCTCACCAGTAGGTCACTATGTCATGGAAAGGGGTCGATCATCTCAGCTTATGGAAGGTGGGGACACTCTTGCCTTTCTGAGTCCAGTTTGCACTTTTCCCTTTAGAGTTGTTTATACATTTGTTGCATTTTGTTGTTACTTATTCTTGTAGATTTGGCAGGCAACAAGCTACATAAGGTACAATGTACTACTATTAGCCAAAAAATTAAGCCTTTGAAGACATTTGCCTGGCACAGCTAACTCCACCTCAAAAAACTCCAGCACGGCTAATGTATATTGGTGCTATCTTGTGTATTTAGTCTGGGTCTCCATTTAGCCCACAGTTATAGACATCCTTGGAGGAAATTTGGAGCTACAAGATTGTGCAATCAAAAGGAAGAGGAACGGATGGATCTTCCCATTTACAGATTCTGCTTGGTTAGTGACCATATATCTGAGTTTCCCATATTCGGTCATGATGGAAGAGTGTATAATTTTATAAGTGATGTTTTTAGCACTCATATAAATTATACTTTTTATACTCTCAGAGTATAAAACTTTTCCACCGTTAAATGGCAAAGGCATCCTTGCATTCCTTTTAGGTACCTCTCAAAAGCTTTAATTGTTTATCCAAGGTCAAACAAGCTCTGGAATAAAATGGCATCACTCATAAAGGGATGAGAACCTTGACTTCTTTCTTCCCTTTTCAGGGTTGAAGCCAGAAGAAAAATAATTCCAAACGACAGGCAGAGAACAGAGATAACACAGAGTTATAAAAGCCCTGGGCTTGCTTCCACAGCCCTGGGAGCTACACTTATAGATAATGATTTCTCAAAGAAAACTAATAGTAATCATAAGCTGGTCTTGCCAAGGTTCAACTGAGAATCCTAATCTTCATCCAGCTTCCTTTGACACTCTAAATCAGCCCACATTGACAGCTGCTGAGCACATCTAACCACCCAGGTGGTCCTGTTGGGGGTGGCCTTCCTCCCTGGAAATAGCATTGCATCACTATTTGTTCATACAGGGTCACCAAAACTGTTTCCCCAGCAACCTTGTTGAGTGCACTGAGCATTGTTGCTAGGGGTGAGATACAGAAAAAACCTTTCTCTTTTGGTACTGGCCTTGGGAGAGAACTTCCTTGGTCTTGAGATTTAGCTTAGTAGTATAGCATGTGCTTAGTAGGTGCAAAGTCATAGGTTTGGTCTCTAGTACCATATGATGAAAACAATAGGAACTTAATAGGAGGAAAATATTCTTAACTGAAAGAGTCCTCCACATAGCCCTTCCATCCTTTATTTGTGTGTATGCTAGTCCTGGGGCTTGGAGTCAAGGCCTGGGAGCCATCCCTAAACTTCTTTTGCTCAAGGCTAGTGCTCTACCACTTGAGCCACAGTTCAGCTTTTGTCTTTTTTTTTTTTTTTGTAGTTTATGGGAGGTAACAGTCTCATGGACTTTGCTGCCTGGGCTGGCTTTGAACTGTCATCCTCAGATCTCAGCCTCCTGAGTAGCTAGGATTACATGCATGAGTCACCAGTGCCTGGCAAGCTCATCTACTGTTTAACTCATCTTTCTCTCATTGTCTACAGTAGCTGTTCCAAACCTTTGCCATTTCTTCTTAGAAGTAGGCACTTCCTAAATTTCTGTCCTTTTGTAATTAATGCATATATCCAACTAGTATTCACGGAAATTCTAGTAGATGTCAAGGCCTGTACTGAGCATAGACACACTACAGTAAATGAGCAGACATGACTTCCACTCTGGCCATGGAACTTGAGCTCTAGCTTCCAGTCTGGCTCTTCTCACTCCTTACTCTACTGGACTATCACATTGCTCGCTAAGACTTCCATTGCGACCTGTGCCTTGAAGTCTCCCTCTCTGCTCAGCTACCCTGGAAATCTATCCAACTGGGCCAATGTCACAAAGGCATCCTGACTGGTGGTTAGCAACAAGCCAAGCAATCTCCATGTGAGAGGAAGGTTGAGAAACACAATCATGACTCTGACTTGAGAGTGGATTCAGAAGTAGAGCTGTGGCTCAAAGTAGTAGAGCACTAGCCTTGAGCAAAAGAACTCAAAGACAGCTCCCAGGCCTTGAGTTCAAGCCCCACAACCGGCACAAAAGAGAGTGGCTGCCTGCTTAGGATGTTCACTCTGTTCTCAGGTAAAATTAACATGGCAGAAGCTCCAAGAAAAATGCTGCTCTCCTTTCCCACCTGCCTAGCCATGAAGAATGTTCTGCCTTACACCTAAACATCAATGCTAACACCAGGCTGGAGTGCTCAGAAAAGTTTTATTGAATGTTCCAAGAGAACTATTAGGCACCAGGTATAACCTGCAGTTAGCTGCTGGATATGATATCTTCCAGAGCCCACAGGCCTAGATGACCTGCATGGGAACTCTCGATCTTGGTCTGGTAACCACTTAGATCAGAATCTGTCTCCCCTCCACACCTCAACACCAGCAATACCTTCCACATATCTAGAATGTATTCTCAGAGAGGTGAAGGCACCTCCTTTCCCTGCCACCTAATGCCCACTTTTTTTTTTCGGTTGTGGAGCCTGAACTCTGGGCCTGGGCGCTGTCTCTCAGCTCAAGGCTCAAGGCTAGCGCTCTACCATTTGAGCCACAGTGCCACTTCTGGCTTTTTTTCTGCTTATGTGGTACTGAGGAATCAAACCCAGGGCCTCATGCATGCAAAGCAAGCACTCTACCGCTGAGTCACATTCCCAGCCCCCTAAGGGCTACTTTCTAAGACCATAATTCCTCTCCCAAGAAGGTTGGTCTTCTAATCCCTTCTCTCTTTGGGAAGATTGCCCTTTTTCATATAGACTGTGATCTTTCACATAGGCACAATAGTCTAAACTCTGTGCAGCAAATAAGATGGTGGTAGAAGAGGTTAAAAAAAAAGCAGTGATCACTTTCAGAAATAGAGCACTTCATATTACAAAACCAAACTCACCTTTTTTTCAGTACTGAGCATTGACTCCAGCACCTTCTGGCTGCTAAGAAAGAACTCTATTTCTCCAACCCTTGGTTTTTTGGCTTGTTTGTTTTTGTATCAGTACTGGGGTTTGAACTCAGGTGTGTCCCTGAGCTTTTTTGCTCAAAGCTAGCACTCTAGCACTTGAGCCACATCTTCACTTCCAGATTTTTGGTGGTTAATTGGATTCTCACAGACTTTTCTTCCAAGAGCTGGCTTTGAACCTTGATCCTCAGATCCAGCTTCTTGATATCTAGGATTACAGGCATAAGCCACTGGGGCTAGACTCGGCCCTGGGTTTTTTGAAATAAGATGTCACTATGTAGCTCAGTCAACATGCCATGTCTCCTATGATATCTTCCCTGATGAACCAGGCAAATGGAAAACTCTCTTCCCTCAGTTCCTATCCATCCCTGCCTAGTGCCTCCATCAGTCCAGATGCCACTGAACTTAGTATATAAATCAAACTGGCCTCTAATGCATGATCTTCCTGCCTCCATCCCCCAAATGCTGGGATTGTAGGGATGCATGACCAAACCCACATTTTCTTATTCTTCTTTTAATAGTATTGACATCTTCAAAGACACCCAGGCCAGAATCCTGACCACAATGATGCTTTCTACCTGTAACATCCTCTCCATGTCCATGGACTTAGTCCATACTCTGTCATCTCTACCCAACCAGGGTAACATCTCCCTCGCTGATCTTCCTGCTTCTGGTCCCCACCACCACTCCAATTCATCCTTCACATGGCAGTCAAGCTGCTCTTTCTCAAATAATTATCCCACAGGATTGCCCTGATGCCAGACTGCCTGAGTTCAATTCTTAAGGATTTGGGTGAGTGCAAACATATTGCTAACCTTTGCTTGGATCGATTTCCTCATCAGCAAAATGAGGAGAGTGCACATGCCTCTAAGTTGTTAGACAGATTGTGGTTGACTGCTCTTAATAAAGGTTTCTAATGAGCCCACGTTCTTGTATGCATGCCCATGCATAATTCCCTCTCAGTAAGTGTGGGCTGGACCTAGTCACTTGCTTCTAATAAACAGAAGACAGCAACATGATGGACTATCACGCCCACTGTTAGGCTGTAGAAGACTGTAATTTCTATATCACCACCATACAGCCATAGCCCCTGTCTCTGATGTGTTGTTTTGAGCTACACTCTGGAGAGACCATATGGCAAGAAATCCCAGGACAGCCTCAGACACAGAGACATTGAATTCTGCCAGGAGCCACATCGTTGGGTTTGGAAGCAGATACTTCCCCAGGTAAGCCTTCAGATAAATCCAACCTAGCCAATACTTGATTTTAGCATTAAAAGAAACTCTAGGCCAGAAGACTTAGCTAAACTGTGCTTGAATTCCTGATTTACAGAAAATGTGAGGTAGTCCATACCATTATAAGCTACTGAGTTCTGGCATAATGTGTTGTGCAGCAATATATAACCAACATAAGGCTTAAATAAAATAACAAGACAAATGGCTGAGAGCCATGCTATGCACATGGTCCATCAACGTTGGCCATTATTATCACTTGTTTTGGATATACTACTAGACTTAAATCTCTTTGAAGGGAGAGATGATGCCTGTGCATTGACTGTACCCCAAGCTCCAAGCAGAGCACTAGAAGTTTCTTTCTTTCTAGTTCATTCTTTCTTCTTGAGAGAATAAATAGGAAGAACTGACTCGAGCCTTTAGGCCTCTATCTCCTAGGCCAGAAAATGGGCTGCTGAGAGCTAGAGGGTCAGTCAGTTTCAGGCTCTCCCTCCAGCCAGAAAACAGACCTAGCAGTTTGGTAAGGATTTAACAACCTCTGACACAAGGTCTCTTTGTGGTCTCACAGCCTCTTTGAGCCCAAGTATAGGTCTCCCAGGAGCACTGTGATCACAAAGGTAGCCTTTGTGTCCCACAGTCCCAACAGGCAGAGAGAAAACAATGAAACCATCATCACCCACCTTCTCTCCTGACCTGCCAGGGTAGATGCACACTGGGCTGTGGATGGGAGAGGAGAGAAGCTGTGTTTTCCTTGGCTGAGTAAATATTCTTTTTCATGATTGAGGAATAGAGTTGGTATCTGGGAGCTCATACCTATAATCTAGCTACTCAAGAGACTGAAATCTGAAGCCAGCCCAGGCAGGAAAGTCCATGAGACTATCTCCAATTAACCACCAAAAGGCTGGAAGTGGAGCTGTGGCTCAAGTGATAGAGCACTAGTTTTGAACCAAAAAGCTCAGAGTTTAAGCCTCAGGACCAGCACAAAAAGAAAAGAAGAAAGAAAGAGAGAGAGAGAAAGAGAGAGAGAAAAAGAAAGAAAGGAAGGAAGGAAGGAAAGAAGAAAGAGAAAGGATGGAAGGAAGGAAGGAAGATGGAAGGAAGGAAGGAAGGAAGGAAGGAAGGAAGGAAGGATGGAAGGAAGGAAGGAAGGAAAGACCAAAAGGGATAAAGCACAGAAAGCTCACTCAAAAGAGCTTTATTCCCCAGAGGCCAAGCCCTACAATAATAAAAAGTGGACACACACCATCAATGTGTTAACGACTTAATTATCAATCACTCCCTCTCCTCGATATTACTTCCATCTACATATCCCGCATTCCTGCTTTACAACTCAGCTCAAATGCCTCCATGATTCTTGCCCTAACGTCCCTGCATGCTAGGTTCAGGCTTGATGAGCATATTCCTGCCAGGGACTGGACCCACCAAGCTCCTAGAGAGCAAAGACTGGGTCTTGTTGTTTCTGTATCCCCATCTCTTCTGAGCTGACAAAATAAAGGCTGATACTGAATGAACTCCAGAGTGCTGTTGCATGCTGAATCTGAGAATGGAGGAAAAACCTCTAAAAGAGCATTTCTTGTGGTTTGAATATGAAATGTTCCCCGCAGTTTCATGCATTGAGCAGTTCATTTCTAGCTAGTTTTGCTGTTTTATAGAGTAGGGCCTAGCTGCAGGAAGAAAGTCGCTGAGGATGTGACTTTGAAGGCTATGCCTGGCTCTCTGCTTCCTGTCTGCCATGAGGTGAGCAGCCTCTGACACACACTTCCATGGCTATGATGTTCTGTCTGAGCACAAGAAGCCAAGCAACCATGGAAGAGCTCTCTGAAACTATGAGCCAAAATAAGTTGGTTTCCTCAGATATTTTTATTGTAATTACACAAAACTCATATAGGATTCAACCTCTTTTTGCACAAGAACAGGGAGAGGGGAAGATTTGGGTTTTAGCCTAGAAAGAAAGCTCAGTAAGGAAATGTTATAAGAGACAGCATCAGAAATCAGAAGAATCCAATTTAGTTCACTATGGAAATCACCTCCTTCCTCTACACATTGACAGGAAGGCTCCCTTATTTTAAGTTAGTCATTCTCAAAGTATACTCCCCAACCCAGCAACATCAACATTGCTTAGGACCTTGTTAGAATTTGTAATCCCCAACCTCCAACTCAGACATACTGAATCAGAAACTCTGGGGCTCTCAGCCCCTCTCTATATGATTCTGATCACACTTAAGTTGTGTATGTGTGTGTGCAGGCATGCACATGCATGTATGCTGATCCTGGGGCTTGAACTCAAGTTCTGAGGTCTGTCCCTAGGCTTCTTCTGCTCAAGGCTAGCACTCTGCCAGTTGAGCCACAGCCCCGCTTCTGCACACTTAAGTCTTAAAAACCAACTTTAATTCTACTTAAAAAAAAAAAAAAAGGAAAGAAATACGACCCAGACATTAAAAGAGAACCTAAGACGATGCCCCTTCTGTAAGATGTCCAGGATCAATAAACTCTCCACTATTTTCCACGAAACAGTTCTACCGGCAATTAAATAAACTCAACACATTCGTTTTAAATGTGCAAAATGAATTTTCATATCCTAACAGTAACACCAGATGTTTTAGCTCTTTTTTTCCTAATTCATTTTCCAGCCTACAGCAATTCATTTTTATATTTTTCTCTTGGATCCTAATGTAGCAAGAAGAGTGGGTTCCAGAAAGAAAAATTATTAAATGTCATGCTTAAAATTTTTTTTAAATAAAAAAAAAAGCTTAACTCAGGCTGTCAGGCATCCTCTGGGTATACATCAATCCCAAAAAAAGGAAAAAGCCAGCAATAGATAGTAGGCAGTTTTGAGCTGACTGAAAACCCACAGAAGCACCTCTCAGCTGGTTGGGTCTCCAAGTGGATGGCTAGTGACAGAGCTGAGTTCTAGGCATTCCGCCCAAGCCTGAGTTTCTCCCCTACACACACACACACACACACACACACACACACACACACAAAATCCCACACTGCCTGGTACAGAGGGATTTGCTAGCTCTGAAACCTGCAAGTAAACATTCTATTTTCAATGGGGTTTTGTCTTTAAAGTAAATATGAAAGCAGGCTGTGGGGTGGAGGTGAATGAAGCCAAGGGGCAAGGAGGGAGTAGCAGCCAGACTGGATAGGCTTTGCTTTCTCTCCTGGTGGAGCACAAACAATCCCCCTCTGTTGGCCAATGTGCCCAGCCCTGCTCAGCTCCAGTCTTGTTACTGCATGTTTAAGTGGGTAAGAGGTCACTTCTTACCAGGTTTTCTACACTCACAAAAGCTCTTCAGAGTCTGAAGGAAGACAGGGAAATAGAAGCTGAGGCTTTGAAGCAAACAACTTCAAAAGAGACCTCTCCTCTCTGCCTGGGCCTTGTGGCTGGGGGAAGAGGGAGGTGGAGAGGGTGACAACTAAGTGCTAGAAATCCAGAATATGCTGATTAGAGACACAAAACCACACTTCTTAGGTAACTGGGAGAGGTTGGCAGGCCCTTCTGTGAAAGCTTCTGGGAGCTCCTGCCTGGAGCAGGATTTTATTATGGTCTCCAGGTACCAATCAACCTGAGTACCTCTGAGAAGGCAGGATCTGAAATTAGAGCTTGTCATGACTAGATTCCAAAATGGGGCTGTGCCAACTTTAAGTAACATCATTCAAATGTCTTGTGTCTACAAGATGGCCTTTAGAATAAAGCATTACGGATTCCTTCTACAGATGCAAGTTTAACAATCAGTCTTCCTCCCCCCCCACTACTCAGAAGCTCTAGCCCTCCCTGCACCCCCAAGATAATAATAACCTACAATCTTACCCAGCATTGTCTAATCCCAAAATTTGAAGGAAATCCATACAAGTGATTACAAAATAATAAACTGTTAGTCTAAATTTAAGATGTACAAATGACAAGCAAAGTCCTAGAATAGACTTAAGACACAGTTCAAGGCATGGGGAGAATATCAAAATCTTTGAACTCACCTAATTGGACTAATTGACACAATTATGTCAAAGATGGGTTTTGTGTGTGTATGTTTGTTTTGCTGAGAGTTTAAGGAACCCTCTTATCTTCCTCTGGGAATGTGAAAGGAACAATCTGGTCATCCTGGGTCCCCCAAGCCTCACTCTCCAAAGGGATGTCAACCCTCATTTCTTATACTCACTACTGGAGAAATGGAGCTATGTACTGTTAAGGAAAAAAAAATCTTACTGAGTAGAAGTTTTCCCTTGTTCTAAATTCACAAAGAGTGTTTTATACACTATTAAACCACAGGAGCCATTTATAAATGTCATCATCATAGTTTTTAATATTTTACATAAAAAACTGTATACACAGCTTATAGAACTTTTATGTAAACATCATAAGCTCACCACTTTGTCATTTGTCAGTTTATTTAAAAAATAAAAAACAAGACAACAATTTTAGTAGAAGTACCACTGGGAAGGGAAGGGGAAAAGGAAATGGGGGAGGGGGTCTGTTCTCTGTACAGAAATGCACAGAAAAATTCACATCGCTGTAGACATTGCCTTGTGAAAAAGAAAAGTTTTAAATAGGCCCCAATATGTGTTACCTTCCTTTATCAAAATACTGTGCATACTCTGCACAGATAAAAATCACAAAACAGTGTTACCACTTTTTTCAAGAAAACAAAGCAAAAATTAGTAGGGTTTTCCTTCCCCCTCTCCTAATTTTAAAAGTCATCATCATAAAAAAAAAAAAAGTCCGATGAGGTTACAGCATACAAGTGTGGTCTGAATGCTACTGTCTTATGCAAATGACAAGTGCATTAAGTCTCAAACAATGAAACAATTGTGCAAAGAATTCTTTCAACAACAACAAAAAAAGTTTTAGCCTTAAATAAATCAAAGAACATCAGTTTCTTAGACTGAACAATTTTTCACTTTGTAGGACAGGCACAAAGTTCGCTTATGGCAAAAACAACCCCACAGCACACCCTCCCTCCGCCCGCCGCTGGCTGGTGGAGGGGTTCGCTGGGGGCTGGCCCTCAGGAGGCGCCGTGTGGAGAGGCTGCTTCCTCTCAGCCCCCAGTCAGTTGCAAATATCACCAGTGGTCAGAAAGATGGTCAAGTCCAATTCATGCTTGGGATGGGCACCAATCCAGCCTGGAACGCCCTAGCCGCTTGGCTCACCACACCATTAAATAACACCATCTTACCTCCGAAAATAAAATTATATCTATATTTATGTAACACCCCTCCCCACCCCCGTCCTCCCCAGCCCTCCCCTCCCGCAGTTCCCAGGGTCTATGTTACAGACAAGGAACAGATCGCACTGGCTGGTAATGGGGTGGACATCTGATGGGGCGCGGCCGCGCTCTGGAGCCCAACGTGCCCCCTGGGAACCAGAGGCCGGGGTGGGGGTGAAGATGGGGCGGGGGAGTCCAACCTACACGCAGTCACACATTCTGAGGCCTGGCTCTTCAGACAAGGATGCTCAGGGACCCTCTTGGCACTCGGGGGAGGTGAGGAGGGTTGGGGTGGAGGGCCGCCCAGGCCTGTGCGGCTCCGCTCCGTCGCATACAGACAGACGCTGGACAGGGGGCGCCCGATGCCCAGGCCAGTTCTTGGCGTGACAAACCAGAGCCGCCAGCAGATGCCAGGCAGTCCGTGGAGGGTCCATGGGAGGAAAGGGGGCCCGTGGATCTCCTCCTCCCCCCCTCCTCGGCCGGCTCGTGGCGGGCGGGGGGGGGGCGGGACGGGGAGGGGGAGCCGCGCTGGCAGGGGCGGAGGGGCAGGCGAGACCCTCATAGCACCTTGCAACAGTTGATGCAGCCGTTCTGGGAGCCGTAGCGCTTCTGCAGCGCGGCGCGCGTGGCCGTCTCGAACACCTCGCGCACGCCCTCCTTGGTCTTGGCGGAGCACTCGAGGTAGTCGTAGGCTTGGATGCGCACGGCCATGGCGCGGCCGTCGTCCGTGCGCACGGGCTCCTGCTTCATGCGGGCCAGCTCGGTGCGGACGTGCTCGTCGCTGCGCAGGTCTTTCTTGTTGGCCACGAGGATGATGGGCACGTTGGGGCAGAAGTGCTTCACCTCCGGCACCCACTTCTCGGGGATGTTCTCCAGCGAGTCCGGGCTGTCCACCGAGAAGCACATGAGGATGACATCGGTGTCCGGGTAGGAGAGCGGCCGCAGGCGATCGTAGTCCTCCTGGCCAGCCGTGTCCCACAGCGCCAGCTCCACCTGCTTGCCATCCACCTCGATGTCGGCCACGTAGTTCTCGAAGACCGTGGGCACGTACACTTCGGGGAACTCGTCCTTACTGAACACGATCAGCAGGCACGTCTTGCCACACGCGCCATCGCCCACCACCACCAGCTTCTTGCGGATGGCCGCCATGAGCGGGCCGGGCCCGGGCAGCAGGAGGGGGCCCGCAAACGCCTCGCCGCCGTCCCGATCGCCGCTCACCGCTCACCTGGGGCTCCGCCGCCGGGGACGGGGGCCGCTAGCTGCACCCGGGCTCCGCGGCGACGCGTCCTCTCGGTGCGCTCCGGCTGCCGCGGCGGGGGCGGCGGGGGCGCGGGGGCATAGGGGGCGCCCAGCGTCTCGCCGCGCTGCTCCCGGGGCGGTGGCTGCTCCTCGGATCCCGGCCCTGGGGTCGGCGGCTTTGTGCGCAACGGCGCGGGCGCGGACACGGCCTCTCCTCCCTTCCTCCCTCCTCCCTCCCGGGTCTCTCAGAGACCTCGCCTACAGGACTGCTGACGTCTACGGTCCAACTGCGGTGGCAGATGCGGGCTGCGGCCCTAGCGCCTGCTATTTAAAGAGTCCGGCCACTTTCTTAATATAGCCGTCCAATGGGAAGCGAGCCGGCTGAGCTCATCGCTGCGGATCTTGGCTCTGATTGGCCGTCTGCTACAACCAAAGCCGGGGCGGAGCAGGCTTGATTGACGGCCCAGGCCGCGGGGCTGGGAGAGGCGGCTACTGGGGAGTCTGCGCAGCCGGGGGGTCCCCGCCGGGCTCTTTCTCCTCCCGGGTCCCGGCCTCTGCTACCGTTTCTGCCGAGTGTGGGGCTCCGCAGCTGGTTGTTCGGGGTCCTCCCGGCCGGGGCTAGCAGTGCCCAAGCAGGACGCACTTGGTGCGGCGTTGGCCAGTCCCTCCTTTTCAGAATTGCGCGGTTTCCTAGCGAACTCCCGAGGAGCAGGGGTGGGGGAGGGGGAGGGGGCCAAGCCTGTGGGGGAGGGGCGGCTCCTGGAACACGGTTTTGTTTTTAAGTCAATAGCCATACAAATACACACTTGCGTCTCCAAGCAAAAAGGTTTGCCATTTATTTATTTTTCTTTTAGGAGACCACCTGTGATCCAGACCCCCCCCCCAACCCTACTATACTTGCCCTGGGATATACAACCTAGGAAGACTGCAAATTGTGTGGTCCTGAGTGGAGCGTCCTAACCTGTCTTTACTTCTCTAGGTGAAGTTGAGGGGTAGGAACACTACAGGGTGCTGCCTCAGGACCGTGGAAACCGTGGGTAGAGGCCAGTCAGCTAGGAGGAAGTTATCTGCTCAAGAGAGGCAGCCTGCACCCTGCTTCACAGGATTAGTTCTGATCCTGATCAAGCCAGAGAAGTGTCTGAAATAAAGAGTATGAGAAGTTCCAGTCACCCCAAACCCAAATGAACAGATGAAATGGCTTAAAGCCGGGACAGTGAGCAGAGCTGGAGGAGCCTTGCAATTGGGCACACAGTAAGTTATTGTGTGGTGGGTGTTACCTCTCAATACACACCAGGACTTAAGTCATCCACACAAGCTACCCTTGATCTTGTCCTACAGGAGATGTTACCCAACTCCCCATGTAGAGGGACCCAGGTCAGTCCTTTGCAACCGTCTAAAGAAGTGGTGAGGAGTGGGTAGGAACATCTAGAAGGGCAGAAAAGTGGACAGACACCCTCTAAGAGTAGAGAATAGCTTAGTAGTTGCACTTGAAAGACACAGTTGAAACTCATTGGGACTCATTGTGGAGGGCAGAAACAAGCTAAGCCTGGGACTACATCCAAGATGGTGGAAACGGTATGCATCCGCTTTCCGCAGGGAAGACTCACGAGTTACCTTGAGGTTATACCTCGTTTCTCTGTCTCACTCTGAAACTATCCGTCGTCAGAGAACCAGGATTTTGTCTCATCCCAACATCTTGAAGACCTGCCACCATGTCTGGCCCTTTGCAAGATATCTGTAAGTTGCAAGTATGGAGGTAGGTGCCTGTAGTGTCAGCTACTGAGGAGGCTGAAGCAGGAGGATTGCAGGAGCCCAGGAATTTGAATCTTCTTTGGAACAGTAAATGACTGTGGAGAGTTAACTCAAGTACTCAAAACCTCAGTTAGAACTTACTAGAGGATTCCTACTTCCACTGTACATTCTGCTTTAGGAATCATCTAACGGAGTCCCATGCCAGAGCATAGGTGATTTTTACAACTACTTCGTGTATAGAGATCTAGGTTTCTATGTGGCTTTACAGACACAATCAGGTCAGCATCTCAACCCTAGGAGCCTATCCTATAGGGGACATCTTACTCAAAGCCCAGGAAGTGCTAGTCTTCCTTTACATTGGACTAGCTGCTCTAAGGCCCAACTTTTTCTTTCATTTTATTTTTGTTTTGTAAGCCCAAGGAACTAGACTGGCAACTAAATAATCTTGTCAGTCATTGGCTTAGGGCTTCAATCTGGAATTTCTTTTGCCTTGCCTGTTAGAAAAATCTTATCTACACATATTTTTCTTCTTTTAGTCAAAACTTTTTATGGCTGTATTGTTAACCCTGCTTTCCTTGATCTTAATATAGCCTGGGAATCTTGGCTACGGCTCTAAATTCCAAATATTAAGAAAATACAAAACAAAGCTTTGAACTATGTTTTTTAAAAAAATACAAAGATTCAGGAAGAGGGGTTAAATTCATGTGTTTCCTGATTTCCAGACATGCTGTATGAAGTATTCCAAGCTTGAAGCTCTACATCGAAATAATTGCTAAAAATATGAGGTAGGCAAACATGCCAAAATAAACAAACAGAAAAATCCACGTTCTATAGCAGCTTCTTTGTATGGGATTCTTTTTTCTTTCTTTCTTTCTTTTTTTTTTTTCATTTGACCAGCTCCTACAGAGACTGGCTACTTCAAAGACCATATCACTTACAGGATAAACTTTTCCAAACTAGGAGATATGCCACACAAGTCTCCTCCCTACCCTACCCTTCATAATGTACTCCACTGAAAGGCAAAGACAACGCGTAACTCTCCTATGAGAAAAATCATCGGCATGAGTTTATTAACATATAGATTAGTATAACAGACTATGCATCCATGCCAGTGAGAGAAAAGGAAATTATCTTTCAAGCAGAAGAAGATATTAATCTATTAGAAACACTTAACCCAATTTAATTGGCCTTTGTTTAGGTTTTTGTTTGTTTTGTTTTGTTGACCAGTGTATCCTGCAAATCCCTCCCCACTCCTTAAACACCAGACCAGAGTGGAATTTTCATTAGATTTTAGTGCCACCTTGTGGCAATCTTTATGATGTATTTTAAAAAATATATATATATATATATCATACACATACCCTTTAAAAGCAGACACTTTGTGAATATTTTTATTTTAAAATACTTCTACAGGATGGAAGTTAAACTCTAAAAACTGTTTTACAAGTAAATTTTTAGGAAATATAACCTCACTGATTTACAAACCAATGGACTCTACTTTCTTCTAATTATCATGTGCAGAAATATAAAATAAATTTAACCACAAAAAAAATTCTAATTTTTACCCAGTTAAGAAAGTCATTAGTAGACGGGTGCCTGTAATACTAGCTACTCAGAATGCTGAGATCTGAGGATTGCAGTTCAAAGTCAGCCTGGGCAGGAAAGTCCCTGAGACTCTTATCTCCAATTAACTACTGCTAGCCTTGAGCAAAAGAGCTCAGGGACAGCACCCAAGCCCTGAATTCAAGCCCCACAACTGACCTTCACCCCCCACCCCCACCCCCACATACACACCAAAACAAGGAAGTTCAACTGGGTGCCAGTGGCTCATACCTGTAATCATAGCTACTCAGGAGGCAGAAATCTGAGGATCCCAGTTCAAAGCCAGCCCAGGAAGGAAAGTCTTTGAGACTCTACTAAACTACCAAAAATAAAAGCTGGAAGTGAAGCTGTGGCTCAAGTGATAGACCGCTAGCCTTGAGCAAAAAGAAACTCAGGGACAGCACCAATGCCCTGAGATCAAGTCCAAGGACTAGCAACAATAACCAAAAAAAAAAAAAGGAAAAATTCTTCTAGGAATAGCTATACTATTTCATGTGGAGAACCCCAGGAGTCCTGATTGAAACCTAATCTGCCATGAGCTACACAGCTAAGGAGCCTTTCCAGAGTTCCCAGGGATGAGCAACAACAGATAGAGAGTATCCTCCTCTGGTTGGTCCTGAGCTGGACATTTGTGTAACCCTGCTCTGATAAGAAGGCTATGCCCACAGGAGAACCATCATGCAAGATTTAAATTTAGGAACATGGACATTGAACTCTGATCTGACCTCCCTTGCTGTTCAGCCTAGGATCTGGCCAAAGTAAATAGGCAATGAACAATGGGCACGGCTGTTGCTGTCTCTAAAATTGTACTGGAACATTGGTCAAGATGTATGTACTCATCAATTGACATTGAATTGAAACCCCTCTGAACCACTACTTATAGATACATAGATTTTTTTTTTTTTTGGTCATTCACTGGGCCTGAATGCTGGGCCTGGGTGCTGTTCCTTAGTTCTTCAGCTCAAGGCTAAACTTGAGTCACAGCACCACTTCCAGCTTTTTCTGCTTATGTGGTGCTGAGGAATTGAACCCAGGACCTCATGCATGTAAGGCAAGCACTCTACCACTGAACTACCTTCCCAGCGCAGATAGATAGATCTTTATATATAAGATAAATATATATGATATATATATATATATTTAAGATATATGTATGGGGCTGGGAAGGTGGCTCAGTGGTAGAGCGCTTGCTTTGCATGCCTGAGGCCCTGGGTTCGATTCCTCAGCACCACATAAGCAAAAAGAAAAAAAAAGCCAGAAGTGGCGCTGTGGCTCAAGTGGTAGAGTGCTAGTCTTGAGCTGAAGAGCTGAGGGACAGTGCCCAGGCCCAGAGTTCAGGCCCCACGACCGGACCCAAAAAAAAAAAAATGTATGTATGTATGTATGTATGCATGTAATTCCAATAGCCACTAACCACATGTGGCTATGGAGGTCACTAGTGACACTGAAAAACTGAGTTTTCCAATTGTTATTTACTTTCTTTTGGGCTTTTCCCCCCATTTCTTTATTGTTATTATACAGGTGACATACAGAGGATTTACAGTTGAAATTGTTATTTAATTTTAATTCAGTTTAAAAAATATTCAGTTGGGGGCAGGGGGAGTGGTATGGGAAGGGATGGGAAGGGATGGGAAGGGGAAACAAAGGAGGAGGCAACAATGCTTGACAAGAAATGTACTCGCTATCTTGCCCATGTAATAGTAACCCCTCTGTATGGTATTTTCACAATAATAATAATAAAAATTCAGTTATTAGGAAGCCTAGTATGCTTACAACAAATTGGATAGATGAAGCTACTTTTGGTTGGAAATTTTATCAATTCTAAATACAGATGATTTCCCACAAAAGTTTAGCAACCAAATAGAAATGTGCTATAACTATAAAATATTTTGAAGATTTCTATGAAAACCAGGTAAAGTAGTTCATTAACAACTTTTATACTAGTTACATGCCAATAGGGTGATACTTTGCATATAATGAACGGATATATTCTTAAATACATGAGATTTAATATTAAAATCTATTTAGATACTTTATGTAAATTATTCATCATGTTCCATTATGTGAAATTTCCTATTATATTCCTATTGGACAGTGCTATGCTGAAGTTTCTGAAAGTTGTCTTATCTTCTTTGGCTTCATCATCTAGAACTCCATCTCGGGGTTGCTCCTGTGTGAGCCCTCTACCTATGGGTTTGCCTTTGTTATATATTTTTTTAAGTTTTTGGTACTGTTTGCTAGTGGGCCTCAAACTCAGGGCTGAGGCACTGCCCCTAGCTCTTTCACTCAAAACTGGTGCTCTACAACTTCAATTAGAACTCCATTCCCAGCTATTTACTCATTGCTGTTAGAAATAGCTCAGCATGTTGGAGTTTTGCATAAGAATAAAGACACCAACTCGAAAGGAACTCAGTAGGGCCAAGTTTACTTCTGCAGAAGGGTGCCAAAAATCTGGTAAACAAGCACACAGATCAGGCAACCTGCTCCTTTTTATCCCTAACCCAGCAGGTCCTGCCCACTCTGCTCACATTGGCTGAGGTCAGGTTCACAATCTGCAAACTGATGTGATTTAATTAACAAGATGTAATTAAAATTCAAGGTGCTTCTAACAGGATGTCTTAATTAAAGTGCTCAGTAAAATGATGTATGTAAGGAATATATAATTAACAGGGGCCACCTGGCCAAAGCAGGAACACTTCAGAAAAACTATTCTCTCGAGATTAACAGGAAGCAAACTACCTTGATAGAAAAGAAGCTTTTCTCACACTACTTTGATAGAAAAGAAGGTTTTCTCGCATTACTTGGAGATAATAGCTTTATAGACTTTTTCTTCCTGGATTGGCTTTATGAACTGAAATCCTCAAATCTCAGCCTCCTGAGTAGCTAGTGGTAGATGTAGCTCAGGATGTCGGATTACGGCATCGGAACCCAGCAAGGTAAAACTTACTTCTGCACTGAAGGGTGTGCCAACTGCTTAAATCCTGCAAGCAAGCCCACAGAGTGGGAAGTCTGCTCCCTTTTTATGCCAGGAGGAGGCCCTGCCCCTCTGCTCCAATTGGCCAAGCTAAGGTTACAATCTGCTTGCGATTGGCTGGAGAGTTGATGAGGTATCCAATATATAGTTTTACATACTTAGTTATAAAGTGACCATTAAAAGACTGAGATAAGATTAATAGTACACAAGCAATCTCAAAACATATTCACACCCTCTGCAATTATTCTCGAACAACCTGAGTTGTATCTTAATTATTCACACCTTCTGCTGCTTTCTTGAACAATCTGAGGTGTCTTAACTCCTCTTCCATTTTGGAACAATCAGTTAAAACAAAACTCTTACATTTCCAAAATCCTTCCTTCCCTGGCATTTCCTCTTTTCCTTTCTTTGTTGATATTGTCTTAGCTTCTAGAATAGTCAACACAAGCCAAGCCTTCAGACCAGAGCAGGAACTTGGTAGAAAAGACAGTTTTTCTCACATTTAGATTATAGGCTATAGGCACCAAGCTTGGGATTTCCTTTTCTTTGTCCTAAACTCATCACTGGATTTCAGGGGAGATAGGGCACATTCAGCCACTCTCCAGACCTCCTGGTGCTTTTGCTTATCTTTTATACTCTCTCTCTCTCTCTCTCTCTCTCTTTTTAAAATTTGAGATGGAATCTTTCTATGTTACGCAGGCTGGCATAAAGTCACAACCTTCCTGTCTCAGCCTCTCAGGCAGCTGGAATTACAGGCAGGTACCACCATTGCCCAACTTCCTCTTGGTCCATTTCTCATCTCTTTCCCTCCAGCTACCCATTCCATACAAAGTCCAACTCTTATCCCTAACACTAGACAGCATTTCCTTGGAGAGTAGAAGCTGTTTGGACATTTGTGCGTTTTAATCTATTTTCTTTCTGGAAAAAAAAAGCATCAAAAATCTCTGGTCCTGATCATCATCCCTAAATTCCATATATCCTTCCCCCCTCTGTTCTATAAAGGTTTATAAGCACCTACACTTCATTTAGTTGTTGGACTATCAGACTTGTGCATCCCATGCATGGGAAATAAATTTGCATACCTTATCCTCTTTCTCATCTGTCTGTTGTCTAACTTGGTAGTGATGAAGGGAAAGTCTTTCTTCTGACCCTATGCAGAATGACCTATTTTCCTAAACAAAACACACACACACACACACACACACACAGCATGAAAGTCTAGACCTAGTTCAATTCTGATCTAAAAGTGATAGGTGTAAATTGTTCTCAGGAAGTCTCAGATAGAGGGAGGAAGTGGGGAGAGATAAAGGCATACACAAGAAACAAGGTAGGAGTGAATAACATACGCCTGCAGTAGCAGGTAACATTACAAACACGGTCCGTCACACAGCAGTTAACATTTGAGCAGCACCTTGCATTACAAGATTTTTTTTTCCTACTTGAAAGAGAAACCCAATTATGCCTTCTGAAACATTTGCCCTGGACTTTGTGAGGGGGGTGGAGGGGAGAACCAACACTCAGATTCAAACCAGAGAAACTGATAGAAAGAGAAACCTCCACAGGCAGAAGTGGGAAAATGTTCCTCCTTCCAAGCAAGAGGTTTTCCTGATGACAGGAGGTAAGATGTGTCTCACTCTGAGGAGCAGGAAAGCAGAAAGGAAAGAGGAAGGTCACAAGAACTTGCCATTACATAAGTATTGTCATTACAAAATCCACCCTGGCAAATGCTTGCTGCTTCTGTGCTGAGATGGCACTTGAGTTTATTCATGTGGGCAAAACTGGGGCTGAGTGGTGAACAGAAGCTGTGAGCAGAGGAGGGGGAACCTCTCACTGGAAGCCTGAGTCACTTTTAGTCCTTTCTCTCCCTAAGTCTATAACCTTGAGCAAATCAGGTCTCAGTCTCCCCACGTGCAAAATGAGTAGGACTCAGGTTGGAAACTCACCTGTCCTCAGGGGGCTTGCTGGGACATTACTGTATGATAGTAGGTACAGGCAGTTGAGGACTTGAAATGTGCCATCAATGAGTTATAGAAGCACAGAATTTAAAAGTAAAGCATTACTTGCTGTGGCTGTAGCTCAGTGATAAAGTCCTTGCTTGTGATAGCATGTACAAGTCTCTAATTTAAGTACCAAACAAAATAGATGATAGCTCAACAGATGATAGACAGATAGATAGATAGATAGAATGAATAGATAGTAGACAAATCATTGAGCTGTTCAAAAAAGGCGCATGCAATGCAGGTCAAACCAATTTTGGGCATCAGAATCATTTGTGAGCTGGATAAATTTCACTTAAACAGAAGAAGGAGAAACTCATCTGTCAAAAATAAAACAATCGGAGCTGGGAATGTGGCTTAGTGGTAGAGTGCTTGCCTAGTATGCATGAAGCCCTGGGTTTGATCCCTCAGTACTACATAAAGCCAGAAGTGGTGATGTGGCTCAAATGGTAGAGCACTCACCTTGAGCAAGATGCCCAGGGACAGTGCTCAGGCCCAGAGTTCAAGCCCCAGGACTTGTAAAAAATAAATAAATAAAAACAATTTTTGATAAACTGGGGGGAATTGTAAAACAAAAACACTTTAAATTTAATTTTAATAAAAAAACATTTTATTATCCAAAAGTTCAAAGAATAGAACCTAAAAGGACATGGGTTTTGCTTTGCTTTGCTCTTCTTTTCCCCTTTTTTCTTTTCTCTTGGTGGTGCTGGGGATGAAACCCAAGTCTCATGCATGCCAGAAAACACTCTACCACTGAGCCACACCCAGCAGAGTCTTAAGTAAGCATAAATTGTTCTCACAGATGGAATTGGCTAGCTTAAAAAGGGTAGGTACTCTTACCACACCCTCTTTGTCTGTCTAGAGAACAGAACTCCAAAGGTTTTTTCCTCTAAGTTTTTTGTCTTTAAAGCAAATGATCTAATCCAAGTATTTATACAGGGATGATTCAATTCTTGTGTTCTGTTATGATGTCAGAATTTTGCAATAGGGAGGAGTTGTGTTCACAATGGATTTCCACACTCTGAAGGTATGTCTGGCTATTTATAGGAAACAGAGCCTATATTAGGAGCCACTGATCAGAAGGGAACCTAGAGAGATTGGCAAACATTTGTGGGCAGCACCCTGTGGTTATCTGTCAGCTACTCGTGGCTGTGGGTGTGACTGACCACATCTTTCCCCCCAGGGACTACAGGCAGAAAGGAAAGCACAGGACAACCTTACAACTCCACAACTTTAATGGAACTGCTTCTTTGGGAGAGTTGTGTGATTTCTGCTCAGCTTGATCACACTGTATAAGAAGTTGATCATTTATGACTTAGAACTCTTAGTGATCACCTAGAGAATTCACTCATTCATGCATTCATTCATTCATTTATCCCACTAATGTTAGTTAGGTGCTTCCCATCTGCCAAGGACCTATATATCAGATCTCACTGCCATGCTTTAAGAAGTGTAAGGGAAGGAGTGTAGTCTCCTTCCATGATGATTCTAAATTTGGCCATGACCCTAGCTTACAAATGCATGGGACAGGGGCTGGGAAGTTGACTCAGTGGTAGAGCGCTTGCCTTGCATGCCTGAGGCCCTGGGTTCAATTCCTCAGCACCACATAAGCAAAAAGAAAAAA
>NW_012267236.1:13805092-13820571 GCF_000151885.1 Dipodomys ordii
AAAAAAAGCCTGGTAGCTGGGAGGATTCCATGTCTGTCACTCCAAATATTTTTCCTCAATCATATGTTATTTTGATATTTACCTATATCAAGACATGTAGCTTTTATTTACATGTATAATATTCCACTTTGTAAATATTTATTCTCCTTTGGTTGGGCATTTGGGTTTTTGCAAGTGTATATGGTGGTGTTTCTGTTTTATGATGATATCAACAGCACTGCCACTGCAGACCACTGCTGCTATTGAATAGCCATATCTGTCCCTGTGAAGAAGTTTCTAGAGTAGATATTTGTCACAGGAAGGAACTTTTCAGATGACAGAAGTCCTAGGTTGCATCAGAAATTGTAGCCGATCTATGGAGTATGAAATATGCTAGATGAGCAAATGTGGTCTCATTCAACAAGAACATTGTCTCTAAGCTGCCCTTGCATCTAGATTCAGTCAGGGCTACTCGTGCCCGCCTGGCTGGGAGTTGTTCATCTTATCTGCTTTCTGTTTGGATGTGTTTCAGGAACTGTGATAAAGCTGGATTCCATGAGTCACCCTGAGTAAGGTAGCGGGGAAGGGGGTGGGAGAGATGACTGAACAGAAAAGGGGAAGTGGGTTTACCATGCAGAAGTCAGTCTTTCTGAGAGAACAAATGGCCCAAAAGAGATTAGGTCTTCTCCTTTCTTTGTTGGTCTTTGCTGCACTCTTTTGCACGGGTGTGTTTTACCTGGTGGACTAGCAGGTCGGGAAGGCTCAAGGGAGTCTCACTCGACACTCTCTAGAAGCTGGTGCTGGCTGTTGACAAGAGTATTCCTGCTGCCCTTCCCTACAGCCTTCCCCTCATCCTCCAAAAAGCTGACCCAACTTGGTTCATAGTGATCTTGAGGTAGTATTCCCAGAAAGTGTAGTGATGCCGTTAGTTGTGTGTGAGAGAGAGAGACAGGCAGACAGACAGACAGACACAGAGAGACAGAGACAGAGGGAGAGAGAGAAAGTATGCCAGTACTGGAGCTTGACCCAGGGCCCGAGCACTGTCCCTTAACTTCTGCTCAAAGCTGGCCCTCTTCCACTTGAGCCACAGCCTTATGTTCAGTGTTTGGCTGGCTAGCATAGAACTGTGATTCTCAGATCTCAGCCTCCTGAGGAACTAGAATTACAGGCATGAGCCATGGGCTCATGTTTCTATTTTGTGACAGGAAGAGAAGCATTAAGCAATTCATTATAGTTAAAAACATCATTGCAATGTTGTTAAAAACGGAAGGAGAAGGAATGTCTGCACAGAGCAAGTCTTAAGGGCTCTGAGAAGGAGTGAAAGTCAAGGAAAAATAATGAAGGTAAATTTGTGAGCTAATTTTGAGAAACAAGTAGACACTGTGCAGCCTAGAAAGCCATACATGGGACTGCTTCAGGCAGAAGAAACACCCATACTGAAGGAAGAAGAAGGAGGAGGAGGAGGAGGAGGAAGAGGAAGAGGGGGAGGGGGAGGGGAGGGGGAAGGGGAGGAGGAGGGGGAGGAAGAGGAGGAAGAGGAGGAGGCAGCTGAGACATTCCTCAGAGGAAAGGGGAAGTTGGCCTGCTAAAGTAGAACTAGCAAAGGCCAGATCTTGCAAGGTCAAGGTCACACACAAGCCAACACCAAGGCTTTTCTGACTAGTCTGGGACACTGGAAACATGTAGGCACATGTTATGACCTATGCTCCCTCAAAATCCCTAGCTTGCAACTCTGGCTATCTGGAGATGGGACTCTTAAACAGGAATTAAAACTAAATGAGGTCACAGGATAGGGCCCAAACTCAATAAAACTGATGTTTTTGAGAAGAGGAAGATATAACAGGAAACCTGTGAACAAGCACTTCAGGGCTTGGTCATGGCTCCACCCTCAGTTCCTTAAAGGATGTACTATTGCTCTGCTTTTGCTCTGCTTCAACAACATCTAACTTCTGCTTATACAAATGTTTTTTCTGTTAAAGTGCAAAAAGAAAAGAGAAGATACAGGGAGGGGAGGGAAAAAAAAGGGAAGACCTCCCCAAAAATCAACCCTAAGGGTATCTTGGTCTTAGATTTGCAACCTCCAGGGCTGTGAGAAAATAAAATTTCTGCTGTTTAATCCACTCAGTCTGAGCGTTTTGTTACAGTTGTGATAGAAAACTAATATGACATATGAAATACTGATATTTGTGGCCATAAAAACTTTTATTCTGGGTGAAACTCAGAGGTACAAACCCAAGAAAAAAGGATTATGACAAAGAAAGAATCTGCAGATAGCCAGGTACCAGTGGCTTATACCTGTAATCCTAGTTACTAAGGAGGCTGAGATCTTAGGATCATGGTTCCAAGCCAGCCTGGGCAGGAAAATCTGTGAGATTCTTATCTCCTAAATTACTAAAGGGAAAAAAAAACAACAACACAGAAATGGAGCTGTGGCTCAAGTTATAGAGCAAAAGAAGCTCAGGGACAGTGCCCAGGCCCTGAGTTGCACCTCCAGGTCTAACACACACACACACACAACTTGCGGTAGCATATTTCTTACATTAGGTGGGGGGTATCTGCAACCTGTTGCCAGACAAGGGGACAGAAAGACATGAGAAGAGAGAAGGAAGGATAGGTGTGGAAGTCTGATGGATGACAAGAAGAACCAAGGAAAGTTGGGAAGGGAGAAATGAGGCAGCCAATGTTAATCCTTCCTTCCTTCCTTCCTCCCTCCCTCCCTCCCTCCCTCCCTCCCTTCCTTCCTTCCTTCCTTTCTTCCTCCCTCCCTTCCTTCCTTCCTTCCTTCCTGTAAGGTCTGCACAGGGACACCTCCCTCCCTCTTAGCTAAGTCTCCACCAGTATCTGTTACCTAGGTAACTGGCAGACCTGGAAGCAGTCATCTTCCCCTCCTGCTAGGTCACATCCTAGGCCATCTCTGAGATCATATACCTGCATCTGACCTTAGGAGGGTCCTACACCCTGAGGTCACATCCAGATCCAGTGTGGCCACACCTTTCTCCCACCTGGCCACACCTCTTCCTGTCCCTGGCCTAGATGTCATGGCCCTTCCCCCCCTCCACCCCCACCCCCCTTTCCTTTTCAGCCCTGCTTCTCCACCATGCTTGGCGGGGCAGTGGTTCAGTAAATAAACCTCTTTTCCTGCCTGAATAGCACATGGTGTTCTCTTCATTGGCTACTTAATGAAACCTACTTATTTAATATACTTTACACTTCCTTCCTTCCTTCTCTCCTTCCTTTTTTCTTTCTCCTTTCTTTTTCTTTCTTGGTGGTACTGAGTCTTGAGTCATGCTTCCAGCCCTTTTTTACTTTATTTTTCAGGTTGGATCTCTTGCTTTTGCCAGAGGTAGGCCTTCTACTTCTACCTCACATGTGGCTAGGCTTACAGGCATGGGTCACGCATCCAGAAGTGTCAATACTTTCAGGTTGGAGAAAGAAGAAGAGGAGAAGGAGGAGGAGAAGGAGGGGGAGGAGAAGGAGGAGGGGGAGGGGGAGGGGGAGGAAAATGGACAATAGGTAGACAGGAAGTGCAGAAGCTCTCCAAACCCCTTCAGTTAGGGTTTTTATGGAGTTTGCATTTTGTAGGCATGCTTTCTTGATTACATCATTATCCACTGGTAATTGAACCCAGTTCCCTAATCCTCACAGGTTCAGGGTGGGATTGAAGCATTTAATCCTCTAATCACAGGTTAGCTTCTCAGACAACCAACCCTCCCAAAACCATCTCACTGGCATAAACTGGATTCTGGCTGAAGGGGCCCGGTCACCCCAGCCACTCAGGGAGCTACAGGGTTACAGAAGCTTTAAGCCCAGAACTGGGGACAAAGACCAAAAAATACATTTTTTTTATTGCATCATAGTATCACAACAGGCTAAATTTTTTTCTCACAGTACATGACCATATAAAGTTAGCTGAGCATGTGGTTGTTATTAAACCAGGACCTGCTCCATGCTGTTCTCACACCAGGACTCAAATAATGAAGCAGTCATCAGAATATTTCCACACTGAAGCAGAGAGAAATGGGCTGTAGGGAGCTATGGCCTGGCCCTGGAAGCTTCAGCTTCTTTCAAGCCACCTTTTATTAACCAATACGAGCCGTATCTAACTGGGGGCAGGAAAAGCAATCTAGGCACATTCAAGTGAAAGTCTAAGGTGCCCACACTAGTGAGGGCCACTGCAGAGACTTGCATCCTGGTCTAGGGAAGGAATCATGAAGGGAAAACTGACTTCTCTCTAATAGATGGGACTCATCAGATCATGAGATCCTCTGTCCTCTGTGAGCACAGCAGCAATGTACTCTCTCCACCAGGGCTTGCTTGTGTGTGTGCAGAAACTTTCTGGAAGGAAGCAAGAAATCTGACTGCTCCTCAAATGGAACATGAAATTTTCATTTCTATTCCACAGAACGTTTGAAACGTCAACTATAACTTTAATTTATGTGGACCAATCCCTGAGACCTAGAAAGGCGGATCTTCCATTCTCACTCCTCAGCAGACGACAATGAAAACAAGCAAAAAGAATTGAATGCTTGTAGCTGAGAATAACGAGGCTTCTCCCCCAACAGAAGTTTCCAGATCCTAGCAGGCCAGGCCCAGGATGCAAGAGCACTGCTCTACTTCAGGAGACAGGAGTTTATACTTGTCCCAGATACTGGAAGGATTTCTGACCTTTAACCCCAGCATTTACTTTGCTGTTTTGTTTTGTTTTGTTTTTTTTTTAAGTCTAAAAGCCAGGACTGTGAGTTTCTGTGCCATTCCCTATCTTATCCTTCATGCTGGGTGCCAATAGCTTACACCTGTAATTTACCTGCTCAGAAGGCTGAGCTCTGAGGATTGAGATTCCAAGCCAGCCAGGACAGGAAAGTCTGTGAGACTCTTATCTCCAATGAACTACTCAGAAAAATTTGAAAGTGATGCTATGGCTCAAGTGATAGAGAACTAATCTTGAATAAAAGAAGTCAGAGACAGAACCCAGGCCCAAAGTTCAAGCCCTAGGATCAGCAAGAGATACAGAGGTGAGGGAAAGAAATCATGACTTTGACTTGAAGCAAGACAGTTTCATGTACTGATTCATTGAGAAGTCTGATTCCAATCTGGGACAAATACCCCACAAACCATCTGAAAACCCCTAAGGGGGCCCGAGACAGAATGGCATCTCAAGGGAGGTTTGCTGGGTAGCAACAAGGGGTAGCAAATGGCCCTCCTAGAGCATGTTTGGGGAACTTGCCTCCACCATTACAGCCAGCCTGAGAGCCAAAAGGCTGTTGATATGAGAAGAATGGGAGATTGAGCCCATCTGACTAGGGGATATGACAGGCTGCAGCCTAGGCCTGGTCCAGCTGCCAAGTCTATGGCCAGATCTATGATCAAGTAGAGGAATGTTGCCTGAGACTGAAGGTGTAGCCAGATGTGGTGGCTCATACCTGTGATCCCAGCACTTGAGAAGCTGAGGAAGGTGGACCATGAGTTCACAGTAAGTCCCAAAAAATGAAGGAAAATAAGAAGTAGACAGGATGAGAAGGAGAAAGGGAGGAAAGGAGGGAAGGAGGAAGAAAATAAAAGGAGGGCTGGGAAGGTAGCTCAGTGGTAGAGCGCTTGTCTTGCATGCCTGAGGCCCTGGGTTCTATTCCCCAGCACCGCATAAGCAAAAAGAAAAAAGCCGGAAGTGGCGCTATGGCTCAAGTGGTAGAGCACTAGCCTTGAGCTGAAGAGCTGAAGGACAGCGCCGAGGCCCAGAGTTCAGGCCCCACGACCGGACCCAAAATAAATAAATAAATAAAATAAAATAAAAGGAAAGGAAAGGAACAGAAAAAGAAAGGAAAAAAAGGAAGATATAAAAAATAAAACAAAACTGAAGCAGGAGAAAATGAAGAAGGGGGTGACAATGTCCAAGAACCACTGTACACATAACCTAAGCTTTTTGTACAACTCCTTAATAACAATAATTTTTAAAATTGAATATATTATCTCTCTCTCTCTCTCTCTCTCTCTCTATATATATATATATATACACACACACACACACACACACATATTTGTTTTTCCAGTCCTGGGGCTTGAACTCAGGGCCTCGGCGCTGTCCCTGAGCTTCTTTTGCTCAAGGTTAGCACTCTACCCCTTAAGCCACAGCATCACTTCTGGCTTTTTGTGTTTGTGTGGTACTGAGGAATCAAAGCCACAACTTCATGCATGCTAGGCAAGCACTCTGCCACTAAGCCACATTCCTAGCCCTGAAAATGAAAATATTCTTTTTTCTTCTGGTCATGGGGCCTGAACTCTAGACCTAGGCGCTGTCCCTCAGCTCTTTAGCTCAAGGCTAGCACTCTACCCCTTGAGCCACAGAGCCACTTCTGGCTTTTTCTGCTTATGTAGTGCTGAGGAATCGAACCCAGGGCCTCATGCATGCAAGGCAAGCACTCTACCACTGAGCCACCTTCCCAGCCCTCGAATATATTCTTAGGAAACATCTCCAGATAAGGCCCTGGAGCTGAGGCTCTGGGAATGATGGACATGTGTGCATATCCATAGATAGATAGATAGATAGATAGATAGATAGATAGATAGATAGATAGATAGATGTAATTCATTCCCTTATTCTACAAATACTTTCAATATTTTAATTCAATAACCATTATTGGTCAGCAAGGGCTCCAGAGCACAAAGGAACCCATATCCTCACCAATATGAATAGAATCTACAACCAGCATACAGACCCACCAAGGCTCACAAGAAACACAGACACATTTTGGCTGGGGCCCAAAAGAGAAAAGGACTCATTCCTCCTGGAGGGTCCAACCTTTTGGGGTGGACTTTCAGCCTACATCATTGTCTCCTTGAACAAGGAGCTGGCTAGGGCCAGCCTCTCTCTAAAGCAGGCTGTCCCACTGTGGGAAGAAGGGATTCAAGAATTTTCCTAGAATTTCACTGGGAGCAGTGTCCTTGGGAACAGGGCTAATCAAGAGTTCACAGTTCACAACTGTGTTAGGGCAGAAAATAATTATTTGGTGATTGTCCCCAGTTATTGACACACAAGGCCAGAAATCCTTGGAATCCCTGGAGTGAAAAAAAAAACAACATGTGTTTTATATGCCGATGAAACGACAGGTGTCTGGGAGCCTTAAGAGCTTCAGGACTGGGTGCTCAGCATTGCCAGAAAGGAGACGTCAAGATGAGAGGGTGAGCGCTTACAGCACTCCCCCTCCTCACTTTATATCTCCCCTGCACGCACACCTATCACATCGCTGGGGAGGGGAGAGGGTCTGGACATTGAGTCCAGGCACCACTAGCAAGGCTTTGATTAATCCTACCTGCCCAGTGAAATCTCCAGTAAGAAGACTTAAACGACAGGACTGAGAGAGCAAGCGTCCAGGTTTGTGACCACATAGAAGAACTGAGAAGATTGGGAACTGGGAGGGAGACTAGAAAGCTCCATCACTCCTCAAAGACCTTATCCTGGGTATCTCTTCTCTTAGACTGTTCTTGAGTTGAATCCTTTTATATTGAACTGGACTCCTGGAGTCCTGTGAATCATTCTAGCAAATTATCAAACCCAGAGGGAGCTGTTGTGGGAACCCACAGCTTTGTAGCCACACCAGAGAGAAAATGTGGGCAGCCTGGGAGCCCAGTGCTTATGTCTGGTGTCTACAGTGAGGGCAGTCTTGTGAGACTGAGCCCTTAAACCTGTGGTGTCTAGGCTAACTACAGACAGTGTCAGAATTGAACTGAATTGTTTGATAGTGGTTTCCAGGTTTTTGTTTTTATTTTCATTTGGCTTTCGAATGAGGGGTTTTTTTGCGGGGGGGTTCAGTCGTGGGGCTTAAACTCTGGGCCTGGGCGCTGTCCTTCAGCTCTTCAGCTCAAGGCTAGTGCTCTACCACTTGAGCCACAGCACCACTTCCGGCTTCTTTCTTTTTTTGCTTATGTGGTGCTGAGGAATCGAACCCAGGGCCTCATGCATACAAGACAAGCGCTCTACCACTGAGCCACTTTCCCAGCCCCTCAGACGAGGGTTTAAACTCAGTTCTTCACCCTTGTTAGGCAAGCATTCTCCCACTTAAGCCATGCTTCCATCCCTTTTTGTGCTTCAGTTATTTTTCAAGTAGGGTCTTGTATTTTTTTTCCTGGGGCCAGCTTCAGACAGATCCTCCTACCTATGGCCTGGGACAAAAGACACATCCCACCACACTTGGCTTATTGATTGAGATAGGGACTCACATACTTATTGCCCAGCTAGTTACAAACTGATCCTCTGCATCTCTGCCCCGGAAGTAGCTGTTAGTACAGGCATGTACCACGATGCCTAGCCTTATTGTTGGAATTTCTGATTATTGTCAGAGAAGTAGAGAGTTGTTTGATGTGGGCACACAAACTTGTGGAAGGTGTCCTAAATTGGTTATGGAATTTTCCATACCAAAATCAAAGTCATACACAAGCTGTTTAGACTCAGTTTTCAGGATTAAGGCATCTGAAGAGTGTTGTCTGTCCCCTTCTTTTGAGTCTCCTCTCCAGATGTACAAAAGAACTGCACCCCCAGCCTCCTTCTAGGCATCCTGTCATTCCTCCCCCCTCCCCAGACCCCATTATCCCCACAATAGCTAGGTGCATCTGTCCCCTCATCTCTACTTAGTCTTATAACCACATTAGCCTTTTAGGGGCTGTTCTAGCTCTTCAGCATATCCTCTAGAAATGTGACTATTTGTCTTTTTTTTACTCAAAGTGAGTAGCTTCCAGGCACAGGTCTCTGGTTTATTTCCCAGTTCAACCAAATAGGAAGCTTCAAGCCTTAACTGAAGTATCCTGTCTTCCTAAAAAGAAGGCCTGCCAGGGTCACAGCTTCTCTAGTTGCAAGAAATAAGCATTCATTCAAACTCATCTGAGCCAGTATGAAAAGTTTATTATAATTTCTGGAATAACCATGCTGCCCCAGAAAATGGAAAAAGCAGAAAATGGCTAAGGATGTATCTTGGTGAAAGAGTACTTGTCCAGCATGTGTGAGGCCCTGGTTTCAAGCCTTCACACTGCAAAAAGAAGAAAAGGGAAAGGAAAGAAAGGAAATGAGGAAGAGAGTGAGGAAGGGAGTGATGGGAAGGAGGGAGGGAGGCAAGAAAGGAGGGAGGAAAGAAGGAAGGGGAGAGGGAGAGAGAGGGAGAGAGAAACAGAGGGAAGAAGGGAAGGAAGGAACAAACGAATGAACGAACGAAGGAAATCTAGAAGGACCTTTATATGCTATTTTGACCATAGGACAGGGATCAGAAATAGACAGCTGTCAGGAAAAAGGTTGCTACCCTGTGAAATCCATGCTCCAAATATCCAAAATCTTCAGGCTTACATAATTGCTCAACACATCACTTTGTATATCTACTTCATTATTCTTACCACAATGGCTTTTTTTTACTTCTCTGCCCACATGATGGGAAATGGCCCCATATAAATTCTAAGATATGCCTGGTACTAGTAGGTTACACCTGTAATCCTAGCTGCTCAGGAGACTGAGATTTGAAGATCACAGTTGGAAGCTAGCCCCGGCAAAAAAGTGTGAGATTCTTGTTTCCAATAAACCACTCAGAAAAAGCCAGAAGTGGTGCTGTGGCTCAAATGGTGGAGCACTAGCCTTGAGCAAAAGAATCTTAGAGACAGCACTCAGGCCCTGAATTCAAGTCCCAGGACTGGCAAAAACAAAAAATAAACAACAACAACAACAACAAAAAACACCCAAGATGTGAAGTTCTTCAGCTCAGACAACCTAGATTAGATAGAATTCTCATTCCAAAACCTCAGAAAGTAAACTTATTTGACGGTGACCACCTAGGTGACAAATCATGACCAAATAAATGGCTATTTATACTCAGAGTCAAGTATCAGGCATGAGCCGGAATGAAGGAGTGATTCTTAAAGAAAGTGGATGCTGTCCTGGTGAATAACCCACAGCCCCGCAACAACTATGCTACCACACTTAAGAATTTACTAGAATTATGCCCAGTCACCAACTGAGAACCTGGCAAGGCCATTTGGGTAAAGAAAGGCCATTTGCTGTAAAGAAGGCAATGTAGAATCTGTCCGGTCCTCCAATCAGCAATCTTTTGTTTTTGGTCGGTCATGGAGCTTGAACTCTGGGCCTGGGCGCTGTCCCTCAGCTCTTCAGCTCAAGGTAAGCACTCTACTGCTTGGGCCACAGGGCCACTTCCGGTTTTCTGGTGGTTTATTGGAGATAAGAGTCTCACAGACTTTCCCTGCCCGGGCTGGCTTTGAACCTCGATCCTCAGATCTCAGCCTCCTCAGTAGCTAGGATTACAGGCGTGAGCCACCGGCGCCCGGCTGAATCAGCAATCTTTTGTGGTCGGAGCAACTTCAAAAAGCAGCTGGAGATGCAAGGTGGCCTCCTGCAAACACTTGGGCTGGCACCGGAAGTAGATAAGCAGGAAATACACCGGGATACCACTGAGCAGGAACAGGAAGATGTACAGCAACTCCATCTGGGGATGGTCGATGATGGGTGCCAGCACCAGGAATAGAGAAGCCAGAAGCATGATGACAGGGATGGCGGTGGGAACCTGCAGCCGGCAGAGTGAGCATTTGGCTACCGACATACGTGTAAAGGGAGTTTCTGCTGCTCCTTTCTGCTTCCTGCTGCCTACATCCACCACCAGCTCCTGTCTTCCAGATCCTGCCAGGGTACCTTGACTGGGCCAAGGGAGTTAACTTCTGGGCTGAGAACTACTCAGGAAGCAAAGGCGTGGGGATCAGTGTGAGCATCTCTGCTAAGTGAATAAAAGTGCATAGCCCCTGTATTTGTCCCCTATTGTTCTCCACGAGGGTCCTCCAAAGGAGAAATGATCAACTCCACAGCAAGTAGAACTAATGCTTTGTGATTAGATGTCCTTCATCCACCCCAACAGCAAATAAGAAAAAAAATTGCCAAATATAATAGTAGTGCTATTCATTTATATTCTTTTGTTTGTTTTTTCTTTGCCAGTCATGGGGCTTGAACTTAAAGCCTGGGCAGTGTCCCTGAGCTTTTTTGCCCAATGCTGGTGCTCTATCTACTTGAGCCACAGTTCCATTTCCACTTTTTTGGTGGTTAATTGCAGATAAGAATCTCATGGACTTTCCTGCCTGGGCTGGCTTTGAACAGAGATCCTCAGCTCTCAGCCTCCTGAGTAGCTAGGATTACAGGCATGTAGCCACCAGTATCTGTCTTTCCCCCTATGTTCTTTCTCTGGGCTTTTGAGACTGTAGTCCAAAAAGTTTCCTCATATAGTAGCCGAGGGTGAAAAAAATCCAATGCTCTCTGGTAATCTTCACTTCTCAGGAGGTTGAGATTTGAGGATCTCAATTTGAATCCAGCCTAAGTAGGAAAGTCCATGAGACTCTTATCTCCAGTTAACCACCAAAAACTCAAAGCTGTGGCTCAAGTGGTAGAGCACCAGCCTAGAACAAAAATGCTCAAGGACATCACCCAAGCTCTAAATTCAAGTCTTAGAACTGGCACACACACAGGCACGTACATACTCTCTCTCTCTCTCTCTCTCTCTCTCTCTCTCTCTCTCTCTCTCTCTCGCTCGCTCGCTCGCTCTCCCCCCACCCCCAATGTCTATACCTTGTAAGTTCGGGAAAGACTCTTTGTCTTTATCCTCAAGTACAAGAGACAGCTAATGGTGGTTCCATAGATGACCCAGGATATGAAGCTACAAGGAAAAGCAAAGAATAGATGAAGCGCTCTCTGGATGGATTTGGAGAGAGTACCCCAAGATTGGAAAGAATGTTTGTGCTTCCTGGAAGCTGGTGTTCTCTGCAGAGATTGGCCCATTCATAGCAGAGTGCCCCTCCCCGCCACTCCCAGCCTATCTTTGCACTTAGGGTTGATGACATGACCCATGGACCACTAAGCAGCCCACCAAATCCTCATCTCTGCCCTCTTCAGTGTCTATAGTTGAGTGTCTGCTGTTAGTCTAATAAAAACTCCATCTAAGCATAGAAGCAGAGTCTAGACTAAGCAATGTCTGGAGGTCAAAACCAAGCTACCTCTTGAGGAAGCATTGGTTCCTAGTTGGAATGGCTTTTCCTAGGATTCTTGCTCTGTGCTAGGATATTCTCAGTCCCTTTCCTCAGTCTCCACCCAAAGACACCACCCTCCCATGCTCACTATGGACTTGATATTATTCTTTCTCATGGGGAAAAGATGAAAGGAGGAAAAAGCATGTCTGTTACTTACTGTTCTTAAAAGAGCCAGGCCAAGCACAGTATGTTCTGTTCCAGATTAATTAGACAACAAAGGAAGGGAACATGCCATGCCTGAATTATTGCCAGATCTCCCTCTGCACCCATTAGGCTTGCCTGCTGGTTTAAGAATCTGCCTGTCCACAGAGACGGACAAAGGGTGAACAAACGCAGCAGTGGTACTCACTGGACACTCTGTTGAAAATGAACTATACCATTTGTGAGTAGGGATGGCAGGGAAAAACTGTGAGAGAATAAGGGAAGGGATGGTGTTATCCAAAAAGAAATGTACTCTTTACCTGACTTATGTAACTGCAGCCCCTCTGTACATCACCTTTGTAGAAAACAATAAAAATATTTTTAAAAAGAATCTGCCTGTCAACCATCTTCAAATGAGCTTAAAAAAAAAGCTAGTGACCTTTTTTTCTGTAATTAAGCCTGTGATTTCCATCTTGAGAAAAATAGTAAAAGGGGGGGTCAGACCATCTCTCGATTTTGATGCATTCACTAGCTAGGTCAACATAGGCTGGCATGGGTGAACCGAGCTCAACAGATACTACACTAGAACCAAATCCAGACCCAGACTGCAAAGGGGGAAAAATTCATACCATGCCAAGGGCTCCAAAGAGTGTTAATAATGCCTGAATACACTTCCACATAATAAAGGACCAAGAAAGAAGAAAAATAATAACAATGAAGACAGAAGCCTTTGACTATTTTTGGTTTTAAAAAAAATCTGTCCTATTGAATTTGGGGGAACAGAGCAAGAAAGAGAAAGAGCCACATTTAATTTTGGAAACATGACTCAAAAAGAATGTCTGAAATGTGTTGCTACCCTACTGACACTACGCTTCCAGAAGTGGGCATATATGTTTATACACATGCACGTGTAGGTGTGTATACTCAGAGCTAAAGAGGTATTACGCATGTGTTCATATGTATGTGTATAAGTGCAAGTGGGTAGATGTGAAGGCCCCAAAAGAGCATCTGTGCATGTGTGTGCAAGGTGCCCACAGGACTATATAGGTGCACAGACGCCCATGACCCAATGCCCCAGCCTAGTACAAGTCTCACTTGCCTCAAGAGGTTCACTATAGTGCTGAATTCTCCTGGGATGATCAAGATCAAGGCCACAACTGCGGTGAACATCAGGGCTGGAGCAGGTGTCAGGTGATACACATGAAGCATGGACAGCAGATGGGGCTGGAAAGCAGAGCAGGTGTCGGGGAGTCCCCAGAGGAACCCCTAGAAGGAATGTCTCCCCGGTGTGCCCAAGATAATAGTCACACCACAGTTTCTGGGTTGTCAGTCTCTGTGGCTCACCTAGTTGACCAGATGCCAGGACAAGGGTGTCTGTACTCTTATCACCCTCTGCCCCACGTGACCCAGGGCCATAATCACCCTGATACCTGGAAGTGAAGCTGAGAATTGTGGAATGCTCACATAAGACTCTCAGAAGAACAGAGTTCATATCTTATGAGGGAAGTCTTTCTGTAGGCTAATTGCTAGGTTCAGAAAATAGGGAGCATAGCATGCAGGGTTTCTAGCATCCTCCATGGCCCCACCCCACCAGGCCTGGCCATGAACCCCATCTCTCACCATATGGCCCTCTCTTGCAGCTGCGAAGCACACACGACTGCCACTGAAGAACGTCCCATTGACGGAACCAAATGTCGAAAGGGCAACAGCTACAGGCATCAGCCAGGCCCAGGACCCCAGAACCTGTTTCCTGTGAATGCAGAAAGATCAAGGGACGGAACTCTAAAAGAATTAGATGATAGCCACAAGGCCCTCTGTCCTTGGAAATGGAGCAAGCATTGCATTCAAAGGCAAGTTCAAATACACATAGAGCGCCACCTTTCCCCATCCTGAATGTCTAGTGCCCCAGGACATACTTCAGGATGCACTCACCCCCAGACCACAGCCATCGCCTTAGAGGAGAGGATCTCACTGGGCGAAAGCACCAGCAGGTAACTGATATTGACCAAGAGGTACAAGCTGGTGACCATAGGAATGGCGATCATCACTGCCCACAACAGGTTTCGCTGCAGGGTTTGAGAGAGGAACATATGTTAGCCGGTAAGGTCAATCTAGGCCCCCCAAAATTACTGGCACTGTGCTGGTGATGAGGATTTCCAGGAGCCCTTCCTGTCCCTCCTACATGAGTTTGTGATTAACACATAGACATGCATTCAGGCAAATGAGCTGGGAGACTTCACAGGCAAGAACCAGAATCAGAGCAGCACAGGTATAAAGGATCTGACCGGGTGGGAAGGAAAGAAGAGTGATCATGATAGCTTCCAGGAGAAGGTAGAACTTCAACTAGGTTCTCCTTGAAGAGTGGAAGGGATTTAGGTGGAGGGGAGAGACAGGAATTCCTCGTAGGGGCAACAAGAGATCAGAGCAGAGAAACAGAAACAGAAAAGTTGAAGATCTCATTTGTCTGCTATTCAGTAGCAAACTGGCTCTGCCTGGGCCCAGGTGAGATGACCTGTAGCCAAGTAGCAAAGGTTATCCCCTCACAGGCCTCCCTGCAGGATGCCCTTGGCAAGGTAAGCACTCAGCATATATGACCCAGCCCCACACTTATTCAGGGGCAAAGAGCCTGGTATACTTTTGAACTTGACCTCCCTGGGCAGCCTTCCTACCAATAAGCATCTATTAAAAAAAATCAGCATAGCCCCAAGCTATACCATGAACTGGAATCTAACCAGAATACCACAAGAGCAGTGAGAGTTTCTGATTTCACTCTTAGGGTTCTTAGTTCTCCACTTAAAGCCCAGGGAATCTGCCCATAAGCCTGGCCCTGGTTTGCTAAAGGTTTCACAGTTTCTTGGAGAGCTAAGTTAATGCAGAATCTCAACTGCTGGTATTCAGAGAATTACCTTAGGATATGCTTTGATACAGACCCATCTTCATCAGAAATATTCTGGATCCAGTAGGGACCAGAAAACTGTAGCTGTGGACCAAATCCAGCCTGCCACCTGCTTTTTTGTCAATGAAGTTCTATTGGAACACACCTGCCCTCCTTTGTTCATCTGGCAGCTTTCATGCTACTACAACAGAGTTGAGTCACTGTGATAGATGTCAATAGCCTATGGATCCTAAAATCTTAACTCTCAGATCCTTTATAGAAAAACTTTGCTGATCCTCACTGTAAGCACTGAATTTTGTCTCCTTTATTTTATTTTATTTTTTTGGGGTCCGGTCATGGGGCCTGAACTCTGGGCCTGGGCGCTGTCCCTCAGCTCTTCAGCTCAAGGCTAGCGCTCTACCACTTGAGCCAC
>NW_012267236.1:13824596-13856929 GCF_000151885.1 Dipodomys ordii
CACAGTGCCACTTCCGGCTTTTTTCTTTTTGCTTATGTGGTGCTGAGGAATCGAATCCAGGGCCTCAGGCATGGCAAGTGCTCTACCACTGAGCCACCTTCCCAGCCCCATGAGTACATTTCTTATCAAGCATTGTTACCTCCTCCTTTGTTTTCCCTGCCCATCCCTTCCCATCCCCCCCCATTCCATTTATATTTAAATATTAGGTTAAAGAACCTTTGCTAGTATTGTTATAGAAAGGTGAATAGGAAGAACATGGACTCTGGGGGTAAAAATGCTGAATCCGAAAGTGGATGTTTCAATCTCTCAAACAGGTTCACCTAGCTCATGCCAGCCATCTGGCCGACTTGGATCTCATGTACATATATAAATCAATACAATTCTTGACATGTGCCAGAACCTTCACTGTCAAAGTTCCTATTGTGTCCACACTACCTCTCACTCCCAGGCATTGTAGCCTCCTGGGCACTGATTTCTAGGAAATGTGAAACCACCTTCTTCCCAAAATCCCTGGGAAGAGAACGCTCTAAGATTCCCACCTAGCTAGAAGAAAAAGGAAAGAGCAGAGAGGCAGATGGGGAAAAAATAGAATGAAAGGGAAAGAATTGGGAAAGGAGAGAAGTCTAGAGGTCCAGGAAAGATCCTAGAGTAGTCTCTGGTTAGACTTAACTTATTATTATATAACAAAAGCCCTGAAATCACAACCTTCTCCTTCATTTGGACTGTTGCTGGTAGACATTGTGAAACTTGCAGTTTGAAAACAGTCTATAAGCCTTCATCATTGGTATCAATTTCAACTTGGAGGTGGGGTAGGGTACATAACCTGCTAGAAGAACTCACAGAACTTACTGAAAGTTTTTGTACACATGCTTGTGGTTTCTCACACCCAAAGGTTACAGGTTACAAACAGCCAAAGTTGGAAGTACACAGAGCAGGCTCCAGAAGAGCCTAAGGATATAAGCACAAGTCTCCCAGGGTTATTTACTATACATCCAGGACCATGTAACCTTCTCATTATTGATATGCAACAACATACATCTCCTACTACAACAGGACAGCCCACGTGAGCCATGGTATCCACAGTCCTTATTAAGGTTCCATTACATAGATAAGGTTAGTTACCCTGTGGCTAATCTCAATTTCTAGCCCCTCCAGAGGTCAAGTTGATACTTTATGACCCAAAGCACTCACCAAAACATAGTATTACTGTCGGACTGACTAAGATTTCCCAGGCAAAGAGAGGCCACTCCTGTCAAGCATAACATTCCAAAGACTGTAGAGATTACCTCCCAGAAGCTGAAAGCAAAGGCCAGATGAGATCACATCTCTTCTCTACAACACAGAGGTACCTGTGGCCTGAGTAGAATGAGAACATAATACATTTTGTTTGATGTTGGGCATAGAGACCAGGACCTTGCTTATGCTAAGAACATGTTCTATCATAGAGCTATAACACCCTCCAGCCCCTATTTTCCTTTTATCATAAACCCTTACTTTATTTTTAATTTTTAATTAGCAGAAAGTAGTATAGAAGTGTTTTCTTTTGATAATTCCATAGAAGCATGGTATACCCAGAGCAAGATCACCACCTCTATTATGCCCTTTCCCGCTATTACAAATGGTGTTTGATGGGTCTGACTGTGCTACTTTTATCTATCTGTATATCTATCTTGCTCCTACTTTCATCCTCTCCAGTCTCAGTATCCTTTCCTTTACCAATCCTCCCTCCCATGACCCTTTAGACCACCCCCTTCTATATGCATGTCCCATGATTATTATTGTCATCATCAACATTAACATCATCATAATCATCATCATTTGTGTCCACAAACAAATGAAAATATGCCAGGCTTAGATTTTTTAGCTTGACTTGTTTTTGATGATCTTCAATTCCATCATATTCTTGCAAAGATTACTATTTTCTTTATGGCTGAGTATACACCATGGTCTGTATATGCAATATATATACACACTCATTACATATTGTATATATAAACTTCCATATATATAATACATATTACATACAGTATATATATATATATATATATATATATATATATAAAATCAGCTGATGTGCCCAACAACCAAGAGTGAATAAAATATATAACATTTTCTTTATCCATTCATTATTATTGGGCATCTCAGCTATTTCCACAGCTTGGCTATAGTGAATAATTTTTCAATAAATACGGCTATGCAGATATCTCTCCTGTATGCTGATTTATATTCCTTCATATGTTAAAAAAAAAAAAGTAAGCCAGGAGCTGGTGGCTCATGTCTGTAATCCTAGCTACTCAGGAGGCTGAGGTCTGAGGATCATGGTTCAAAGCCAACCTGGGCAGGAAAATCCATGAGACTCTTACCTCCATTAAACCACCAGAGAACTGGAAGTAGTGCTGTGACTCAAGTGGTAGAGTGCTAGCCTTGAACTGAAGAGCTGAGGGATAGGCCCAGAGTTCAAACCCCACAACTGACAAAAAAAATAATAAATGTTGGAGTTATAACGCATGTATGATTTTAATGTTTGATGAACCTCTGTACTGATTTCCACAATGGTTACCCTCATTTATGTTCCCACCAACACCATGTGAGGGTTTCTACTATCTTGCATCCATGCCAGAATTTGTTGTTGTATTTTCTTTGTTTCTTTCTTTCTTTTTTTTTTTTTTTGGTTGACAGTCTTAGAGCTTGCAATCGGGGACTAGGTACTGTCCCTGAAGATTTTTTTAAATTGTTTATTGTGATTATAAGTGTGGTGTACAAAGGGGTTGCAGTTACCTAAGTCACCCATAGAGTACATTTTTTAGACAAAGTCATCCCTTCCCTCACTCTCTCCTAGTGTTTCCTTCCCATCTCCACCCACAAGTTATATACTTCATTTTCAACATTGTATCTAGTGAGTACCACTGCTTTGTCCCTTTGTCCCTCCATTTCTGTGTGCCCCTTACCCTCTTAAATACAGGTTAAACAAACAAGACAAAAGTCCCTTGTTTTCATTTCCTGGAGTTCATTTTGATAAATATTATCTTATATGATCAGAGGCACAAAGGCTTTCCACCTTTGTGTTCCTCCCCTAAGAGTTCTGCCTTTGGTCTCACTGTGCGTGAATGCCTAGAGCCCTGTCTAATTATCATGTCCCAGTGTATCTTAGGTTTAGCTTCCACATAAGAAAGAAAACATGCCATTTGTCTTTGAGCTTGGCTTACCTCACTAAACATTTATTCTAGGTCCATCCATAAAATGGGTACTGTTTACGTTATATTTATGTTATATTTACGTTATATATATTAGTTTTTAATTAAAACAAAAAGATCAGTTTCAAAGCTTTGACATGTCTGATGCAAATGTGTTTTGTTAGGTTCAAGGAAAATCAGCCTAGTTCTCCCCTTACTGAGGTCCAGTCTTTCCCTACAGATACAAGGCCTCAGGGAGCCTGTCCATCACCTGCTTCTGTAGAGGGGAGCAGAAGTAAAGAGCCCCCCTGGGGGCCAATCCCAGAAATGCTGGCTTGTGGAGGATATCAGTTACTGGCCTTGACTTCTAACACTGTATGATGTACATCTAGTCCCATAAAATACCATACTGTGGATAAATGAGAGATGCTTTTAAGTGCAACCTTCTAACCTCAAACTAGCTAAGTATTAACAGAGTGCAACTATGACACGAATGTAGCCCAGAAGAATACTGACACAGCCTTGGAGATGAACAGATCTGACACCATCTTTTCCTGGTGATGACACTAAACCTCAAAGCAGGGCAAAGTGGGGCCCAGGTCACCCACTCGGAAGTGACTCCAGGCATGCTGAGTGGCGACTCGGTGATTCCAGTCTCCACTCCCAAGGTCAGGACGCACTGGGTCACAAAATGCTCCTCCCCAAAATGACATCTGGGAACAAGGGAGGTCTGGAGTAACTGCACGGCAGTGAAGGTGAGGGGCTTGAAGGACATGGCCCTGTCCTCTGTGTCCCCTGACTCAGCAACAACGTCCTTTGTTCAGCTGCACACTCGGTATCTACCTCATGAGCATCCACAATCTATGGCGCAAGTGGGGCCTAGGCGTTCCCCTCCTGGGGCGCACCCATGTCCAGTAGCTCTGGCATAGAGCCCACGGGGTTTTCAGCCACCTCCACCTGCTCTGTGTTTCACGCTGGTCATCCCCAAGCCCTGGTGATGGCCCCAAGCTGCGTCCTCCTATGGTAGCCGCCAGGTCACTCCATGACTCCCAGGCACGCCCTGCTGTGGAGGCTGCAGGAACATGACCAGCTCTCCCACTGCACCTGTGTTATTCTGAGAAGAAAATGGCACAATCCGAGGAAGGATAAGCCGGCTACTGGAATAATACAACTTTTCCTGTATTGGTAAATTTAAAGAATAAACATATATACATACATACATGTGTGTGTGTGTGTGTGTGTGTGTGTGTGTGTGTGTGTGTGTGTGTGTCCAAAATGAAGCAAACCAGAAAATACAAGAGAATTCAGACAAACCAAATGACCACAGTATCTCTGGGATCCTCCACCATGACTGGCACAGAAATAAGACCATTTAGGGTCCTGGAGCTCAAGGAAAAGAATCTCAGTATCTACAGGTCTAAGGACACTGTGGCAGCAAGCCAATGACTTGCTACAAAAGCCCCTGGATCCTGGACCCTGTTTCTTAACCCCTTCTTGACAGACTCTCTCTGAACCCAAATCCGATGAGCCTGCCCCCAAGTGGTCATAGCTGGAACATGGCTCTAAGGGGAAGGGGGTGGGGGAGAGGAAGAGGTTGCTGTGGGGGGTCTCTAACCTGTCATTCCAGGGGTCCCTTCCCAGGATACCGGCTCCCCAACCAGGTCCTTCCCTTTTTGTCCCCTTCACTTGGGAAGATTCTGTTTCTCTGGATCTGACTGCCCTTGGGACACCCCTGGCAGGCTGCTCAGCTGTGGTCCTCCTGATGTCCTGTCACCAGGGGCCTTGTTCCTGGGCCCTTCGGCCCTGTGAGAGCAGGGAAAGCCACTGTCCACTCAGAGCGTTTGAGTCGGTGCCAGGCTTCCCTGAGGCCCCCTGTTCCCAAGTGCCAAGGAGGAAATAACTGGGCACATGTGTAGTTCAGTAGTCAGAACAAAGAAGCAGCTCCCTGGGTGTCCTGAACTCATTTCCTAGCTCATGGGACCCTACAAGGACAGGACTGAGTCCTGAGGGAGAAAAAGCCCCAGGGCTGAAGGTCATCTTGGCCCTGCTCCCCACCCACAGAGTAGGGCACAGGCAAAGTCTCCTGGCTGGATGTTGGGACAGGGACTGTGGGCTGCTGCCCTCTAGTGGGATCAGAAGTACAGAAGAGAGCACAGGAAAGAGGAGGCGCAGGAGAGGAGAGGAGGGGAGAGGGAGGAGAAAGGAAGGAAGGAGAGGGGAAGGCAAGAGAGCGGAAGGGAGTAGATTGGAGCAGAAGGGAGGGAGAAAGGAGGAAGAGAAGAGAAGGGAGGGATGGGAAGGGGAAGGTAGAGGAAGAGAAGGTAGGAGAAGATGGAGAAGGATATGAGAAATGGGGTGGGGAGAAGGGGAGAGAATCAGGCAGACGGTATTTCTACCTGTGGTGTGGATCAGCACCTGCGAGTTCATTCACACGGAGGGCCTGGCCTCTCACTCAGCCCTGACCAATCGCCAGCTAGGCTGGACATTCCTGATCCCATAGTTTCTGCTCATCTTATCCAGATGTTCCCCTGGGAGGCCCCTTTGGGACCACGTGCCAGATGGGCAGCTCAGATGTCACTATCCTCTGACTCCAACTGTGACTTCCACAGCACCTTTCGGGTTTTGCTGTCTAATTTTGCCCTAGATCCCCTCCCAGAGCCTCATGCCTAAATTTCGGTTCCCCACTGGGTATCTACTGCATGTCCCTAAACACCCCAACTCAACACATTCAAAATACAGCTCATCCCCTTTCCCAGAGACATTTAAAACCACTGCACTTTAAGGTAATTTGTTATGTAGCCAAAGCTAGTTAATAGCCTTATCCTATAGCTCAACGGAAGTGGAGACTATAATTTCTAATATTCTCCATTCCCCTCAGGAAGTTTAAGATAAGCTTCATCCTCACCACACAATAAGCCATAGAGTAACTTTAAAAAAAAATCCCCTCTCCAAAACACCTAAAAATAGTGCAGGAGAGAAAAAATAGGATAATAAAATGTGTTTCTTAGAAAAGAGGGGGGAAAGGCCTAGTATAACAATAACTAGTACTGCTTGGGGCTGACCAATATTTGAACTCGTGTGTGTGTGTGTGTGTGTGTTTTCTGATATTGGAGCTTAAACTAAGGATCTGAGCTCTGTCTCTAACCTTTTTTGCTCAAAGGTAGCACTTTACCACTTGAGCCACAGCTCCACTTAAGATTTTACAGTGATGCCGGGCACCGGTGGCACATGCCTGTAATCCTAGCGACTCAGGAGGCTGAGATCTGAGGATCTCGGTTCAAAGCCAGCCTGGGCAGGAAAGTCTGTGAAACTCTTATCTCCAATAAACCACTAGCAAACCGAAAGTGGCACTGTGGCTCAAGCAGTAGAGGGCTTGCCTTGAGCTGAAGAGTGCAAGGACAGCGCCCAGGCCCAGAGTTCAAGCCCCACGACCAACAACAACAACAAAAAAGATTTTACAGTGGTTACTTGGAGATCAGTATTTCCTTTGCTGACTTTGAACTGCAATCTTCAGATCTCAGCCTCTCAATAGCTAGAATTACAGACAGGAGCCATTAGCACTCAGCTTGATCTTCTCTTTATATGAGGAGTTCACTTCATGAATCTCATTATAGAAACTAAAAAGTATTACTCAGACTCCTTTGCAGCCTGGATATGAGCCCAAGACCTCATGAACATTCACCTTACTCAGAAAATTGTGGTGTGAGAAGGGATCTGTGATGTGAGGAAGGGTGATGGTTCTAGGGACAATGTCAGTATTAGTGTTGATGGTAATGTAAGATGCAGGGATTTTCCCAGTGACCTCACCACTGAGTTTTATGTTACAGTTTCCAAAAAGGAGGAACACTTTCCAGCCTGGTTTTCCAGACCTGCTTCCTTTCCAACACTCATTACTCTTTTCACAATTTCCATTGAGCACAATAGGCAACAGAAATGTTCTGGAGGCCAGCTACCTAAGTTCAAATCCCAGTTTTAATATCAATTGTTAGCTATGTGAGTTTGGGCTAGCTCCTAGCTTCTTTATGCCTTATCTCTATCCAAAATGTGGGGTTTAATCATATTCATCTCAAACTGGGTACACTGACTTGTTATCCTAACTACTTGGAGGCTAAGATCAGGAAGATCGTGTTTACAGGCAAGACTGGGCAAAAAAAAAAAAAAAAGTTTGCAAGACCATATCTTAACAGAAAAAGCTGGTTCATTACTGTCATCCCAACTACTCATGCACAAATAAGAGGATCATTGTCCAGGCCAGCCTAGGTAAAACATGAGAACTTATCTCAAAACTAACAAGAGCAAAACAGGCTAAAGGCATGACTCAAGGGGTAGAACAAAGCCCTGAGTTTAAATTCCAGTATCACCAAATCATTGTAGTAGTATTAGTAACAGCAGCAGCAGCAGTAATACCAGTAGTAGCAGTCTCAGAGGTACTACCATAAGTATTACTATGAAGTCTGTTAAGGATTACATGAATTTCACTTATGCAAGAATTTACAACAATGTTTGGCAAAGTATAAATGCTTAATAAATGCTAGCTGTTATTACTATGATTATTATTGCCTGGTATATAAATCAAATTTTCTGTATGAATTGGTCAGTGTCTGTTGCTTCTGACTAAGAACATTGCCTGATACATTTAGTCACTAATGCAGCATTCCAGGAATGGAGAATGTCTGGCCAGCAGGCCATGTAAGGCCCTTGAAGTCATTTGGTACATGCTGCCACGGACACATTCTTCTCACTGGCTGCCCGTGGCCTGTCTGCCTGCATTGATAATTTTGTATGAGTCAAGAAGGATGTCACAAATACTGAAACAGATCATGGAAGGAGAAAAGTTCCCCACCTCTGTCTGCTGAACAGTAATTTTTTAATTTTTTTTTATTTTTGTCAGTATGGGGCTTGAACTCTGGACCTAGACACTGTCCCTGAGCTCTTCAGCTCAAGGCGAGTCTTCTACCACTTAAACCACAGTGCCACGTCTGGTTTTCTGGTGGTTAACTGGAAATAAGAGTCTCACGGACTTTCCTGCCCAGCCTGGCTTTGAACCACCATCCTCAGATCTCACCTCCCGAGTAGCTAGGATTACAGGCATGAGTCACTGTTGTGTCCTGAACAGTAATTATACTTGATTTCAAACAAGGCCAAATTTCACTTTGACCTTGAGAGGTTCTATTAATTATGGGGAATCACTTTATCCAAACCTACACAGCCCATGTCGGGGTCTGACCTACCTTAACAGCTGAGCTGCTGTTGGATGGAGTGTAAAGGGCACAAGGTCGTCGTTAGCATGCCACACATACATCCTATGTTAGTACAGACCCTCCATGTCCAAACAGCAAGACAAGATGAAAGGAGTTAGAACTTCACTTGTAAGAGGAGAGAATCAGGACAGTCTGGAGGAAATCACTGACCAGAAAGAAAGCTTGGCTTGGAGGGAAGGAGAAAGGGAAAGGAAGGCAAGGAATTTGGGGAAGACTTAGCTGCAGCACACTTGGAAGGATCATCTTAGCAAGGAAGTCAAGAAGTCCTCCAGAACCAGACGCTGATAGCTCCACCTGTCATCCTAGCTGCTCAGGAGGCTGGGATCTGACGATCACAGTTTGAAGCCACCTGGGCAGCAAAGTCTGTGAGATTCTTATCTCCACTTAAGCACCCAAAAAGGCCAGAAGTGGAGCTGTAGCTCAAGTGGTAGAGTGCTAGCCCTGAGCACAGAAGCTCAGAGACAGTACCCAACCCCAGAATTCAAGCCCCAGGACAGGCCAGACAAAAAAAAAAGTCCTGCAGACAAAGTCCCTGTCAGAGAATTCCCACATTCCCAATGAATGGGCTCGCCTTAGTGTCCTTGCTACTCTCAGTAATTCTGCGTGGGAGCCAGTGTGAGTAATGCAGACTTGATGGAAATGTAGGATGGATTTTAGAGGAAGAGGAACCCATTCAGAATTGGACATTGGTACAGCCAGTCGGATACTCCTGACAAGAAAGAGGCAGTTTCTTTATCTTATGATATTAAGAAAAATTCAAATGAGCCATGAGCTAGAAAGATAGATAGGATACATATACTTTATGTGTTTTTTTTGGGGGGGTCCGGTCGTGGGGCCTGAACTCTGGGCCTAGGTGCTGTCCCTCAGCACTTCAGCACGAGGCTAGTGCTCTACCACTTGAGCCACAGCGCCACTTCCAGTTTTTTTTCTTTTTGCTTATGTGGTGCTGAGGAATCGAACCCAGGGCCTCAGGCACGCAAGGCTAGCACTCTACCACTGAGTCACCTTCCCAGCCCTTTTTATTTATTTATTTTTTAAAGTATATGCATCCTGGGGCTGGGAAGGTGGCTCAGTGGTAGAGTGCTTGCCTTGCGTGCCTGAGGCCCTGGGTTCGATTCCTCAATACCACATAAACAGAAAAAGCCAGAAGTGGAGCTGTGGCTCAAGTGGTAGAGCACTAGCCTTGAGCTGAAGTGCTGAGGGACAGCACCCAGGCCCAGAGTTCAGGCCCCACAACCAACCAAAAAAATTTTTTTTAAGTACCATGTATCTGGGTGCTAGTGGCTCATGCCTGTAATTTTAGCTACTCAGGAGGCTGAGATCCAAGGATTGAGGTTCAAAGTTAGCCTGGGAAGGAACATCTGAGATTCATATGCAACTAATCAGCAAAAAGCCGGAAGTGGAGCTATGGCTCAAGTGGTAGAGCACCATCCCTGAGTGAATAAAGCTAAGAGACAGCATACAGGCCCTGAGTTCAATACCTAGCCCTGGCACCAATCATTTTTTTTTAAAAAGAGTTTATTGAAGGTAAAATGAGGATGGCCACCCAGGAGAAAATACAAATTCTCTTTGTCCAGAATAATTGTTCCTGGAATGGTGTCCAAGGGATCTGGGTTTTTGTATGTTTAAAAAACACACACACACACACACACACACAAACAAGAAGGGGCTGGGAATGTGGCTTAGTGGAAGCGTGCTTGTCTAGCATGCATGAGGCCCTGGGTTCAATTCCTCAGTACCACATAAACAAACAAATAGAAGAACAAGAAGGAGGTTATAGCAAACTAGTTGTCACAATTATAATAGTCAGCAAGAATAGCATATGATAGTATCTGGCTGTTCGTTGTTTATGCTATACATTCCTGGTAAGAAGTGTGATAAGCTGGAGTCAACTATTATCTTTATGGTATCCTGGAACCTGCAAAAATATGCTGTGCTAAGGTCATTGCTGTCATGAGAGAAACCGAAATCATCCTCTCTCACAATCTCTCTCCCCCCTCCCTGCTTCTCTCTCTCTCTTCTCTCTCTCTCTTCTCTCTCTCTCTCATCTCATGTTAATCAAGTCTCATTCTGCATGACTTTTAGCAAGCAGTTGTTGTTGTTTTCTTGTTTGTTTGTTTTTTGGGTCCGGTCATGGGGCCTGAACTCTGGGCCTGGGCACTGTCCCTCAGCTCTTCAGCTCAAGGCTAGCGCTCTACCACTTGAGCCACAGCGCCACTTCTGGCTTTTTTCTTTTTGCTTATGTGGTGCTGAGGAATCGAACCCAGGGCCTCATGCATGCAAGGCAAGCACTCTACCACTGAGCCATCTTCCCAGCCCCTTGTTGTTGTTTTTTTTTAATAATAAATCCCATCAGTGGCTTCAGAGTTCTGGAAATTTTTACCATAGGTTCTCAAAGTTCTCAGGAACTTGGATCTATGTTCTTTCCATTCTTCACATGATGTTTCTTGAAGACCCAGACTCTATGATCATAGCTGTTTACAAAAGCTTCCCCAAAGGCATAAAAAAAAATCGACTTAAGTGTGGATAAAATTTAAAACAGCCATGATAAAAGATCTAGTGCCCATTCACAATTGATGAACAATCTAATTGTTTCTATAGAATGTAACTATTTTATCTTTAAAATAGAACTGCAAACATATACCCAGACACATTAAACTTCTAAGAATCACATAACAGTTTGGACACATATGATTAACAAAAACTAATACAAATATTAGGTGTGTATCTAAATTTTAGCCAACTTTGTCACACGTAAGATTACTTTTGTCAGCTGCTAAGGCAGGTACTCTAAGGGGCAAATTCATATGCTTACTGAGGGGTGGAGAGCTACCACTCTTTCCTTTTGACATTGTTCTTTATTTTTTCCTTCCTTCCTTTCTTTTCTTTTCTTTCTTTCATTCTTTTGTCAGTGGTGGGGCTTGAACTCAGGGCCTGGGTGCTATCCCTGAGCTTTTTCACTCAAGACTAACACTCTACCACTTTGAACTACAGCACCACTTCTGGTTTTCTGGTGGTTAACTGGAGATAACAGTCTCATGGAATTTCCTGCCTGGGCTGGCTTTGAGCTGCAATCCTGAGATATCAGCCTAGTGAGTAGCTAGTTACAGGTGTGAGCCACCAGGGCTTGGTTTGGCTTTCTTTCTCCCTCCCCTCCCCTCCCTTCCCTTCCCTTCCCTCCCTCCCCTCCTTTCTCTTCCTATCCTTTCTCTTCCCTTCCCTTCCTTTCCCTCCTTTCCTCTCTCCCTCCCTCTCTCCTTCCCTCTCTCCTTCCTCCCTCTCTCCTTCCTTCCCTTCTTCCTTCCTTCATTTTTTCTTCCTTCCCTTTCTTTTTTCTTTCTTTTCCTTTCTTTCTTCCTTTCTTTCTTCCTTCCTTTCTTTCTTTCTTTCACTCTACCACTTTGAGCCACAGTTCCACTTTCAGTTTAAGAGGTTAATTGGAGATAAGGGTCTCAGGGAAACTTTTCTGCCAAGGCTGGCTTTGAACTATGATCCTCAGATCTCAGCCTCCTGAGTAGCTAGAATTACAGGCGTGAGCCACCAGAGCCTGGCTATTCTTTCTTTTTATATCTAAAAATTTTTGGAGAGGCTGGGAATGTGGCTTAGTGGTAGAGCGCTTGCCTTGCATGCATGAAGCTCCGGGTTCAATACCTCAGCACCACATAAACAGAAAAAGCTAGAAGTGGTGTTGTAGCTCAAGTGGTAGAGTGCTAACCTTGAGTAAAAGAAGCTCAGGGACAGTGCCCAGGCCCTGAGTTAAAGCCCCAGAACTAGCAAAAATAAATAATTTTTTGGAAAAATTTACACAAAGCAACTAAGGTTGCTGAGTCTCAACCTTTTAGGCAACCTTAGAGAAAACTATAAGCCTGTTCTTGTTTGTTTTCTTGTTGGCATTACTGAAGTCTGGCATTACTCAGGCTTTTAAGTTGCTAAGTAGTCACTCTACCACTTCACTTTGCTTTTAGTTATTTTTTTTTAATTAGGTTCTTGCACTTATGCGTGGGCTGGCCTGGAGTGAGATCCTCCTATTTAGCTCGAATGATAGGCATTCACCACTAAACTCAGCTTTTTATTGATGGAGATAGGTTCCTGAGAACTTCTTGCCCAGGCTGGCTTCAAAGAGTAATCTTCCTGATCTTAACCTTCCAAGGAGCTAGGGTTTCAGGCATGATCTGAAGTACTTGGCTAAACTTGACCAGTTATAATACTGAGGTGAGCATGCTCAGAAGTGTTTGCGCTCGTCATCTTTCCTATTAGAACATGTGATCTATGACCTTGAACTGAACATGCTCGAAAATGCTCCTGCCCCATGAGTACTTTCCTACCAGAGTAGTTGTAGGCTCTAAATATAAATTCCCCACCCTTCCTTTGTTCAGGATAGCATTGCCTTACAAGTAACCCTCGTACTCTCCTTATCTTCAAGTAATAAAGCTTTTTCCACTATTTTATTTCTTATTTTTTTGATGGCTTTACACTCAAGATCTGAGCTCATTGCACTGAATGACACTTTGATAAGTTTTATCTTCCACAAGCCTTTAACAACTTGCTCAGAGCTTCTATGCCTTACTCACATCTAAAGTTCTGTCTTATTACTTCTTAACATTTGACCATAAAAGATCTTCTCAAACAAATAAGTAAAAATTAGTCTTAGATTCTTAACTATCATTTCCAAAAGCACACCTTCATATCCAATATTTTCTTTTTAAGATATGCATGTCTTATTTTCCTCCCATACAGCAGTTTCTCTACCTATCTATTTACTTATCTATTTGTGCTAGTACTGGGGCTTGAACTCAGGGCCTCAGATACTGTCCCTCAGCGTTGATGGTTCAAGCCTAGCACCTTCCCCCTTGAGCCACAGTTTCACCTCCACTGTTAGGAATCAATTTGAAGATAAGAGTCTCAGGAGTGGCCAGCTCAGGGCTGGCTTCCAACCGTGATCCTCAGATCTCAGCCTTTTGAGTAGTTAGGATTACAGGCATGAGCTACCATTGCTTGGCCCATTTCCTACTTTTTTGGCTGCTTAATAAGAGATAATAGTCTCCTGTATTTTCCTGCATGGAGTGGCTTTGAACCATGATCCTTAGGTCTCAACCTCCTGAGTACTAGGATTACAGGTGTGAACCACCAATGCCAGGGTATTTGCTCTTGTTTTTAAAGACATAGTCTTGCCTAAACTGTGATCTGATTGATCTCATGATGAGTTAAGCAAGGACTTGTTCATAATAAATAGGTTGTTATTACCCTAGGGGGTAGTTTGACTCTGGTCAGAAACTGTTTATCCTTAATATCTGTTGTTCTTGGAATCCAAGATGACTATAGGAAAGACTTGAAATGGCAGTTGGCTGGGCAGAAAAAGAACAATAACACAAACAAGGAGAGAACAAATATAATAAGATATCTAGATGCATTTCTAAAACATCCTGGTCCACCATTGTCCTAGAGTAACAGTTAACCATAGTTGATGCTACTTGGCGTAGCAGCCAGTGGTCCTCAGTCACAGAACTCAACAGGAACATCCCCAAGCCTAAATGTTAGCCAAAGGCCTCATCTACATCTCATTACGACTATGGTTTCGTGTATGTATCTTCCCTCAAAACTCCATCTTGGATCTCAGGATGTCTTCTTAGGTTAGCTCTCCCACTGGTTTTTAGACAAGTCCTCTCATTTCTCAGGAATAACTACAACTGTGAACACACCCTTAACATAGTCATTAAACCCTGTCCATTAAAGTACACTGGGACCCTAGAGTTTGGCTTACTCAGTCACTTGGTTGCGTTGCCTGCCTTCATCCTCTCTATAAGCAATACTTTTGCTTTTGTGGTACTAAATTGACTGGTCAAGCTGCCTGCCCCCACGTCCTGGGGGAGGGGGAGGAGCTTTAAGGCTTTAATTTCTGTTTCAGTACATTTTTCTCTGGTGAAACTCTCCTGCTACAGGGCACCGGTGACTCACACCGGTAATCCTAGCTACTCAAGAGGCAGAGATCTGAGGATTGTGGTTCGAAGCTAGACCACCTGGGTGGGAAAAAGTCTGTGAGACTCTTACCTCCAATTAACCACCAGAAAGCTGGAAGTGGCACTGTGACTCAAAGTGATAGAGTGCTAGCCTTGAGTGAAAAAACTCAGGGACAGCATCCAGGACCTGAGTTCAAGCCCCATGACCAACTGAAGAAAAAAACAAAAGTCTTCTGCTGTCAGTCCCTGAAGTTTCTATAACAAGACCAATAACTTGCCACTCATATCCATTAATGGAATGACTCAGAGAAAAAGAGACCAATGCAAAATGATGGCATAGATGCCAAGCTCTACTCCTGTTTATAGTTAGTTATCCACTGGGCATCTCCAGGCCTAAGTGAAGAGTCAGTGCTTTTAGCAAGAGCAGCTTCTAAGTCTTTATTCTAGGATGATTAGAAACCCTTACCATTTGAAAGGAAGAAGTTAATTTAAAATGGTGGAAATGGGAACCAAAACAGTGGTTCCAGTGTCTCTTACAGCCTGGGTTTGTTCTCCATCAATAAACACCCCATCTTCTACTAAGGTGTTAGGATAGAGAAAGACTTAAAAAAAATCCTCAGGATTATATCCTTAGGAGAGGTCAAGGGATTGTGTAGATGTAAATTTTGCTGTTGTTTTGCATTTTTGAAACAGGATCTTGCTATGTAGTAGAAGCTGGATAGAATTCATTATATAGCCAGCACTGGCCTCAAACTTTCAATCTTGCTACCTCAGCCTCCCAAGTGTTCTCATTAAAGGCATATACTACACTATACCTAGATATTTCTTTGGGCTTTTGTTGTTGTTGTTGGCAGTAATGGGTATTGAATTTAGGGTCTTTCGCTTGCTAGGCAGGTAGGCACTCTACCACTTGAACCTCTCCTTCAGCCCTTATTGCCTTGTATGTGTGTATGTGTGTTGTGTGTGTGTGTGTGTGTGTGTGTGTGTGTGTGCTGATATTGGAGCTTGAACTCAGGGTCTGAGCACTGTCTCCTAGCTTGTTTTGCTCAAGCTGCAGCTCTATCACTTGACCTACCGCTCTACTTCCAAGATTTTTTTTTTCCCAAGCTAGCTTCAAACTGCATCCTCAGATCTCAGCCTCCTGGGTAGCTGAAGTTATACGCATGAGCCAGTGGCACTGAACATTTCATTAATCTTTTGTTTCAGCTGAAGTCCTTGCTGAAACTTAACACTTTTCTGAAAAGTTTCTGTTATTACAGGCTTACCTTCCAGTGTGAGAGAGACGTGACACTAGATTACTTACTATCATTGTACAGGAATATAGTTCATGTTGCTTGTGACACTTTTAACACATTTTCTCTAAGGCCCAGTACGTGCTTTCAGAGGGCTGTTCAAGGGCCTCAGGGGAGTCAATCTGTGGAAGGTTTATTTTAACCTTTTTACCTGTTTTTCTGGTTTTCCTTCCTTGTCCTCTCCATTTCCTTATCTCAGAATGAAAAGAAAAGGCTGAGCCTGCTCTAGATTGCTATGTGATGGGTGGAACAGGAGCTTTTAGGCTATGCCTAGCTTTGACCCTCTTCATTTTGCAAATAAATAAATACAACCAGCTGGTGATCAGTAGGGGTATAGAGGGAAGAGAAAGATGGGGACAAGGGAGAAGGGAGTGTGCCTAGGGAAATGATAAAGAAAGTTAAATACTGTGGGAAATAAAATGGTTATAACTATGAAAACAAAATAGGAAACCTGTTGGGGCTACTATGTCTTAGAGGGAAGGGTATAGGGTGTGATGGAAAGGGTGAGATTGATTAGAATATAGTGTAAACATGAGGAGATGTGACACCAAAATCCTCTCTCCATAACTGATATAAGACAATACAAAATACTGAATTAGAACAAAAAAGATTCCAATGCATTGCCACTGCCCTACGCTATCCAGAACTTGGTAAATCAACACCAAAGACATTGACGTCGCCTGTGAATTTGTTGTCACTCAATAAGTTCAGACATGTAGAAAGATACAAGAGTGTCAAAGTTCAGGCACTGTAAAAAAAAACAAGTGTGTTATCTATGTTTCTGACACTGTGCTTCTGACATACTTGCTAATAAAACCTGAGTTCGTATGTCAGAAATAAAATGATACAAAACCAACTAGGGAGTTAAGGAAGAATGGGTCTTAAAAGAAGGCTGGGGCTTTAAGGAGTAATTCTTAAAATCCTTTGAGATTTGATCAAAGTGGGGCTGTGTGTTGGGTCAAGCATGCTGCTTGTGTAACAGCTATTTATGAGCATGAAGCTTATAACCAAACTACACTTTCAGCCTAAGAATTGGTTTTTTAAGTTTAAAAAACCCAGAATCTATACATCTATATCAGAGTTCAATCCAGTGACAGGAACCACCGTATCAATTTTATTAACAGGAAAGAGTCGATATCAAGAATTTTCAACTGCATAAAACCATGGAAAGGGCAAAAGAAAAATGGTATATAAATAACATCAAGGGGGAAAAAGGGCTAATGTGATTTTCAGCCAAACTAGGAGACTCCAAAAATGCTTAAAGGCCTCCAAAAGTTCATTTCATCATTTTTTGAAGGTAATATATTGTGTAAGTCCCTTAGGAGAGATAGGATAAGGCAGAGGAAAGAAGTAAAGACCAAAAAAAACAGCCTGAGGACAGCCAAAAGTAAGAATCCGTGCCAAAAGAGCCGAGATAGCCCTGTGGTAGCTCATTCCTGTAATCCTAGCTAGTCAGGAGACTGAGACATGAGGATTGTGGATCCAAGCCAGCCCAAGCCAGAAAGTCCGTGAGACTCCAAGTAACTACCCCAAACCCAGAAATGGAGCTGTGGCTCAAAGAAGTACAGTGCTAGCCTTGACCAAAAATCTCAGCACCCAGGGCCTGGGCTCAAGCCCCATGACAAAAAATAAATAAATAAATAAATAAATAATTTTAAAAAGCAACAACAAAGAAGGGCCCTGGTGACTCACACCTAAATCCCAGCTACTCAGGAGGCTGAGATATGAAGAACTCAGTTCAAAGCCAGACTAGGCAGGAAAGTCCTTAAGACTCTTATCTCCAATTAACCACCAGAAAGCTGAAGTGGAGCTGTGGCTCAAAGTGGTACAGCACTAGCCTTGAACAGAAAAGCTCAGGGACAGTGCCCAGACCCTGAATTCAAGCCTCACAACCAACAAAAAAAGAGGGGGATGAGAATCGCCACAAAATTGATCAGTGTCAAGTAATCACCACAAACTAGTTGCAAGAAATAGACAAAAAGTCTGAGCAAACCTTGGCCATTACTTTCTCAATGAAGAGACCAACTGCAAAAAGGAAAAGAGGTAGTGAAAGAAGGAGAAAGAGAGAGGGGGAGGGATAAGGAAGACTGACAGACATATGATCCCAGAGCAGAAATGATGAGAAAACAGAAGATAAAACTTGATCTTGAAAATTTGTTAGAACTCATAAAAGTGAAATATAGGGGTTGGGGATTTAGCTCAGTGGAAGAGTACTTGCCTGGCAATTGCAAGGCCCTGAGTTCTGTCCTCATCTCTGCAAACAAACAAACAAACAACAACAAAAAGTATAAGAATGAAAGGAAACATCATGGAAGTCAAAAGTAATGGAGTATAAGGGGGAAATACAGTGGGAAATACAACAAAGAAAATTAGACAATAAAAGTAAGACATTTTAGTAAATGAAGTGGATTTTTTTCCCAGCACTGGGAATTGAACTCAGCATCTTGTGCGTATCAGGCAAGTATTGTAACAAAAAGTTACATGCCCCTAGCCCCTAATTTTAAGATAAATTGTAAAGAAATTAATAGGAAGTGGAGATATGGCGTAAGTGGTAAGCACCAGACTTGAATGAAAAGATAAACAAGAGTGCAAGGCTCTCAGTTCAAGCCCCAGTACTTCACTAATTAAATAAACAACTTTTCAAAAAGAAAATAGTATATAGAGGAGACATGATGAAGATCTAAATATACCAATGGAGTCCCCAAAGAACAAACACAGTATAGGAAATTAGACAAACAGTACATGAAATTTTTCTGAAATGGGAGACAATTTGACATATTTTGTGCAAGAGATAACTGATACAGATGATTACTTCCAACATTTACATTAAGTGAAATGTTTAGTTGTTAAAAATAAGGAAATAATCCCTCTTTGTTCAAGCTCACGGTTTTCTTTCCCTTGGGTTTAGTTTAGTCCAAAGGCCATTCCTGAATATGGAATGGACAGCTTCAGCAGCCCTGAGAGTAGCAGTGTAAGAGCTTGGGCAGAAGGATGGCCCATTCTAGGATGTCAGATAGAGTTAGGGGAGTGTTCCTGATAGAGGGCGGTGTCCTCGATAGAAGGCAGTGTAGCATGAAGTGTGGGAGACTGAGTGGGAGAGGACGATTTCTGCGTGTTGGGACAGCTCTGCACAGGGTATTAGAGTTCAGTCAGTGTGAGAATGGTCCCTACACAGTGTAGGAGGTAATCTAGCATGGAGTCTTGGAGCCTGACCACAGGCTGGGCCAGCAGGAAGCAGCTAGGATACAAGGGAGTTGTGCATATTTGGCAAAGCTCAGAGAGATGGCAACAGCAGAGGCTGGCTGCTTAGGAGGATCAATGTGAAGGTGACAAGAAAGGCAGGCAAGGAGGCACCCTTATGTAAGATAAAAATGAAGGCCACTGCCTCATCCCTAGAGGTGAATCAGTTTGCCTAGCTAAGTGTACTACATAGTCTCATGCACAGCCAGGAAACCACAGGCTTCCTCAACCACAAGGCTAACCCTTCTGCTATCCATTTGGACCAACATAACGTTGGAACCTAATGTGGCACATGATATGGTGGTTGCAAAGCCAACCAGAGACATGATGGATGTTCTGCTGGTCTATTTCCCTCCTCCACAGTCCCCACCACCCAGCTCTCTCTTTGATCCACACGCCATCTCGTTCTTTACTTCTTTACTTTGCTCCATCTCAGGCCTGCGATAAGAGCTGCCTCTAGTTGAACAGAAGTTGATGTTCTGAGCCCCAAGAGTTTTCAATTACAGCATCCCAAGAAAGTCTGAACTAGACAAGCAGGCCACTCTAAAGACGCTGGTTCTGGGCCCCTTGACTCTTTGTTTAGCACCTTCCAGTCTCAGAACTTTGTACATGTAGAACCAGTATTCACAACATAACTCAGACAACTTCCATGAAAGAGAGAGTTGAGTATAAACTCCTAATACTCACTCACTAAACCCATTCGTGAAGAGCTAATTGAGGAGGATGTCATATTTAAAATCTAAATTCCAAAAAACTGTACTAGCCTTCAGTGAAAAAGCTAAGGGACAGTGCCCGGGCCTTGAGTTCAAGCCTCAGTGCTTGCATGTGTATGCACGCGCACCCACACACATACAAACATACACACACAAAGTTCTGTTATAGTAGCATAAGCTTCATGTGACTATCAAGTACTTGAAATGAAGCTAGTACAACTGAGAAATCATATTTTTGTTATTCTTTGTATAAAGTTTATTGTTATTATAAAGGTGATATACAGAGGGGTTACAGTTACATAAGCCAGCTAAAGAGTTCATTTCTTTTTGGACAATGTTACCCCTTCCCTTGCTCTCTCCTAGTTTTCCTTCCCATCCCTACCATATTGGATGGTGGGCTGTAATGAATTTATATAGTTATTCCATAGTTGACTACTAGTGTACTATGTGAGTTATTTCTCAATTTTTTGACTCTCAGATAACTGAAAAAATCATTATGTATAAATGAAATTATTTGTGTACATAAAATTTGCATGGCTCTACGGTGTTATATAGGCAAGTTAAATGAACTCAACTTCTCACTGAGTGTTCACAATAGGCAAAGCAAATGAGCAACTGTCCCAAGATAGAGCTCAGTAATGACCAGTGGCTACCAGGTTCTTTATCACTCACCTTACAAAGAAGCTTTGTGAATGGGTAAAGTGCCATATGAACTCCCCAGTGGAATAAATTTCCCAGGGATTCATCCCTCTCTAAACTATCTCTACAAAAGCCTAGTAATCAGAGAGTTAAAAAAAAATGTAGCCTGTTCTGTTCAGATTAGCACCCACTAGGTTTCTTAGTGGGAAGAAAGAGAGAGAAGGCAGCAAATATGGGGGGGGGGAAGAGAATGGATAGGAATGAAGGGATAGGATGGAGTTTTTGGGAAAAGAAAATTATCTGAATCAAGAGGTTAAAAAGCCAACAATTTCTAAGACTGCCTGGTGAGGACTTAGTAATATATAAACAACCCACAGCTATAGAGGAGATCATTGATTTGGAAGTCTTCTACGACCCACAAATCTATACGAAAATGGACATATAAAGTAAGCAGACCCTGTCTGAAGACAGGGTCAGTAGATTCTGTGCCTGGAAAACACTGGAAGAGAGTAAAGTTGGAAAGTTGAGAACTGCCACAAAAATAGGGCAGGCTGAGGCTTGCTGGCTATGCCTGCCCCGCCTCAGCCCTCCTACTCTTCTCCAACTTGTCAAACTCTAGTAGGAGCCATCTCCACATCCAGGGGTTGTATTTCCTGTTTGTCTTCCCACTTCCCTATTCCAGGTTTCAGGGTCCTGCAAGTTACCTTCTGGTATTGTGGATGGCTCTCCAGGGTGTCTCCTGGGTGCTCAGAGTAAGAGCCCCTCGTCTCTGCAGCCATGGATAGTGCCCCTCATTAAAATATCTGTATCTTTCCCAACAATGCTGTCTCCTGTGTTTCCAAAACTGCTGACCAAAGGCACCGGAGGTGCTGCTGGGCTCCTGGCAGAAATTTCCCTGATCTTGTGAATTATTTTCCCCCTCAGCACTGAAGCAATCATGCTTGTGTCAACCCAATGTCCATTCCTCAGCAACCTGTAACTGCCAAATAAGGCCTGGAAAATCCTCTCTCAAACCTAAACCCCTGATATTTAATAACAATGACACCTTCTTCAACCTCTTACCTGGCTCTTTTGGAGGTGTAGACCAAATCAATAGCTCCTCCTCCAGGGATTTTAAGGCCTATGGTTTACTCTTGCCAATCACTGGCTTCCTTGTCAGAACTGATGCTTAGTCATACCCCTGGCAGCCAGACTGCCAGCTGGTCTGGCTCTTCTCCAAAGTACCCTGTAGGAATAGGTTCTGAAAAGGGAAGGCCCCATACTCAGAGATGCCCAAGTTCTCCTATAGAAATGACTTATTTGAAAGTCCAAAGATGGATCTCTCCTCCCTTAAATCTAGGAACAACGCGGGGGGGGGGGGGGGGGGGGAGGGAACAGGCAGGCCAAAGCAGCCTGAAGATGACCTGAGAGAATTCCATCAACACTTCATTCAGCCTCAGTGGGCTGTCATAACCAGAACTCAGAATGCGTTGGATGAGCAAGGCAGGGAGTGGCCACATTCTGTAAAGGGGATCACATCAGCCTTTGAGTACTCAAGTGTTTACATATGACTTCATTCCCTTCCACCCCCAAGGAGAAGCCAGTCATCACACAAGTCTAGCCATTTCCCAAATTCTACAGGAAGCTTGAGCTGGCCCTCTGGCCAGCCTGGTCTAGGGCTGATCAACCCGTAGGACTCTGGGGTGGTCTTGCCCTCCTAGAGGCATGTGTACCCCCATTACCGTCAGGCCTTGGCATCTTTGCTATGCCTGGATTCTAGTTTCAGGAGCTGAACACCATTACAAACTTATATCATGACTGACCCTCATTCATCTCTACTGGAGACTCCCTTGAGCAGAGCCCTGGCTGGTAGCCCCAAAACTTGATTCTACAGAACCATATTTTGTGCTATTTTCTCCATTCCCATTCCCAGCTGTTCTCTTGGACACAGCAAACCACAAGCCAATCCGGGGGCAGGCTTCAGGGTGTCAGCAGGTGGGGCACAGGGCTCTGGGCACAGCGAAACAGCTGGTAGATCATGGTTTGGCCTGTCAGGCAGTTAGCAGCAATTGGAGGAGGGGCCAAGGGGCCCCATGAGGAAGAGTAGTGATGAGAACTCCAGAGGCTGTGCCAGCCTCCTTGGGACATCAGTAACACAGGCAGCAGGAATCTGCGGATATGGGGAGGAAGCTCTATTCCGTGCCTGCAGTTGCATCCCAGGAAGCCAAAGGAAAGACTGAAAACTTTAGGTGGTCAGGCTGCTCTCTTGAGCTGATCACTGCCTCTCCATGGGGTCTCCTTAATCTGTATCCCAAGAAACATCAGCTCCTGGAACAGTTCTTCCAGAGCCTTCCATGGTGCTTGGCACTTACTACATATTCATAAATGTTGGATGAATGGAGGAGCTGCTGGCTTCATGGCAAAACAGGAGGTAGTTTCCATATCCTCTGTACATGATTAGGAAGGCACCTCATTCCTATCCCTACTAAGCAAGAACTCTTTGAGCCTGCCTAGAGCCCTGGATGCAAACTTCCTTCTTAGGTGGATGTAATCAGAGTTTGGGAGCCCTTATGAGTCTCTAGTCTGGCCAGAATTCCAGCTCCCTCCAGTCAGACTGGTTTAGATGACTTCATTTCATGGTGCCTGTACACCTAAAACAGGACCCTAAACACCTCACAGCATCTTCTCTCCCACAGCTCAGCCTCTTTCCCAGGTCATCTCATAGCTGTAGTGAGGCAGAGGCAGAGGCAGATTAACTGTGTGAGGGGCAGAGGCCTCCTACAGCAAGTCTCCACAGAAGGTCCAAGGAAATGCCACCAAAGCTTTTCCCTAGAGATTCATCTTTCCTTCCTTCCTTCCTTCCTTCCTTCCTTCCTTCCTTCCTTCCTTCCTTCCTTCCTTCCTTCCTTCCTTCCTCCTTTCCATGCTTCCTTTTTCCCTTCCTTCCTCCCTTCCGTCCTTTTTCCCTTCCTTCCCCTTTATTGCCTACCTAGTGCATCCAGGAGCTGGGGCTCAGGAAGTCCCTGCTCTTGTATGGAGCTTACATTTTAATATAGGAAGAAGCAAACAAATAACAGTCCTGATGGCAACAAGTGCTAAGAAGAATCAGAGTAAGGGGGTCCAGAATGGCTGGGAAGGATCTGAACAGGGCTGTGGTATCAGAAGAGCATTTGGAGAAGGTAGTCCTACACAGTGAATCTGGGCCATACCCTGAGGAAGTAAGAAAAGAGTTGCTTGTGAATCTGGTGGAAGATGGTGCAGCAGAGGAAATAAAAACTCAACAACCCTGAAGTAAGACTGTCTGGTGTGTCTGAGGCACAGCTTGTGTCCAGTGTGACTTAAACGAGGGTGAGAGGTAAGAGATAAGAAAGCCAGATCATGGAGGCCAGGGTGGAGATCATGAACTTCTTCCATGTGACATAAAGAGCTATTAAAGGATTCTTAGCAGAGAAATGACATGACCCCACAAATGTTATAAAAGGGACAGACTAGAAACAAACCAGACACTGAGACAAACACTGCAGGTTCTCATTCAGATAGAAACTAAAAATTGACCCATAGAATTAGGGTGGAATAGTGGTTACCGGAGCCCAAGAAGGGAAGGAGGTATATTGAGAAGTTAGTTAACAGTTACAAAATTGTAGTTAGATAGAAGGGAACACTTCTAATATTCTTTAGCATAATGAGTGACTATGGTTACAATAATGGATATTTCAAAAGGCATTTGACTGTTCTCATTACAAAGAAATAGCATCTGAGGTGACAGATACAGTAATTACCCTAATTTGATCCTTACATGTTGTATACATGAGTCAAAACATCACACTGTACTCTACAAATACATATAATTATTGTTGAATTAAAAATAAAATACTACAGGCCTATAATCCTTAGGAAGCAGAGGCAGGACAAACAAAAATTCAGTGCTATCCTAGGTTACATACTGAGAGTATGTCAATAGATAGACAGACAGACATACAATCACAAGAAAAAAATCCACACAAAATTATTATTTTAAAAGGGGGTTAAAATTATGAAAAGTAGGGGCTGGGAAGTTGGCTCAGTGGTAGAGTGCTTGCCTCGCATACATGAGGCCCTGGGTTCGATTCTTCAGCACCACATAAGCAGAAAAAAGCTGGAAGTGGTGCTGTGGCTCAAATGGTAGAGCGCTAGCCTTGAGCTGAAGAGCTGAGGGATAGCACCCAGGCCCAGAGTTCAGGCCCCATGACTGGACTCCTTCAAAAAAACAAAAAAAAATATGAAAAGTTGTAGTAGCTCAACTCTATAAGTCTAGCTACTCAAGAGAGTGAGAGGAGCTGGGAAGGTAGCTCAGTGGTAGAGTGCTTGCCTTGCATGCATGAGGCCCTGGGTTCGATTTCTCAGTCCCACATAAGCAGATAAAGTTGAAAATGGCACTGTGACTCATGTGGTAGAGTGCTAGCCTTGAACTGAAGAGCTGAGGGACAGCACCCAGGCCCAGAATTCAGGCCCACGACTGACAGAAAAAAAAAAAAAAGAGGCTGAGATTTGAGGATCAAGGTTCAAAGACAGCCTGGGAAGAAAAGTTTGGGAGATTCCATTTCCAATTAACCAGCAAATGCCAGACTGAAGGTGTGGTTCAAATTGCCATGAACAGAAGGATTGGGGGGGGAGGGGGAGGCTGGGGAGGTGAAGGGTAAACAAAGGAGGAGGCTGCAATGCTTGGTAAGAAATGTATCCATTATCCTGCCCATGTAATTGTAACCCCTCTGTACAGTATGTTCACAAATAAAATAAAATAAAATAAATAAAAATAAAAAAATAAAATTAAATAAATAAAAAAACAAATTGTCATGAACAGGCTGGGAAGGTGGCTCAGTGGAAAGTGCTTGCCTTGCATGCATGAGGCCCTGGGTTCGATTCTTAGCACCACATAAACAGAAAAGGCCAGAGGTGGTGCTGTGGCTTAAGTGGTAGAGCACTAGCCTTGAGCTGAAGACTTGAGGGACAGCGCCCAGGCCTAGAATTCAGACCCAGGACCCACAGAAAAAAAAAAATTGCCATGAACAAGAAAGCTGGGCAAGACAGCAAGGCCCTGATTTAAAGCTCAGCACAGGCACACATACTCAGACAGACAGACACACACACACACACACACACACACACACACACTATGAAAAGCAAATGTCAATTTACTAATTAGGGGGTGTGCAACATAGTAACTAAGCATCAGTGACTCACACCTATATAACCCTAGCTACTCAGGAAGCTGAGATTTGAGAATCATGGTTTAAAACCAGCCTGGGCAGGAAAGTCCATGAGACTTTTGTCTCCAATAAACTACCAAAAAAGCCAGAAGTACAGCTATGGCTCAAGTGGTAAAGCACTAGCCTTGAGCAAATAAAGCTCAGGGACAATGTCCCAAGATCAACAAACAAAAGGAACATACAGGCTGGGCACAAACTAAACTGGACTTGGGCAAGGGTGAGATCATAGAAACTGGAAGCTTTATTGTCACCCAGCTCAGGGATGATAGTGGTTCTAACTAAGGTGGTCGAAGTGGAGATAATGAGAAATAGATGGAATCTGGATTCATTTCAAAGTCATTTCAAATCCTTTGAATAGCAATCCTTTGGAGGGCTCCAGTGATGCCACACATTTAAGCAAATAGGAAGAACAAAGTTAACACAAGGAAATGCATTTAACTCTGGGGTCTTGTACTTCTCTGAGAAGAAGATGAAAATTCGGAACCAAGGAAAGGACACAATAAGGTCCTGGGCCTAGATTGGTTATAGTTCACTGAAGCTGGTGACCTTACAGATGTGTTCCCTGTTCAGCCCAACGAGGACCATAACGCTGATGGTGACATGGACAGCACAGGTGTGTGTTCTGTACAGCCACCCAGATGACTCTTGTTAAAACAGCAACCTGAAGCATAGTTACTTATCTTGTTTTGCACTGCTGTGTGCACTAGATTTTTGACATCTTTTATTCAGTAGGATGAGGGGTTTGATCTTGGACTCATTCCTCCTTACTTAGAAGCTGGTGACACTCAGTCTCTCTCACAAAATGGTTTTTACTTCTATGGATTTAATAAACTTCACCAGTTTATTGTTTTTTTTATTGTGAAAATACTGTACAGAGGGGTTACAATTACATGGGCAAGATAATGAGGACATTTCTTACCAAGCATTGTAGCCTCCTCCTTTGTTTCCCCTTCCCAACCCTTCCCATCCTCCCCCCACCCCACCACCCAATCCTCTTCCTCCCCTAAACTCCACCAGTTTAAAAGAAAGAAACTGATGACAATCTATTAACTAGTGTGGCCAAGAGTATAATAATATCCTCTGAGGACTCCACCCGATTCTTCTTAGCAAACACTACCCTGAGATCATCCCAACACTGTAGAGTCTGTTATGGAATGTTACTTCTTGCTTCAAATTATCTGTCTCTATTTATGGTTAATGATTTTCACATCTATATTTCAAAGAGGATGTTTCTCTCCAAAATGTCCTAAAAATTGCTGAAAGTCACATGATGGGGGTAGATTTCTCCCTGTCATGTTGTTTCTTTCTAAAAATCAGCCTTCTGTGAACTTCACAGTGGAAGAGATATCTTCACCCCTTTCTGCTATGGGGAGTGTGTGTGTGTGTGTGTGTGTGTGTGTGTGTGTGTGTGTGTGTGTGTGTGCGCTGGTGCTGAGGCTGGAACTCAGGGTCTGGGCTTTGTCCCTGAGCTGTTTCACTCAAGGCTAGTGCCTTACCATTTGAGCCATAGCTCTACTTCTGGCTTTTTGGTAGTTAAATGGAAAGTCTCAAAACTTTCCTGCTCAGTCTGGCTTTGAACCAAGATTCTCAGATCTCAGCCTCCTGCATAGTTAGTATTGTAGTCGTGAATCACCAGTTCCCAGCTCTCTGACGTGGTTTTGAAGAGTGTAGGTGTGTCCCCCAAAGATTCATGTGTTGAAAGCTTGGTCCCCAGGGTGATTATTTGAGAAGCTATGGGACTTTTAAGAGAAGCTTAATTTGAGGTCACTGGGTGTATTGCCTTTGGAACAGACTGATGTGGGTCTGGTGTGGTGAGTTAGTTTTCATGAGAATAGGTTATAAACAGAACTTCATAGAAGTGGTATTGTGGCTCAAGTGGTAGAGCACTAGCCGTGAGCTGAAGAGCTCGGGGACAGCGCCCAGTCCCAGAGTTTAAGCCCCACAGTGGACCAAAAAAGAAAAAGAATGTCATCCCAGATACAATGCCTGTGTTCTTCTGATCATGTAAAAGAATATTTATCAAAATGAAAAAAAAAAAAGAACCTCAGTTCCACTTCCAGCTTTTTGGTGATATGTTGGAGATAAGAGTCTCACAGACTTTCCTGCCTGCGCAGGCTTTGAATTACAATCCTCAGATCTCAGCTTCCAGAGTAGATAGGATTACAGGTGTGAGCCACCAGTGCCTGCCAGCCAGGAAACTTTCAATATTTTGTATATATTTTGTACTCTCAATAATGTCCATATTTGACAGTGTATAAACTAAAAGATATAAGTAGATTTTCCTTGACACTGTGGACTTAATGGTAAGTTATTTCTTGATTTACAAGCACAATTTGGCTCCTTGATTCATCTTCTCCCAAGCTGAGAATCACTGCAATGGCATGAAAGTCATGCTTTGGGAATTAAGAAGTATGCAGTGTCTGAATGGTATAAGGTCTCTAAGTCAAGTTCTGTTTTTGCTTTTGTCAGAGATATTGGATAATGCCATAGATTTCCCTGAATGCAAGAACCACCATTTCATTTTAAACCAAGGAAAGCCATTCTCAAGATTTTGCTCCTGAGACAGTATAACAAGTTTAGAAAACCCCACCCTATCTAAGCATACTTTATATTCAGAAAATGTCTGTCTTGTTCTCTGTAAGATTCAGTCTGTCCTTCAGAGATCAACAGAACATAAAATATAACACCAGCCTCATCTACCGACACACCAATTCTTATCTAAGCTTGAACGGTTCCCAGAGTCCAAACACTGAAATCCAGAACTCCACTGTTTTACTGCATGCTGTACAGAAAAAATTACAAACAGCTAGTCAATGTTTAGCTGACAGTGGGGTCTTTGGACAGGCTTTAGGGCAAAGAAGTGGAATTTAAGTTAGTGCATTATGAGCCACATTGTTCCTTAAAGTGAAATACCAAGAACAGATGACACTGTGGGAAAGGAATGTACTTATTACCTAACATATGTAAAGGTAACCCCACTGTATATCACCTCTAAAACAACAACAAATTAGGCAAAAAAATTACATACCAGGGATATACCAGGAAGCAACACAGATGTCACTCTAGCTTGGCATTGTCTAGGATATTTGAATCCCTGAAACACACTAAATCCCCTAAGAGTAGATTAGAGCTGTGACTGAGTGGCCTGGGACCTGTCAAAGGCTGTTCTGTAGTGAGTGACCAAATCTAGGTCATCGTATAAGAATTCTGATACTGCTGATTAGGTTCTTCCGTCCATCATGGTTCCCTCAGGCCACTGAGCGATAGCTCCATCTAGTACTGTAACCAGGACTCAGTCTGTAGCATTGTAGGAAAGATACATCGGTACCAGCGGAGCAAAACAGCTGTCAAAAAGATTTCACTTCCACCAGCTGAAAACAGAATGAAACTGTACTAGGTCTGCACTTAGTAACCTGACTGGTAAGAGAAACAAAACAGAGGCCCTTCAACTTACTCATCATAGAGAGAAATATCACACATGACAGAAAAGACCAGCTAAAAGAAAACTTGCATACAAACATTCCCAGCAGGATTATTCATAATAGACAATACAAACAACCCAAAGATTCGTTAGTTGATGAAAAGATAGACAAAAGTGGAATACACATGCAATGAAATATTTGACTATAAAAAGAAATAAAGATAAACCTTGAAAAGATTATGCTAAGTGAACAAAGCCAGTCATACAAATATATTCTATGATACCACTTCTCTAAGACGTCCAGAATAGGAAACTTACCCATATAGATAAAAAGCAGATCGATGCTGGGCACACTGACCTATGGCTGTAATCCCAGCACCAGGAGGCTGAGGCAGAGGTCAGAAGAATCTTGACTTTGAGGCCAGAGGAACTACTTAGTGAGAACCTGTCTGAAAGAAAGAAAGACAGGAAGAATGAAAGACAGGGAGAAAGATAGGGAGACAGAAAGATGGAAAGACAGGAAGGAAGGAAGGAAGGAAGGAAGGAAGGAAGAGAGGAAGGGAGGAAGGGAGGGAGGGAGGGAGAGAGGGAGAGAGGGAGAGAGGGAGAAAGAGAAAGGAAGAAAGAAAAAAAGAAAGAAACAAGAAGGAACGAAGGAAGGAAGAAGAATCCAGAATTGCTTAGAACTACAGGATTAACAAATAGAGAAACAATAGTAAATGGTTTCTTTTTGAAGTGGTAAAAATATTCTAAAGATTGACTGTCAGGGCTGGGAAGGTGGCTCAGTGGTAGGGTGCTAGCCTTGAGCTGAAAAGCTGAGGGACATTGCCCAGGCCCAGAGTTTATGTCGCATGACTGGCAAGAAACAGAAAACAACAACAAAAAAAACAGGAAGCAGCTGCTGCACTTGGGCTAACGTGCTGTTTGGATTGATATGCAAAGGAAAAAAGGCTTCTTGCCCCTGCCTTACAATTTCTCTGTAGCTTCCCACTACTGGAAGTCTAGGATGGGTTAGAGGTCAACAAGTGTAGTTTGAAGTTGAGCACCAGTGGTGCACGCCTTTAATCTTAGCTACTCAGGAGGCTAAGCTGGAAGTGGTATTGTGGCTCAAGTGGTAGAGTGCTAGCCTTGAGCAAAAGGAGCTCAGGGACAGTGCCCAGGCCCAAAGTTCCAGCCCCAAGACCAGCAAAAAAAAAGAAAGAAAGAAAAAAAAAGAATTGTAGTTTGCAGAATCCCAACTTCAATATTACAAAGTATGGAACTGAGAAATAGATTTGTAATCAACACAAATGACTTGATAAAATCCTCAAAATAAGATGAAAAGGATGATTGCAGAGCTAAGGAAACACTGACAAAACATTGCCATTGTATAGCAAAATGGCACAATTAGGCTGTGAATCTTTAGTAACTCACAAATCGAATTAATAGCCTGGACAACAATCTTAATTTAATCATGGTAAAAATTCAGAAGAAAGAGGTTGCTGGGCGCCCATGGCTCATGTTTGTAATCCTAGCTACTTAGGAAGCTGAGATCTGAAGACTGCTGTTCAAAGCCAGCCTGGGCAGGAAAATCTGTGAGACTCATTTACAATTAACCAACAGAAAACTGGAAGTGGCACTATGGTTCAAAGTGGTAAAGCACTAGCCTTGAGCTGAAGAGCTGAGTGTCAGCACCCAGGCCCAGAGTTCAAGCCCCACGACCAACAAAAAAATAAGTAAATAAATAAAAAGAAAAAAGTAAAGAGCTATGAAGGCAATTAGCAAGAAGATAACCCATTTGGAAGACAAAGATAGTTCAAGAATAACTGTAGTCTCTGAAGTACAAAATCTATCAAAGCTTAAAGGAAAAAAATCACAAATATTATGCAGAGAAATTTCTCTGAAATAGTTTTATGAAACCTTACTTTTCAAATGTCATATACCAGAAAAATCTGTTAGAGAATCATTGTCTTTGAGACACATTGTGGTTAAGATATGAAACTTCAAAAGAAGCGGGGGGAGAAAGTAGGTTAAAAATCTAACTAGTTTGTGGGCAGGGATGGGAGGGGAGACTGAAAAAAAGCAATGCAAGAGGTGACATTCTTAAAAAAAAAGTATTGTACTTATTACCTGACTTACGAAATGGTAACTCCTCTGCACAGCACCTTACTAATAACAATACATTTTTTTAAAAAGCAAAACTAGTCTTAGATTTTTTTCATAAGAACAATAAAGATCTGAAGTGAAAAAAGAACTTCTTTAACAAGACAGGAGGAAGGCTAGTTAAGAGGGTGTATGAAGATGAATATGGACAAGTAATTTATTTGTATTTATGGAACTAGCCGAATGAAATCTGTTAAAATCGTTTTATAAGGGGGGAGTGAGATGGGGAGAGCAATAGAAAGATTGCAGTTGATCAGGATACATTGTATACATGTGGAAATGCCCTAAGGAAATCTTCTTTGCACAAGGAATGCATGCTCATAAAAAAAATTCTGAGAGGTGGGAGGGGGTGCCGGTGACTCATGCCTGTAATCCTAAATACTCAGGAGTTGAGATCTGAGAATCATGGTTCAAGGCCAGCCCGGACAAGAAAATCCATGAGACTCTTACCTCCAATAAACCACTAGAAAACTGGAGGTGGTGCCGTGGCTTAAGTGATAGAGCGCTAGCCTTGAGTTGAAGAGCTGAGGGACAGTGCACAGGTCCAGAGTTCAAGCCCCACAACAAAAGAAAGTTAAAAAACAAAAAATTTCTGAGAAGTCTGGGAAGGTGGCTCAGTGGTAGAGTCCTTGCCTTGCATGCACGAAGCCCTGGGTTCGATACCTCAGCACCACATAAGCAGAAAAAAAACAGAAGTGGCACTGTGGCTCAAGTGGTAGAGTGGTAGACTTGAACTGAATAGCTGAGGGACAGCACCCAGGCCCAGAGTTCAGGCCCCATGACAGACAAAAATAAAAAATAAAAATTCTGAGAGAAACTGGGAATGTAGCTTAGTGGTAAAGTGATTGTCTAGCATGCATGAAGCCCTGGATTTGATTCCTCAGTACTGCATAATCAGAAAAAGCCAGAAGTAACTCTGTGGCTCAAGTGGTAGAATGCTAGCCTTGAGCCAAAAGAAGCTCAGAGACAGAGCCCAGGCCCTGAGTTCAAGCTCCAGGACTAGAAAAAAAAAAGCCCCCCAAATTCTGAGAACAACAAGAAAGAAAGGAGAGAGAGAGAGAGAGAGAGAGAGAGAGAGAGAATGGGATGCAAGAGAGGGAGGAAAAGTTAGGAAGGAAAGAAGGAAGGAAGGAAGGAAAGACAGTCAGAGGCTGGGAAGGTAGCTTAGTGGTACAGTGCTTGCCTTGCATGCATGAGGCCCTGGGTTTGATTCCTCAGCACCACATAAGCAGAAAAAGCCAGAAGTGGCACTGTGGCTCAAGTGGTAGAG
>NW_012267236.1:13856979-13864093 GCF_000151885.1 Dipodomys ordii
TTCCTCAGCACCACATAAGCAGAAAAAGCCAGAAGTGGCACTGTGGCTCAAGTGGTAGAGTGCTAGCCTTGAGCTGAAGAGCTGAGGGACAGCGCCCAGGTCTCACAACTGGCAAAAAGAAAAAAAAAAAAAAAGACAGACAAATGGAAGGAAGAAAGAAAGAGAGACTAAGGGTTTAAAGAGGTAGAGCAGCCTGGTGCTGGTGGCTCACGCCTGTAATTCTAGCTACTTAGGAGGCTGAGATCTGAGGATCATGGTTCAAAGACAGCCCGGCCAGGAAAGTCCATGAGACTCTTATCTCCAATTAACTACTAGAAAACCGGAAGTGGCGCGGTGGCTCAAGTGGTAGAGCGCTCGCCTTGAGCTAAAGGGTACAGGGACAGTGTTCAAGCCCAGAGTTCAAGCCCCATGACCAGCCAAAAAAAAAAAAAAGTAGAGCATCTGCCTAGCAAAAGTTAGACTGTGAGTTCAAACACTATTACCATTAAACTACAACAAAAATACCTCAAAACAACTAAAAAGAAGACCCAAGAATAGTTGTTTTTTAACTTTAAAATAGAAAAAAGCATTCTCAAACATAAAATAATTCATGGAAAATGAGCCTATCATGAAAGATTACAAATGGACACAAAGTTTTTGTAGCGCCTATTAAAAGGGATAGTTTTTTTTCATTCACTCACTCACTCATAGATAGGGTCCATATGTATTCAAGGCTAGCCTCAAACTCACAATCCTTCTGCCTCAGCCTTCCAAGAACTGGGATTACAAGAATGTGCCACTGCTTCCAGCTTTGTTTTCTTTATTCTTTGAATCTGGTTTACATGTATGATTTGTTCTAACAGTTAACTGTAGCAGAAGGTATATTTTGTGAGTTCCAAGCATAGACTTCAAGAGGCCTTACACCTTCCATTCTCATGCTGCTCCCACACAAACAAGTCTGAGCTAGTCTGCGGAAGGGGCTTAACTAATTTCCAGATGTCAACCATTCAGCCCAGCCAAGCTACTAGCCACTATTGCATAAGTAGGCCAGGAAAGATTCACAGAATCTCCCAGTTAAACCCTGCCCAATTTACCAACCCACAGAATTGATTGCTGTGGTAGAGGGTTACCATAAGCAAAAGCTAACTCATACATGATGAAATCAACATAACTCCATCAAAATGAAGCAGTCAGATAAAAAACAAGGAAACAAAAAACAGTGAACAAGGACTAAAGACATGCCTCAGTGGTGAGAGCATTTGTCTAACAAGCATAAGGACTCAAGTGCAAACCCCAGTACCCCCCTCACCCCCCCACCCCCCACCCCATGATGGTGGCTCACATCTGTAATCCTAGCTACTCAGGAGGCTGAGATCTGAGGATTGTGGTTTGAAGCCAGCCTGGGTAAGAAAGCCTGTTAGACTCTTATCTCCAAATAACCACCAGAAAACTGGAAGTGGAGCTGTGGCTCAAAGTGGTAGAGTGTTAGCCTTGAGCAAAAAGAGATCAAGGATAGCAGCCAGGCCCTGAATTCAATCCCCAAGACTGACCCCCCCCTCCAAAAAAAAGGTTGTTTTAAAGCATGACAAGGTAAGAAAATAATATGCACCCCAAATCAGGAAGAACCTATAAGGAGTAGCAGAAAGTATGTTGATTTATCTTCATTAAAATAGCAAGGATTCAATGCTCACCCGTGTTGCGATATACAGTTTGAAAAGTTACTTTCCTACTAATTTTTTTATAATTTCATTTAATCTTGGAGAAATCTTTTACAACTCGATCACTCCTATGATAAGATGTATTTGAGTAGTTCCTTCAATTTTTTGCTTTTGTGTAATTCAAATAATAAATTCAATACTGTATTTGAGACATATACTTCTTAGTAGTAGACATTAGTTATACTAGCGGGGTGGGGTTTCATTGTAACATATCCATGCATGTATAAAGTGTATTCCAAACAATTTTACCCCCTCTATCACTTTTTTTCTTTTTTTTTGATCGGTTGTGGAGCCTGAACTCTGGGCCTGGGTGCTGTCCCTCAGCTCTTTAGCTCAAGGCTAGTGCTCTACCATTTGAGCCACAGTGTCACTTCCGGCTTTTTCTGCTTATGTGGTACTGAGGAATTGAACCTAGGGCCTCATGCACACAAGGCAAGCACTCTACCACTGAGCCATCTTCCCAGCCCTCCCGCATCACTTTCTTCCTTATTTTCTAAAACAATATCAACAGGTTTTGTTGTTCTATTTTCATACAAGCAAACAAACTACTTGGACTATATTCATCTTCATCCATCCTCTTTGCTGGCCCAATCCCTCCCTGCCAATAGAAATGATTTCTTTCTCTGCCCCCGAAAGGCACATTCTAATTATCTACAGATTTCAGGTTTCACTCCATTCTGTCCCCTTCCAGCCCAAAGTTACTAAGGAAAAAGACATTACAGGGTAGGCTACAGCAGCCTGGAACCATGGCAACGTTGAATTCCTGAATTTCTGTTTACACCCAGAAAAGAAACAGCTTTCTACCCCCCCACTCTTCCCCACCCCCTCCCAGGTACTGTGGGCTGCTACTTTTGTGTGTCTCATTGGTTAATGGATTAAACACATACACCCATTTCAAAAACAAATTTTAGTGAGCCTGCCGGAACTAGTGTGATGGTTTACCGATGTTCCTCAAAGTTTATAGTGTATAGAGATTGCTTAGGAATCTTATTAAAATGCAGACTCTGATTCAGTGCGTCCGGCAAGAAGCCAAGTTTTGCCATTTCTAACAAGCTCCCAGGTGATTAGTATGGCTGTTGAGGTGTCAATTACAATGTCCGTCTTAACTGCCAAGCGCACAGGATATTTATATTAGCCTAAGAGTACATTCTTTCCTTGTAGGTAAGTCTAAAATGAAGCCAATTATAATCAGAAGTGCTTAATGAGCACAGCAGATTGCTAAGCATATGGGAAGGCACAGAAGCAAGAAACTGCTTGCTGCACATTGGGAATCATGAGCTGGAGAGATTGATAGAGTCAGATCATTAAGGGTTGAACTTTAATCTGTGTCAATCCGTGTCTTGCAGAGCGCAAAACTTGAAGAGTTTCTGTGAAAAAGCTTTCTAGAGCCAAATTTGTTTGGGAAACCTTTTATACTCTGATATTTTCCATGCCTATTTTGATTTTATTTATTTATTTTTGTGCTCCTACTGGGGCTTGAACTCAGGGCTAGGGTGCTCTTTTAGCTTTTATGCTCAAGGCTGACACACTACCATTTAAGCCACACCTCCACTTCCCATAATTTGATTTCAAAGATGCTATGAAGTCTACCTGTAATAAAGAAACCTTTTCTTAAGTAGAGATAATACTTCACAGGCAAAACAGGCTATAGAATTTGCGGAGCTCAGTGCAAAATGAAAGTGAGAGATGGCTTTTTCAAAAATCATTATAGACTTTCTAGATGGTGACAAGAGAGTTAAACCAACTGCAGACCCTTCCAAGTGGGGCCTTACACAAGTTGGCCTTGCTCAGGGGGACACTGGGATCATTAAATGAGTAATATATGGAATATGCTTTATACAACAAGCATTAAATAATAACTATGGTATACACATGGATTTTAGTTAGAACTGGTGGTTGTAGCAGAAACCCATTTCATCCAGTCCTAGTGGGGGAAAAGCAGAATTCATTATGAAGATTTCTCAGGCACGTGTTTCACATTCCAAGGATAGAGATTGCCAGCCAGGCACACAAACACATGGAGGAAAATCATCAAGTCTCTTTCTCAGCTCTACTCTTTTCTATAGGTTCCTTATTTACAAATCAATCCAAAAGAGATCTCCCAGGAGGAGATACAGTTCCATGAGTCTCAATTCCATATTCTGAGGAACAATCTCTCTCTCTGATGGGTTCACCCATTTGCATTGCATCCAGACTAAGTAACTGTATGTAAAGATGCTTCTGCTGTTAGCAGCCCTGTGGAGGGGGAGCCCAGTGGTCTGACTGTGTCCCAATTTTTTCTACCTCATGAGCCCAGATGCCTAGTAATTTCTTGCTTCTGTGCCTTTATACAGGTAAAAATGTGTATATCCCAGTCTTTACATATTCATTTGATTGTGGGATTTTTTTTTTGACAGTTCTGTGTGGTCCAGGCTGGCCTCAAACTTAGGATCTTCCTGCCTCAGCCTTCTGAGTGCTGAGATTACAGGCCTGCCTGTGCCACGATATCTTTAAGAAATGTACCCAGGCCCTTTCTTAAAGGAATATTTATCTATTAACACTGAACAGAGCACATCTGGCAAATGCTGTTACTAGAGACAGGGAGATGAGATACTTAAAGTAGATGTCTGATTCCCATAAGCTGGATTTGTATTTTAGAGGCCTATGAGCAGAACTGTTTGGGGGCGAGGGGGTGGTGAGACAGGAGACAGGAGGGCTGATGAGGTAGCTACAGAAATCCAGACCTGTGTTAGTAGGGTGATAAGAGTGTAGAAATATTTGGAAAGTAGAATTCTGAGTCTTTTAAAGTTACCTCTATGGACAGTAGAGGGAGAAGAAAAAAAACAAGGATGGTTTAGAGGAGTAATGTGGGGAAGGAATAGATGGCAACTGCTAATTATGGAGACGTGCAAGAGATGGGGCTAGGAGATTGTGATTTCAATTCTTCCCCCAACCCCCAGTACTGAGGCTTGAACTCAATGCCTGAGCACTGTCCTTTAACTTTTTCACTCAAGGCTGACACTGTACCACTTGAGCCACAGGTCCACTTCCGGCTTTTTTGGTGCTTCATTGGAGATAAGTCTTACAGACTTTAGGGCATTGGCTGGCTTGGAACAGAGACCCTCAAATTATAGCTTCCTGACTAGTTAGGATTATAGTTGTGAGCTACCTGCATCAGGCTATGACTTCAGTTTTGTTTAGTGACAGGAATAATAGTCAAGTGGAAATATCTAGAAACCTGAAACTTGGGTTGGAATAAAGGCTCAAGATGGTGTTATGTTTTGAATGTACTTTGAAGTTCATGTATCAGAAATTTAACTCCTAATGCAATAATATTGGAAGGTGTCAGCACCTTTCCTCTAGGGAGAGGTGACTAAGGTCATAAGGGCCCTGCCCTCAAGAACTGATTAATGTCATTATCAAGGGAGTGGGTTGTTATAAAAACAAGCTTGTCTGTCTACTCATCATATCATGGGATTATGTAGCTTCAGACACTGGCTCCATAGCATTTTACTTCCCAGCCTTTAGGATTGTAAGAAGTTTGTTTATTTTCTTTAGAAATCACCCAAATTCTCAGTGGTAGAGTGCTCGCCTAGCATTCATGAAGCCCTGGGTTTGATTCCTCAGTACTACATACCCAGAAAAAGCCAGAAGTGGTTCTGTGACGCAAGTGGTAGAGTGCTAGCTTTGAGCAAAAGAGGCTCAGACAGTGCCCAGACCCTGAGTTCAAGAGCCAGGACTGGCACAAAATAAATAAATTACCCAAACTGGTATTTGGTTAAAGCATCAAAAATTAAGGAATAGGCATGGTGGTTCATGCTGCCTGCAGTCCTAGCGACTCAGGAGGCTTGAGGTCTGAGGATCACTGTTCAAAAACCAGTCTGAGCAGAAAAGTCTGTGAGACCCTTATCTCCAATTAACCACTAGGAAACTGGAAGTGGAGCTGTGGCTCAAAGTGCTAGCCTTGAGCAAAAGAGATCAGGGACAATGCCTAAGCCTCACAACTGAGGCCTCCCCCTCCCCCCAAGAAAAAAAGAAAACTAGGATGGTTGAGCTTCAGTCATTCTTGGTAATAATGAAAATAATAACGGCTCAAGCATTTAAATAGCAGCGCTGAAGACGGCATAGAGCATGCTGCATGGTCCCTTCCCTTGGGGGAGCTGGTTTGCAGTTGCCTAGGGAGGGTATTTATCAATAAGGTAATTCATGACAAGTCCCTGGCTGCTTATGAAGAACAGAATTTCAGAATCAGGAGCTAAACAAGTCCTACTCTCCCCGGCTTACAGCTGTGACAAGGAGGGAATGGCCACAAGTTGGATCCAATTCTTGGTATCCTCACTGTTGTCTGCAAACTCCAGGCCAGGAGGGTGTGTGTGTGTGGGGGGGGTGGCAGTTAGCCCGCGGTGCACAGCACACAGGGCAATCCGGGGCCTAGCTGTTTCCTTTGTGCCTCTCTGCACCGACAGCCCAGGGAGCAGCCACAGGAGGGACCGTTCCCTCGCGAGCTGCGGTCCGCTCAACCCCAGCCAACGCACCTCTAAAATCCGGGTGGAGCGAGGCAAAGGGTGACCATGATAAGGCCAGGACTAAGGTCTGTTCCTGCGGGTGCCAGCACCCCGGAAGCAAAGCGTGAGTACTCCAAAGGTGGGACTCGGGCGCCGACACCGGCCCTGACGGTTGGGAGAGAACAATGAGCCTCGGTGGAGGAAGCCGAGATCCCCGCCGGAAGATCCGGAAGCGCGACGTGCGGAAACTCCACGCCCGCGAGAAGCCGCCCTGCGCGCGTCCCCGCTGAGCACCGCAGTAGGAGCGGAGCCGATGCGCGCGCGCGCGCGCGCACTCACACAATCGCTCGGACATAGCAGGGAGCCTGCGAGGCGAGGACGGGAAAGCGCACGACGGAGCGTGCCGCTCCCCCCTCCCCCCGGCAGGGAGCGTGCGCATGCGCAGAGACGCCACCGGCCCGCGCCGAGAGCGCGGGAGAAGGGACGCAGGCCACTGAGAAGAGCCGCACCTCGGTGAGCGCTCCCCCCTCCCCTTTCTCCCGGAGTGCTTTGCGCGCGGCCGGTGGGCGGGGGGGAGGGGAGGGGAGGCGGCGGTGGTAGCCATGTTGTTGTGAGTCTCTGTGTCTCACCCTCGGTACTTCGGTGGTTCGGAGGAGGAGGAGGGGGAGGAGAAGGAGGAGGTGGGGTGGGGGGGGAGGGAGGTAGGAGGGGAAAGAAGACACTGCCGCCACCGACGGCGGAGGAGGGGGAGGACGGCCACGAGCGACGCCGCCGGTGCCCAACGGTCGGTGTCCCCGGCTGAGGCAGCACGGCCGCAGCAGCCCAGTAAGTCCGCCCGCGCTCGCTCCTCGTCCCGTCCTTGGGTGTCGCGGGGACCGGCTCCGGGCTTTTGTGTGGCCGCCCGGGCGGCCGCAGGCCGTCGGCGGGAGGGCG
>NW_012267236.1:13865908-13875081 GCF_000151885.1 Dipodomys ordii
CTTTTTTCTTTTTGCTTATGTGGTGCTGAGGAATCGAACCCAGGGCCTCAGGCATGCAAGGCAAGCGCTCTACCACTGAGCCACCTTCCCAGCCCTAAGCTGGTTATTTTGGAGATGGAATCTTTTCTCTGAGCCAAGCCTCCCAGCCCCAGGGAGATGGAATCTGGACATCTTTACTCCCTAGACTGGCCTTGAACTGTAATCTACCAGCTCTCATCCACTCACTGGAGATTTTTCTTCCTCTGCACAAGTCTAGCTACTTTTGTCATTAATTCCTTTGCCAAATAATTCAAACTGTTTGGTTTTAGTATATAATTTTCTTGTCCTGAGTTGAAAGTCCTCTTAGATGTCTTAATATTTAGAAAACATTTTAACTGTTCATGTCCGTGTGTGCACACGTGTGCGCCAGCGCTGATCCTGGGGCTTTACAGGTCCTAGGCATTGTCCCTGTGCTTTGTGCTCAAGGCTAGTGCTTTACCACTTTAGGCACAGCTCCGCTTCCCACTTTTTGGGTGTTAATTGGACATTTCCTTTTTTTTTCTTTGGTCAGTCCTGGGGCTTGATCTTTGGGCCTAGGCGCTGTCCCTCAGCTCTTCAGCTCAAGGCTAGCACTTTTCCACCTGAGCCACAGCACCACTTCCTGGGTGTTAATTGGAGATAAGAGTCTCATGAACATTTCTGACTGGGTTGGCTTTGAACCACCATCTGCAGATCTAAGCTTCCTGAGTAGCTAGGATTACAGACATGAGCCACCAGCACCCATCTTTAAAATAACTTTTTAAAGAAACCTAGGTAAACTAAGTTCAACTAATCTTTTAAAGCTGTAACATTGTTAGGCCAAATTTTCATAGGTTTTGCAAGTGTATAAAAATCAGGCTTGGGCTGGGAACGTGGCTCAGTAGTAGAGCACTTGCCTTGCATGCATGAGGCCCTGGGTTCGATTCCTCAGCACCACATAAGCAAAAAGAAAAAAAGAGCCGGAAGTGGTGCTGTGGTTCAAGTGGTAGAGTGCTAGCCTTGAACTGAAGAGCTGAAGGACAGTGCCCAGGCCCAGAATTCAGGACCCACGACCCAATTCCCCCTCCCCTGCAAAAAAAAAAAATCAAGCTTGCCAGGCACCAGTGGCTCATGCCTGTAATCCTAGCTATTCAGGAGGCTGAGATCTGAGGATCGAAACTTATCTCCAATAAAACACTATAAAACTGGAGGTAGTGCTGTAGCCCAAGTGGTAGCTTGAGCTGAAGAGTTGAGGGACAACGCTCAGGCCCAGAGTTCAAGCCCCACGACCAACAGTAACAAAAAATCAGGCTTAACATAAATAGTAAAGTAAAACCACATTTATTTATAAGTGTGATGCTGCAGTATAGTTTGTCTAGAATGTACTTATCCAGGTGAGAAGTAATTATGATTATAAGTTGGATTAGCTGTGTTCTATGCCAATCTTCTCAGAAAAGAGACGCCTCATTTATTAATACTATTACCATTGTTGTCCCAGTGCTGGGGGTGGAACCAGAATCTAGAGCTCTACTACTGAGCTTCATAACCCCAACTTTGCCTCTTTTTTTGTCAACAAATCTTCTTAATTTGATATGGAAGAAGTTTCTGTCTCCTGGACTCAAGCTCTACATACTTCTAATTTAAAGACTTAATTGGATTTCTAAAACATGAAATCTCCAATTTTTAATGGATATTTAAGATACAGTATCTGAGTATTCGAGTCTTCTGTGGCTTTGACTTCTATTGATGTTTGAGTCTATTTTATTACATGTGTGATTAAGATAAAGTTTGCACTTAACTAAAACAGTTTTATAGTTTGTGATGATGAGTATATTTCTTGCTTTTTATTCCCTCTATTAAAGATTGCACCTTAAGCCTGCTCTGCTGTTTGACCCATGCTTCAAGCCTGATTTCTTGATGTTTTAAGAATTTTTTTTTAAAGCCTGATTTGTACCTGTTGTATATTTCTTGCTTTTTATTCGCTCTATTAAAGATTGCACCTTAGGCCTGCTCTGCTGTTTGATCCATGCTCCAAGCCTGATTTGCTGTTTTAAGAATTTTTTTAAAGCTTGATTTGTCAGAGGGAATTGATCAAGTATAATTGAGACCATTTTTTTCTGAAAGTCTGTTTGCTCTGTCCTGGGGCTTGGACTCTGGGCTTGGGTACTGACTCTTGAGCCTCTTTGTGCTCAAGTCTAGTGCTCTACCACTTAAGCCACAGTGCCACTTCTGGCTTTTTTTTCTAAGTAGTTTATTGGAGATAAAAGTCTCATGGACTTGGCTTCCCGGGCTGGTTTTGAACTGTGATCCTGAGTCAGCCTCCGGAGTAGCTAGAATTACAGGCTTGAGCCACTGGCACTCCCCCCCCCCCTTTTTTTTTATAATAGTAGAGAGGACAGTAATTGTCTCATGCTGCCTGTGACTAGGTTAGATAATTATGGGGTCTAATATTAGAGAACCCTCTTGGCCTCAGCCTAAATTATGTGGTCCAGTGTATTTTATCCATGGTAAAGGAGATCTTTGTATTACTATCAATTTTACTCATATATCTTTCTTGCTTCTGAATGCTGAGATAATAGAAGTTTCTTCAAACACTGTTACTTAGAAGCTAATTGTGTGTGTGTGTGTGTGTCTGCGTGCAGGCATGTGCGCGCGCACATGCCAGTCTGGGGGCTTGAACTCAGGGTCTAGGTGCTGTTCCTGAGCCTCTTTGTGCTCAAGGCTAGTGCTTTACCACTTGAGCCATCGTACTATTTCTGGCTTTCTCTGAGTATTTTATTGGAGATAAGCGTTGCATAGACTTTTCTGCCCAGGCTGGCTTTGAATCTTGATCCTCGGATCTCAGTTTTGAGTTTCTGGGATTACAGGTGTGAGCCACCGGCACCCAGCAGAAGTTTGTGTGTGTGTGTTATGGGGCTTGAACATGTGTGTGTGTGTGTGTGTGTGTGTGTGTGTGTGGTGGTTATGGGGCTTGAAGTGTGTGTGTGTGTGTGTGTGTTGGTTGGGACTTGAACTCCTGGGCCTGGGTGCTGTCCCTCAGCTCTTCAGCTCAGCTCAAGGCTAGCGCTCTACCACTTGAGCCACAGCACCACTTGCGAAGTTAATATTTTAATAGTGAATTTTATATTTGATGTAGACAAGCTCGGTTTTCATTTAAAATTTACCTCTATTGTGGTTGAAAACTGAACTTAGAGACCTTTCAAACTTTTCCAGTGGTAGAAACACTGCACTTATAGATGCCTGATGAATGCCTTTTCTTCTTAGTTTCTTGTAGATTATTTTTATAGGCAAAATTGCTACTCTAATAACTAAAGATTGAATTTCTTTACAAATGAAGATTGTTTCCCAATTAACAAGCTTTACTTTCCAGAGTTTTAATTCTTAAAGGGCAAACACATTTGTCTTTTATTGACCTTTTAGCTAAAAAATTTGCGCTTACTCTGGCTACTTATGTTCTAAAATACTTCAAAGAATTTAAAATGATTGATTATTCAAATGCGTTGGAAAAGGATAGTTTCCTTAGTTCTACTCTGCTAATTTAGCTATGTAACTATGCGTTTTTTAAGTTGGACATCATTGATGTTTACTTCTGTTCTGCTGGAGGGATAAAAGACTTGGGTACTGAGAAATACCCCAATGTTCATACCTTATGTGCAATCACTAGCTGCCAAATTACAAAAAAAAGAGGAGGTAGTATGAGATGCAGAGCAGCAGAAAGGGGTAGTTCAAGTGTCAGAATAATTTGATGGACTGCAGATGGGAGAGGAAAAAGAGATTTTTATCACATGGGACAAAGAATGTTTGGACTGCACAATCCCTGAAATTTATTTCCTTAGAGTTGGTGTACTTGGCGGATGACACTTGGAAACTTACGTTTCTAAGAAAATAAAATCTATAGGTAACTGCCAACATTTATACAGTGGTTGTGGTGGTGGTAGACAATAGAGGACTGTTTACAGTTTTTTTGTTTTTGTTGTTTAGCTTGAAAGGGAGGAGTTACCAAATACATGTGGAACTTAGTTTAAGGATAGACCTTTGACTTCTTGGTGTAGTAGTAGTAATAATGTGCTATGGAGAGTAGTAAGTTTTAGATCTTACAAAGTGGTAACCACTGTTTTACTGACAGTCTTCCTTTTTTTTTTGGTAGGTAGTGGGGCCTGAACCCTGGGCCTGGGTGCTGTCCCTCAGCTCAAGGCTAGAGCTCTGCCATTTGAGCCACAGCACCCCTTTCGCCTTTTTCTGCTTATGTGGTGCTGAGGAATCGAATCCAGGGCCTCATGCGTGTGAGGCAAAGCACTCTACCACTGAGCCACCTTCCCAGCCCTGACAGATAGTCTTGACTGACTAGGTTCAGTTAGTTTTACTCAGACACTAAAGGTATAAACTCTTCAGTCAGGATGACTGTAGGGTTAGGTTTTAAACACTGAAGTTGTAGGTAGGAAAAATATGGATGGAACTGTCTGATTTTGTTAACTACCAGTAAAAATATATACATAGGGCCTATGTGTGCACATCCCCATTGTATTTTATCAGTACTTTGCAATGTGATTAAATGTAAAACACTTAAATGTTCTGTGGTAAAGCCTGAATCTTTACCTCCAATTCAGCATAAACAATGGAGTTTTGAAAGAAGGATAATGACTCCAGATTATACCCACAAATGTTTCTTGGACAGCTTTTGTATTGCAATATAATTGATTGCTTTTTATCCAGTGGAGACTTGTAGGTGTTTTTTTATCCAGTGGAGACTTGTAAGTGTTGTCTTTAATTTCTAAACTATGTGAATCTTAACATCATAAAAAATGGATAACAGGTTTTTTGCCAGTTTTTATAGAATTCTTGTAGAGAAAGTATTCATGAAGTATTGATGAATAACATAGTATATTTGGTCGTGGGGCTTGAACTCTGGGCCTGGGCACTGTCCCTGAGCTCTTCATTTCAAGGTGAGCACTCTACCACTTGAGCCACAGTGCCATTTCTTGTGGTTAATTGTAGGTAAGAGTTTTACAGACTTTCCTGCCTGGGCTGGCTTTGAACCACAATCCTCAGATCTCAGCCTACTGAGTAGCTACGACTGCTATATTTCTTAAGGATTGCTTGCCTCTTGTGCCAGACTATCCTTAAATGTTGGTGATAGGTGAAATATAGATTGAACTTGTGACTATAGTTCAGTGTGTCAAGTGCTTAAAAAGTACTGTAGACTTTGGTAGGTAGACAAAATTAGAGAACTTAATTTTGTGAATAGGTTAATGGATTGCTATTTTGCCAGAATTAATAATATGTAGCGAACCTGGTAGAGGAGAATTGGCTGAAAATAAGACTAGAGTGCCAAGAGCCCACTGGAATAAAAGACTTCATCTAATATGGGCAGTCCCAAAGACTTTGGAAATGTAAGATTATAAAATAGAGAGATTTAAGCAGTGAGAACTGGCAAGATTTCTTTCCTTTACAATATTAATAATTGTATATTGTACTGTTTTTTCTCCTTTTATCTTGGATCACAAAAGGTAGCAAAAAATATTGAATGTCTGCTTTGTTTGCTAAACTTTTTTTTTTGGGGGGGTCCGGTCGTGGGGCCTGAACTCTGGGCCTGGGCGCTGTCCCTCAGCTCTTCATTCAGCTCAAGGCTAGCGCTCTACCACTTGAGCCACAGTGCCACTTCCGACTTTTTTCTTTTTGCTTATGTGGTGCTGAGGAATCGAACCCAGGGCCTCAGGCATGCAAGGCAAGCGCTCTACCACTGAGCCACCTTCCTAGCCCTGTTTGCTAAACTTTTTGTTTTATTGTGTTTATTAAGGCAGTCTAAAAGTTTCTGTTGAAATTAATATTGAGTGAACTTTATTTTAATCTTGTTCTACCGTAGATGCCTTTTTAAAATTAAAGCAGTTTGGTCATTCAGAGTGACCAATTCAGGGCTTCTTGTTTATTTGTTTGCTTTTAATAGTGAGGAACTATAACGATCACAAGGTGGCTCATACCTGTAATACTGACTACTAAGGAGGCTGAGATTCAAGGATTGCAGTTCAAAGCCAGCCTGGGCATGAAAGTCCAGTTATCCATAAAAAAAAAAAATAAGTGGAGCTGTGTTTCAAGTGCTAGTTTTGAGCAGAAAAGTTCAAGAATAGTGTCCAAGACCAGTGAACACACACAAACACACACACACACCAGTGAACACACACACACAGGCCAAGGGTGTAGCTTAGTGGTAGAGCACTTAACCTAGTATGTCTTAGGCCTGGGAGGCTTCTACCACTAGCACAAGTGGGAGTGCCACATTGAAGTTTGTTAATTGAAGTGGATTTTAGTCAGACATAATGTTCACCCTTGTAATCCTAATCAAGAAGTGCAGGCCGGAGGACTTGTAAGTTGCAAGCGACCTTGGGTTACACAAGACCCTGTTCCAAAAAGTAAAAAATACCTTAAGGAGAGGAAGAAGAAATTTTTATACTTTTTCTCAGATCATGAATTCAGATAAGATTTCTTTGGTTTTGTTTTTTTGGGTTTTTTTTGTCCCCTTCCTGGGGCTTTGACTCAGGGCCTCGAGCTGTCCCTGGGCTCTCTTGCTCAAGGCTAGTGCTCTACCACTTGAGCCACAGTTCTATTTCTTGCTTTTTTTGGTGCTCAATTGGAGTTTAATGGACTTTCCAGCCTAGACTGGTTTTGAACTGCCATCCACAGATTTGAGGCTCTTGCGTAGCTAGGATTACAGGTGTAATGGTGCCTGACTCAGATAAAAAACATTTTAGTTCCTTATTAACAACATAAATAATGTTATTCAAGTTATTTTTCGCCTTAATGCTGATAGTGTACTAGATAGCCATTTAAGACAAGCTTTCATTAGTTGGGCATACACACTCTAATGTGAACTAAAAATAGCACAATAACTCTAATGGATTTAAGCTATATTTATATAGGGCCTTTAAAAATTATTTTGCTCATTTCTATAAAAGCTGTACAATATGGAGAAATAGGAAGACAAATCCAACAGTACCTCCTCTGACAAAGTTACTTTTTTTTCCCCTATAGTTCATGCATGTTTAGTCATTAAAATATACTACCTCCCTTTTTTAGACAAAGGTGGAATTATATGTACATTAGTCAATTTGGTATTTTTACTTGGTACTGTGGTATGATTTATTATACTAGTACATATAACTAATTTTCACAATATTTTTTAAAGTTCATGACATTTTAAACTTTTTTTTAATAGTTTACATTAGTTATTACAGAGGAGGCTTTCACTAACATTTCTGCACATATTTACAGTATATTCCAATCTCCCTTTGATCCTTTGAGATTAGGTATTTAGAAAGCTTTTATTTTCAGTGAAATGTAGCATTATATTAATTATAAGGCCATTGTAATATGACTATAGAAAGTTTGTTTACTGATTTATTTGACATGTATTCTACACTGTTCAAAAATAAAAGTAATGCATGGGAACTATTCTAGGAATAAAATAAAATTTAAAGTAAAAATTGTGTCACTAATTCTGTTTTTTTTTTGTGAACACACTGTACAGAGGGGTTACAATTACATGGGCAGGATAATGCATACATTTCTTATCAAGCATTGCAGCCTCCTCCTTTGTTTACCCTTCACATCCCTTCCCAGCCTCCCCCCCCAATCCTCCCCGCCTCCCCCCCCCCACCAACGTTGTAAAGCTACTAATTCTGTTTTTATTAAACATTGATTTTTTTTTCTTTTTGGTCAGTTGTGGGGCTTGAACTTAGGGCCTGGAGCTGTCCCTGAGCTCTTTAGATCAAGGCAAGCTCTACCAATTAGAGCCATAGAGCCACTTCCAATTTCCTGATGGTTAATTGGGGATAAGAGTCTCATAGGGACTTTCAGCGAGGATTGGCTTTGAGCCCTGATGCTCAAATCTCAGCCTGCCGAGTAGTGAGGATTACAGGTGTGAAGCACTAGCGCCCAGCTGGTTTTTATTTTCCTTGGGATATTTTATTATTTTTCCTTCCCTCACAAAAATAATATACTTAGTATCCTTCCTTTCGCCTGCCTGTCATTGTACTTACTACATTTCACAAACACTGGTATGTCATTGATGACATGAGTTTTTTTTTACCCTGATTGTGATTTAAAGTAGTTTTAAAGTCTAATGAATAAGCAATATTATTAGTATTCAAAAATACCAATACATGGAATTAAGAGAAAGGTTGTTGTAGATTTTATGTAGAAATCAGGTGGGGGATTTGTGGGATTTGCACATGAATAAATGGTAACAAGCTGTTTGGGTGGCTGAAATATAGTATAAACTATATTGTTTTTTTGGGGGGAGGGGTCAGTCATGGGGCGGAGCTGAGTGGAATGGGGAAGGGCCAGAAGACAATATTCATCCTTCCAAGGAATCCCCTGGTGACCTGTTTTCTCCAGCGAGGCCCTGCATCATAACATTTCCTGACCCAAGTATCAAATTATGAATCCATCAGTGGATGAATCTGTTCATGATATCCAGTTCCCAGAGTCTCACCGCTGAACACTGCTTGCATCAGGGACCAAATCTTCAATATATACATGTGCTATGAGCAGAGAGTAAAGGATGGCTTATTTAGTTAGGGGAATGAGGATGTGTCTTTTGGAGTTTTGATAGTATTGAGTCCTCCTTCAGTCTATTAAGGTAGAGAATTGACCACAATTCTTTTATGAAGTAAGAATATAATACTTTGCCTGGGTTGTAGTGAGAATTAGATAATAATGTGTTTAGAGTGATCTCTGGCATAAATGTACAATTTCTTTGGAAATTTGATTAAAATGAGCTAAAAAGAAAGCTTATTATGAAATCCATTTTTAGGAAACATTTTCATATACTAGTCAAAAATATAATTGAGAAACTAATCAGTGAAATTGTTACTACTTCATGCTTCATGGTGTTTTTCTGTTATAGTGTTAATTGTACTTTTGGTAGTTTTTTTTTTCACAGATTTTTCAAGTTTATTTGCTTATCCAAAAATAAAAATTCAGAGAAAGTACAAAAACAAATGCTTAGAATTCTGATTCCTATGGTAAATAATGCTGCAATAAACATAGTTGAGATATGGAACCAACCCAGATGCCCTTCAGTAGATGAATGGATCAAGAAAATGTGGTATATATACACAATGGAATTCTATGCCTCCATCAGAAGGAATGACATTGCCCCATTTGTTAGGAAATGGAAA
>NW_012267236.1:13875380-13899642 GCF_000151885.1 Dipodomys ordii
TGTGGTATATATACACAATGGAATTCTATGCCTCCATCAGAAGGAATGACATTGCCCCATTTGTTAGGAAATGGAAAGACTTGGAAAAAATTATATTAAGTAAGTCAGGCCCAAAGAAATATAGGTTCCATGGTTTCCCTTATTTGCAATAACTAGTATATGTCTGAGACATATACTGGTCTGGGGCTTGAATTCAGAGCCTGGGCACTGTCCCTTACTATTTCCTCAAGGCTGCTACCATTTGAATTTTGGTGCTTAATTGGAGATAAGAATCTCATGGACTTTATTGACCACGCTGACTTCAAACTGTGATCCTCAAATCTCAGCCTCCTGAGTAGCCACCATCACCTTCCCCTCCCTTTGATTCTCTCCCCTCCTTTTACTTTTACTCTTCTCCCCTCCCCTTCTGCCCTTGTGCCAGTACTGGGGCTTCCTTGTAGCAGTATTGGGACTTGAACATCAGGGTCTGGTTATGTCACTTAGCTCTTTTTCTCAAAATTGATGTACTGCCTTTTAAACCACACCTTCATTTCTGGCTTTTAGCTGAATAATTTGGAGACGAGAGTCTTCTGATCAGGCTATCCTTGAACCACAATCTGTAGACCTCAGTGTCCCGAGTAGCTAAGATTAAGCCCAGCTCTTTCTAGAGCAGTTTCAGAGGACAAATGCCTTGCCTTGTAGGCCAAGTATGACTGATGCCTATAATTCCAGCTACTTGGAAGATAGAGATTGGAGGATTGTGTTTGAGGCCAGTTTGGGCAAAAAAATGAATGAGATCATCCTTCACTCCATCTGGCATAGTAGTGCATGTGTGTAATTCCAGCTACTAAGGTGTAGATGGGAGAATAACCATCTGAGGCCAGCCCAGGTAGAAAGCAAGTGACCCTATCTGAAAAGTAAAAGCAAAAATTGGCTTGGGTGAGTATGTGACTCAAATAGGCCCTATGATCAAACCCTAGAAATGCCCCCCCCCCTCCAAAAAAAAAAGACCTTTTCTTTTTGTTAGTCATGGGGCTTGAACTTGGGTTGAGTGCTGTCCCTGCGCTCTTCAGCTCAAGGCTAGCACTGTTCTGCTTGAGCCACAGCACCACTTCCAGTTTTCTAGTGGTTTATTGGAGATAAGAGTATCACTGACTTTCCTGCCCAGGCTGACTTTGAATCGAGATCCTCAGATCTCAGCCCTCTAAGTAGCTAGGATTACAGGCATGAGCCACTGACTCCCAGCTAAAGAAGACTTTCTTTATATTTGCATATATAGAAGTATGTCTTTATCCTTGTTTGTCTTTTTAAGTTTGATCTTTGTGAGATTTAGGGAATTGGGTGTGTTTGTGTGTGTATGGAATTGAGTTAAGTGTGTGTTGGGGAGAGTGTTCAGGGATCGCAGGGTTTTGTGCATGCTAAACAAATGCTCTACTATTGAGCTATATCTCCAGTCTTTAGAATATTTTTAACTATTTATTTATGGTGGGTTGTGGGGCTTGATCTCTGGGCCTGGGGATGCTGTCCCTGAACACTTTAGCTCAAGGTGAATGCTCTACCACTTGCCCCAGCGCCACTTCTGGTTTTCTGGTGGTTAATTGAAGATAAGAATCTCATGGAGTTTCCTGCTGGGGCTGGCTTTGAACCATGGTCTTCAGATATCGGCCTTGTGAGTAGGATTACAGGCATGAGCCACGAGCTCTCAGCTTTAGAACATTCTTGTACAGAAATTCTTTAATGTCACAGAGCTGGGATGGAATAAAACTTAGAAGATTGGAAAAAAAATCTTATTCCTCCACTGTTTTAATCTTTATTTTATAGAAGAGAAGAGAATGTACCTTAGGAACACTTAAAATTTTCCTGATCACATAGTAGAGTTGAAAACAAAATTCAGCTGTTCTGAATTCAGAACTCTTCCTGTTACCTACTTCTAGTGTCTGGAAGTCCAAGTACACAGACTAGCAGAAAAATGTAAAAAAGTTGATAGGGCTCCACTAGTGATCTCCAAATAGCCCTTGGCAGATCAACTTAGAAGGATTTAGCTCACAGCGTGTGACCTGAGGGAAGGAACACGAGGCAAAGGAAGCTTCTTCACCTCAACTGGGAAGCACAAAGAGGAAGAGGAGGGGCTAGGATCTAAATATACTGGTCAAGTACGCATCCCTGTTGAGGCCCCACCTCTTAAAAATTGGAACACTTTTCCACATAAGCATGGTTCTTTGGGGAACATGCAATATCCAAACTATAGCACTGACTTGTTCAAGTGTGTAGAAAAGTATATGTGATTGAATTTATGCTCCCAGAAAAAGTAATGTACTGGAAACTGAATCTTTGGTCTACTGCAATACTTGCCTAAACTGGATTTAAGTTTTGTTGTGTGGATGAGAAAAAGCATTACCATATTAACTATTTATTGGCAAATTTGTAAACAAGTTTTTTTTTTTTTTTGTCAGATATGGGATTTGAACTTAGAGCCCGGGCACTTTCCCTAGGCTTTTTTGCTGAAGGCTTTTGCTGAAGGATAGCACTCAACCATTTTGAACCACAGTTCCACTTCCAGTCTCATGGACTTTCCTGCCCAGGCTGGCTTTGAACCATGATCTCAGATCTCAGCCTCCTGAGTAACTAGAATTACGGGCATGAGGCATCAGCACCTGGCAAACAAGTTAACTTTTAAATTATTAAATAATTGTACAAAAGGGTTACAATTATTTAAGCAAGTTAGTTGATATGCTAAAAAGTATTCTGAGCCGGGCGCCAGTGGCTCACGCCTGTAATCCTAGCTACTTAGGAAGCTGAGATCTGAGGATCACAGTTCAAAGCCAGCCCGGGCAGGAAAGTCCGTGTGACTCTTATCTCCAATAAACCACTAGAAAACCGGAAGTGACACTGTGGCTCAAGTGGTAGAGCGCTCGCCTTGAGCTGAAGAGTGCAGGGACAGCCCAAGCCCAGAGTTCAAGCCCCAGGACCGACCAAAAAAAAAAGTATTCTGAAGGACTTTATTAGTAGATACTACTAATGCTTATAATTAAAAATAGCTATTTAAGCACGTGGAAGTACATACTCTGGTAGTCACACATTTCTCAGATGTAGATCCCTTATGTATCTCTGATAGTAAGTGCTACATGATTATGTCTCAGTTTCGTTTTTTTTTTTTTTTCTTTTTCTTTTTTGCCAGTCCTGGCGCTTGAACTCCAGACCTGGGCACTGTCGCTGAGCTGCTTTTTTTGCTCAAGGCTAGCACTGTACCACTTGAGCCAGAGAGCCACTTCCCTCCTTCTCTATGTGGTACTGAGGAATTGAACCCAGGGCTTCATGCATGCAAGGCAAGCACTCTACCACTAAGCCACGTTCCCAGCCCCTTGGTTTTTTTTTTTCCATAAAGAATATTCTTTGCCAGGAGCTGGTAGTTCACACCTATAATCCTAGCTATTTTGGAGGCTGAGATCTGAGGATTCAGTCCAGAACCAGCCCACGTAGGAAAGTCTGTGAGACTTTCTCTTTATTTTCTTTTGTTGGTTGTGAGGCTTGAACTTAGTGCCAAGGTGCTGTCCCTGGGCTCTTTTGCTCAAGGCCAGTGCTCTACCACTTTGAGCCACAGTTGCACTTACGGTTTTTGACTGGTTAATTGCTTTGAATCCTAGTTACTAGTATTACAGGTGTGAGCCACCAGCACCTAGTTTGTGAGACTCTTACCTCCAATTAACTACCCGAAAAACCAACAGTAGAACTGTGGCTCAAAGTGGTACAGTGCTAGCCTTGAGCAAAAGAGCTCTGAAACAGTGCCTAGGCCCTGAGTTTAAGCCCCAGGATATCCTCATATGTAAGATTTAAGGTTCTCATTTTTCTTTTAGCATTTTTGAGTGGTCCTGTATAATCTGGACTCCATTGTTTCTAGTATGAAGTTAGTTACCTGTCATTTGTGTTCTTTTTTTTTTAATTGTGAAAACACTGTAGAGAGGGGTTCTAATTACATGGGCAAGGTAATGAGTACATTTCTTATCAAGCATTGTTGCCTCCTCCTTTGTTTCCCCTTCCCTTCCCATCCCCCCCCCCTCCATGCTCTTTTACTCTGGTTGCATTCAGAAGTTATTTGATCTATTCCTATTTTGGGGTTTTATTATGATGTCTATAAGTAAAGGATTTTTTTTTTAATGCCAGGGCTTCATTGAGCTTGAATTTATAAACTTGGCTCTTAACAAATTTGAGGTAAATTACTGGCTATTTTTCTTTGGAATTTTCTGCCTTATCCTTTTTCCTTGTACTCCTGTTATGTATGGTACTTTCTTTTCTTTTTTTTGGGGGGGGGTCCGGTTGTGGGGCCTGGGCGCTGTCCCTCAGCTCTTCAGCTCAAGGCTAGCACTCTACCACTTGAGCCACAGCGCCACTTCCGGCTTTTTTCTTTTTGCTTATGTGGTGCTGAGGAATCGAACCCAGGGCCTCATGCATGCAAGGCAAGCGCTCTACCATTGAGCCACCTTCCCAGCCCTCCCAAAAATAAAATTTTTGTTCAAGGCTAACACTCTACTACTTGCCCCACCTCCAACTCCAGGTTTTTCATTCTTTTTTTTTTTTTTTTGCCAGTCCTGGGTCTTGAATTCAGGGCGTGGACACTGACCCTGAGCTTCTTTGCTCAAGATTAGAGCTATACTACTTGAGCCCCAGTGCCACTTCTGGCCGTTTCTGTTTATGTGGTACTGAGGAATCGAACCCAGGGCTTCATGCATGCAAGGCAAGCACTCTACCACTAAGCCAGCTTCCCAGCCAGCTTCTTCATTCTTAATTGAAAATAAATGTCTCACAGACTTTCCTGCCTGGGGTTAGCTTCAAACCACGATCATAAGATCTCAATCTCTCCTGATAGTTAAAATTACAGATGTCCCCTACGGTACCTGGGTTTTACTAGCATTCTTATTTCAGAAAGTAAAGGCCACCTGCCTGAACCCATTGTCATGTAAGAGATAAAGAGTGACTCACACTGTTAGGAATGGAAAGAACCAGAACTATGTTTTTGTTTGGTTTAGGAAAAACCTGGGAAAAGACTTGTTTTTGAGAAAAACTTCACTCTGAATACTGTAACTGCTGTCACTATAATGTTGCATTTGTTTACAAGTGGATTGTTACTTTATTGCTATTAGATATCTATATAAGGTTTACAAGTAATAAAATGCTGAGAAATTTTGAAAAAAACTCAAAGGAATAAGTTACATGAAACTGCTTTTTAATAGGAAATACAACATTAAAGATTTAGTTTAGTGTTTGAACTTGCTTTTCTATTCACAAATGTGTAGGTTTTTACACCAGGTGTTATACAAGTTTTAATTTATATTGCTCTTGTGTACTTTTAATTTGTATACTTTATTCTCCATTTTTGTAGAGAAATCTGTTCCTGCCTAACTCGGATCTTGCTAATAATAATAGCAATATAATACAGTATTCTTGATTTGAAATTTTCTAGGGCTGGGAAGGTGGCTCAGTGGTAGAGCGCTTGCCTTGCATGCATGAGGCCCTGGGTTCGATTCCTCAGCACCACATAAGCAAAAAGCCGGAAGTGGCGCTGTGGCTCAAGTGGTAGAGTGCTAGCCTTGAGCTGAAGAGCTGAAGGACAGCACCCAGGCCCAGAGTTCAGGCCCCATGACCGGAATTAAAAAAAAAAAAACCTTTCTAATTTTTGTTTTTGTTACTCAACAGGTTTGATCTGTGGATGAAATGAATCATGATTTTCAAGCTCTTGCATTAGAATCTCGGGGAATGGGAGAGGTAAATATTTGCCAGTACTAAAAACTTATACCTCACTTATTTTGACCCTCTCAAGCTTAGTTTTAACTCATAAATCCTTTTGAAAATAGTGGTTATATCTTTCAATCATATAGATTATTTTAAAGGCTCAAATTATGCAAGTATAGTGATTTTTGGCTGTTTTTTTTTAACACTGTTAAGTTTTAGTGTTTTGTTTGTATCTAGGTGATTTCTCTTGGCTTGATAATATCTTCTGATTTGATGTTGAGCCATATATAATTAGCTTTTTCCATAAGATAATCCTTAGTCTTGTTCTACCATTTGATGTATGTATGCCATACTTGTTTGTTCACTAGTCTCTCTCAGACCTCTATTGTTTACCCAAAGTTATTTGCTTCATTAACTTCTAATCCTCTACAAAGCTTTATTGAAAAGACTATCATTGTCCCATTGTTATCTGCAATAGAATTGCTTTTTCGTCTGACTTCTCCTTTAGTTTCTTTATGCATACTTTTATATTACTTGCTACATTTTGTTTTGTATTTGTCTCACCCATGAGTCACTAGCTTTGAATGCATCACATAATAGAGACTACACATTATTAGTAAATTTTGCCATTCCTGTTAGTACATGGTTTTCTTTGGGACGTAAAATTTAATCTCACCATTACATATTTTAAGACACCTGAAATACTTAGCTTGCCATAACATTAATGAATTTTTAGAGACCTTGAATTATGAAAACTCTTGTGGTCATAACTTTATTTTGTCATGTTCCATACCTACACATAGGTATGTGAGAGGTGGACTTGGATAATAGAAAATAACAGTAAACGGACCTAAGATGAATAATTAATTGCTTGCTCCTGGAGATTATTTTACTTTGGTAGATTAGAGACCTTCGTGAGACTCACTCCATCCAATGCTGTGCTCTTCAGATGCAGAAAAAGAGTCCAGTCACTCCTTTGAGCCACAAGAGGGCACCTTGCAGCTAGCTAACCCTCCCCTTCTTCAGAACAGCGTTGTCCAAAGAGTTTGTCATTTTCAGAGGACTGATTTAAGGGTGAGTTAAGGTGCTTAAGATTAAAAGTATTGCCAAAATAAACTTCTAAGTCCAGTGTACAAGGTATAATTCTGGGCCCTAATAAAAGTTTGAGAGAAGGAATATAAATTATATTTTTAAAAACTGTGCCCTTACTGTAGGGCAGTGGCTGCTTAGGCATTGTTTACACTGTGGGAAACTAATCCCATAAAGGCAATTGAAAAGACTTATTTTTTCCCAGCCACTTGTTTTCTTTGGTCTTTAGATAGCAGAATAAGGTATCTTAAAATCAGAGCTAGAAGCCACATTTGGTGATTCCCATCTTTAAGCCTAGCACTCAAGAGGGTGAGGCAGAAGGATGGTGAGTTCTATTCCACCCTTGGCTACATAATAAGTTTCAGCTAGCCTTGGCTGTGTAGGGAGATGCTGTCACATCATGGGACATAGGGAGGAGGAAGAGCAGATTGAATTGTTTTTAGCATTCTAGTCTGTGACAGTCTTGAGTTTGTTTTGATCCCCCCTGTGGTAACAGGGATATGAACTCAGGGTGTCATTCTTGCTAGACAGTCACAATAAAGCTGAGCCAGACCGCCTATCCTGAACTTGATTCTTTTAATAGCAAGTAGAATCACAGTCCTACTAGACTTCCTGTTGTTCACTTATCAGATGTACATTGTGTGTTTATTTACAAATGTTCTTACTCTCTTTCTAAATAATATATGCTAAATCTAAAAATAGCTTTGTAGTTAAAAAAAATCATGGTCAGAAGCAGTGGTTGACTTAGTTATTTGGGGGTGGCAATGGTTGAGTTAGTTATTTGGGGATGGAAGAAGATTTTAGGAGAAGAGGAGATGGTTGATAAGTATATTAAATGAAATAAGATTAAATCCAGAATTTAACAGATGTTTCAGATGGCTTTCATCTAGTAAAAATGTATCTTTAAGCTGTTATACTAATTTTTTCATATTAATATTGTTACCTCTAACAGCTAAGAAACCTACTCAGATTTCTGTCTCTGGGTTCTCCCACAAGCCTTTCTATCTTTCCTCATCTCACAGGCATCAGGGAACCTTCTGGGATTTCCTTCTTTGCCTCTCTCTCTCTCACCAGTCTTCTCCTCCTTTCCTGACAGGTGAGGTGCTTTGTTTTTTTTAATCCCAGAATTCATTCACTGGAATAGATTAAAAGCAGCCTTGACTTTCTGGCTCTTGGGTTTTCTAGAAATGCTTAGCTTTGGTGGTTTTTTTTTTTTGTGGGTTTTTTTTTTAAGTTTATTTTTTACTTTTCCCCCTTCTGGAAAGTACAAAATCCTTTTGAAAGTAGATTGCCTTATTTTTTACTTTTAAAGATGAAAGACGTAAAATTTTGCTTATCATGTATTGAGTGTTATAAATCTAATGTAGGAATAAACACTGCATTTACATAAAAGACTCACTTAAAATGTATTTGTTTATAGATTATGATAGTTTAATGAGCCATCATCAGAAGGATAGTCTTTTGGTTGTTGGATAGTCTTTTGGTTGTTCACCCAAAAACAGGAACAGGCCGGGCACTGGTGGCTCACGCCTGTAATCCTAGCTACTCTGGAGGCTGAGATCCGAGGATTGCGGTTCAAAGCCAGACCGGGCAGGAGAGACCGTGAGTGAGACTCCTATCTCCAATAAACCACCAGAAAACCGGAAGTGGCACTGTAGCTCAAGTGGTAGAGTGCTCGTCTTGAGCTGAAGAGCTGAGGGACAGCACTCAGGCCCAGAGTTCAAGCCCCACGACCGACCAAAAAAAAAAAAAAACAGGAACAGATTTGTATCTACTTGTAAGTTTGCCCTTTCTTTTTTTTCCCCTAGTAATATTTTTTGTTAAAAGATCTACTGATTTTTATTATGCCATGTGGCTTACAAAGAGTAAAGCTAATTCATAACTTAATTAGCTTTGTTAATATGTTATTAGTGTTTGACCCAAGTATATTGCAGAGGCATGTGCCTATTTTCTAGGTTTTTAGGGTATATATAGCTGGGTTCTTATTTGCAAAATAACGAGAAAACCTGATCCTGCTTGAAATTTTTTCTCTTTTTATGTCCTAGGGCTTGAACTCAGGTCTGGCTCTGTCCCTGAGATCTTTGGCTAAAGGCTAACCCTACCACTTTGAACCACAGCACCACTTCTGGTTTTCTGGTAGTTAGAGGATAAGAGTGGCATGGACTTTTTTTCCTGGCTTGCTTTGAACTGTGATCCTCTGTAGCTAGGATTATGGGCAAGAGCCAGGCCTGCTTGAAACTTTTTAGGGAACCCCCAAATTAACTTTAAATCAGTAAGTTAATGTTTTTAGAATAGTTTTAATAGCTTAGTACGATAAATAATCACTTTCTAGGACAAAAGTATTAAAAAGAAAACAGTAACAAAATTTATGTCCCAAGATTCTAGATATTGTGAAGTGAAAATATTGTTGTTTGGTTTTTTTTTTTTTTTTGCTTAGTGTTATAACCTTGAATACTAATTTCTCAATGTTATAACCTTGAATAAGACTAAAACTGACATGTTGTATGGTTCACATAAAATCTTACAAATGCTCTTTAATCTCAGCTGTTAGGGAGAGCTAGAATGGAAATCAGCTGTTTCAGACAGTGTTTTAGTAGCTGACTATCTACCTTGACAAAATTCTATCTTAAAGTTTACTATAATGAGAATATCATAGTACTATGTTCAGCTATTTCTAATTTTTCATTTTACCAACTAGTGGTCTAATATTGGTAATTTTTAAACATACTGGTCAATTATACTGAAAAGAACTTTTCTGTGGTAGTTAAATGTAAAAAAAACAAAGCCCTTCAGATACAGGTTTAAATCCCAGTCATAACACCTGATGTATGTGTGATTTTGGGCAGTTTAATCTCTGCTTCTTGTTTCTTTATATAGAATGTGACTATATTAAGCAACTATCCTTCCTAAGTAATAGGGTTTCATCATCTCCTGATAATACTCAAACTGACTCAAGGCAAAAAAGAAGACAAATAGCTATAGACAAATCCTGGTAACAAATGATATGATTCTTTTGAAATAATTAGCCAGTTAAAAATGTTGCCAAACAGTTTTGTTAATTTGTATTTTATAATGTTAAACCATGTATTCTTTGAAGTATAGAAGGCTCCCAATACTTACTTATAAGTACTAGATGATGTATTGAGCAGTATACTTAATGTCTTTTCATTCTAGTCTTATGGCAAGATTTTTACCTTTGTACATGAGCAAGTAGGATCAGAGTTTATAACTTGTCAGAGGCCACATAGAAATAACTTGAAGTTTGAACTCATGAGTGTCTTGACTGTTTATGATACTACTTCCCATTGGAAGTGACTATATTTAATGTTTACTGGCTGATACTAAAGGATATTCGCAATGGAGAAGATGTGGGGAGATGGTTATATATAACAAATTCATAAATATTCCTTTCATTTACAGAGAAGTGTCTAGGATATCATCTTTCTTGGTTTCTAGGGAACTGTCTTGTGTTTTTGCTTTCTACACATTTTTGTGTGTGTGTTAGTGCTAGGGCTTAAACTCAGAGCCTCTTGGTTTTATTGCTCATAGATGGTACTCTTGTCACTTGAGCCATACCTCAGTCCAGTTTTTTGTTGATTTATTATGCTTAGGGACAAGTCTTGACGTTTCTGCCCATGTTGGTTTTGAACCGTGACCTTCCAGGTCTCTGCCTCACCAGTAGCTGGAATTGCAGGCATTTACTACCAGTTTAATTTTTGCTTATTTTTTGCCTTTTTCCCCCTTGTTTGTAAGTAACCCAACATCCTCGCTTGCCCAGTATAGTCTCAGTTATACATCTGTCATGGCATAATTAGTTAGATGCCAGGCACCTGTGGCTCACACCTGTATTCCTAGGTACTCAGGAGGCTGAAGTCTGAGGATTGCAACTCAAATCCAGCCCGGGCAGGAAAGTCTGTGAGACTTTTCTCCAGTTAATCACCAGCAAACCAGAAGTGGCACTATGGCTCAAAGTGGTAAAAACACTTGCCTTGAGCTGAAGAGTTTAGGGACAGTACTCAAGCCTACTGTTCAAGCCCCATGACTGACAAAAAAATTAAAGTTTCTCAGTTTGGATAATGAACTGTATGAGGACCTTAATTTAAAACATAATGAAAACTTTAGCTTTTAAATCCTTCTATATTTTTAGATTATGTAAAATTTCACTGTTTGGGGAATTTACAAAACAATTTGTAATTGGGAAAATATGAGGTATAAATGTACTTCCTATAACTTGAGCAGAAATTTGACTTATTGGTTGTTTTTTTTTTAAGACATTGTGCTAGGATGCTACTGATTAATTTGGACATGGACAGGGCAGGCCATACTTATTTCTGAAGGAAAGAACATTGTCCATTCACACCTGTCTTGAAGATAGAAGACCCTGTTTGCTAGAAATACTGAAATACCCAGACTTTGGTTAAGAGCTTTTGTGAATTAGAGAACTAATAAGAATTTTGTGAATTGGAGAGATAATAGGAAGTGATTCTAGATAATACATATTGGATGATACATATAAGTATTTAAGATTGCTTTGTCTTCTATAATGTTATCCTTATTTCTATTATGGTAAATAAGTCCCCAGGGGCAAGTCTCTTTGTTTTCTATTCCAATCAATTCATTATATGTTATAAGTATGGTCTTCAAGAAACATTGGAATCACAGCAATAGACACAAAAATAAAAAATTGCTCCAGCAAGACAAAATTTACTTCTACAGAAGAATACAACACTAGCCAAAAATTAGGCAAGTAAGCACATAGAACAGTCAGGCTGCTCCCTTATCCTAATGCAGCAGGCCCTGCCCCTTTGCTCTGAGTGGTTGAACTCAGGTTCACAGTCTGCTTGTGACTGGCTAGTTTAAGTAGGGTAAAAAACTTATGAGGTGACTTTGAATAAGATAAGTTAACTAGTAATCTCAGTATACCCACTCCCTATGCTGTTTCATAAACCATCTATGGTTTCATAGTCTTCTGTGGTGTGTCTTAATTTCATCTTGGAAAAACCAGTTAAGATAAAAAACTTTACATTTCAAAAATCCTTCCTTATCTCAAAGCAGTTTTCCTCTTTCACTTGCAGGCCAATGCAGGAGATTTTAAGCAACAGTTTGATAGAAAAGAGTTTTTCTCACATATATTAGCTTTTAAAAATGTTAAAGTAGCTGGGCACCAATGGCTCCCATGCCCCAATCCTAGCTACTCAGGAGACTGAGATCTGAGGATTGTGGTTCAAAGCCAACCCAGGCAGGAAAGTCCACAAGACTCTTATCTCCAATTAACCACCAGAAAACTAGAAGTGCTGCTGTGGCTCATGTGATAGAGTGCTAGCCTTGAGCTGAAGGGCTGAAGGACAGAACCCAGGCCCAGGGTTCAAGACCCACAAACAACCAAAAAAAAAGTTAAACTCTGTTTTCTGAATTGTCTTTTATTTAGTGCTCTTTAAAAAAAAAATCTATTCTTAGTCACAGAAGTAGTACAAGTATTTAAACCACTAAATTGTTGCAGAAAGTAATTTCTAGGATACTGCTAAAGGCCTTTGGGAGAGTGTTAATTTTGACTACTAAATTTTTTTTTCTATGCATGGTAACATATTAGTATTTATAAATTGTTTTTTGTTTTTGTTATTTTTTTGGTTCTGTCGTGGGGCCTGAACTCTGGGCCTGGACGCTGTTCCTCAGCTCTTCAGCTCAAGGCTAGCGCTCTACCACTTGAGCCACAGCGCCACTTCTGGCTTTTTCTTTTGCTTATGTGGTGCTGAGAAATTGAACCCAGGTCCTCATGCATGCAAGGCAAGCGCTCTACCTCTGAGCCACCTTCCCAGCCCAAGCAGTAGTATTTATAAATTGAAGGCATACTTTTAGTACATGGCAAAACGAAAAAGTAGAAAAGTGGAGGAAGTGGGGCTTGACAAGTTTTCCCATTCTAGAGGCATGGCTCAAGTGGCAGAGCACTTGCTTGGCAAGTGTGAAGAAGGCTTCAGTTCAAATCCCAGTATGGGGGTGGAGAAAAGTTGAAATGACTCAGATCCTCTCTATACCAGTACAGAATTTGTGATTTAAAGCAATGATAAATGGAGTTACTTACTGAGCTTTTACCTCCAAAGACTTGAAGTAGTCTACTTACAAGGGGTCCTATTTTTTCTACCTCATTAGATAAGTAATCCTAGCTACTACTTTGGCTGTGATTAATGCTGTTATTTATTGTTAACTTTGCTTTAGATTCCTTTCTTTAATACTGATAGATTTTTCTTCATGAAGTATGGGTCAAAGCATTTCTTCTTTTTTCCCCCATTCCTTTTCTTCTTCCCTTCCTGGGGTCAAAGCATGTCTTTAAGGGATTTTTTTTTTTTAAATCTGCAATCCCTTATTTAAACAGTATTCTGAGGCAGTAACTTAAGCTATGTAGTATAATGCTAGGCTCACACCTTTAATCCTAGCTACTCAAGGCTAAGATCTGAGGATTGCAGTTCAAAGCCAGCCTAGGCAGAAAAGTCTGTGAGGAGACTACTATCTCTAGTTAACCACCAGAAAACCAGAAGTGGTGCTGTGCCTCAAAAAGACATTTACAATGAATATTCAATTTATCAAGTATTTTAATATTAGAATTGTTAGTTTTGTATTTTGTTCAGTGTTTACATGAATCTTATATAGAGAAGGTTTAAAAATTGAAGAATGCAAATTGTTGAATCTTTGTTACACTTATTTAAAATATTTATATGCTTTATAAATACAGGTCATATTACATCCCAGGAAGAATCTAACCTGTAAAACTTTTTTTTTTTTTTGGTCAGTTGTAGGGCTTGAACTCTGAGCCTGGGCACTGACCCTCAGCTCTTCAGCTCAAGGTGAGCGCTCTACCACTTGAGCCACAGCGCCACTTCTGGTTTTCTGGTGGTTAATTGGAGATAAGAGTCTATAGATTTTCCTGCTCAGGCTGGCTTTGAACCTCAATCCTCAGATCTCAGCCTCCTGAGTAGCTAGGATTATAGGCACGAGCCAAAATTACTTTCTCTAAGAGAAGAAAATACTCTCTTTAAAATTATAGATGCTTTGTAGAAAATTTATGCAGTGAGGATCATGGAAACTGTTTCAGGTCAAACAAAGGAAAATTTCTTTTTTTTTAACTTTTATTTTTGTTTTTGAGATGGAGCCTCACTATATTGCCCATGCTTCCCTCAAAAAATAAAAACAAATAAAAAAATTATAGATGCTTACAGATGCTTTAAATTAGAAATTTGTCTGCCTAAATTAAAAATTCCCCCCTTTATTCTTCCCTTCAAAAATATTTTTTTTTAATTTTTTCTCTAGCATTGCCACATACTTCATCTCCAACCCCATTTTGGTCAACTGTCATTATTAGAGTTATATTGAGGTCCCATTATCTCTAAAAATGTTGCTCAAATTATTGTGTTTTCTCAGTTCTACCAATTACCCTCTTTGAGTTCATCGTATTTTGATTCTATTTTTGTGACTTTCTAAAGTGAACTCTTTACCTTTTCTGTTTTATTGTAGTTTGTTTTCTGAAACATTAAGTCACCTTTGTACCTTTTTTTGTTGTGTTTTGTTTTGTTTCTTGGTACTAGGGTTTGAATTCAGGGCCTCAGCTGGCTTGCTTACAGCTAATGTTCTACCATTTGAGTCACACCTAGGATTTTTTGTTGTTTTTGTGCTGGTATCAGGGTTTGAACTCAGGCTTTCTTGCTTACAGCTGGTGCTCTTATCACTTGAGACATGTCTCTAGTCCAGTTTTTTGCTGGTTAATTGGGTATGGAGTCTCTTGGGTTTTTTCTGCCCTTACTGGCTTTGAACCTCTTGAGTAGCTAGGATCATAGGCATGAGTCACAGACATCCAGTTTGCACCTGTCTTAATTCACTATTGATTTCAGTAAAATATCCAGTTTTTCTAACATGTATTTAAGGGTCCTTAAAATAGCTGTTCTTGATTAGTTTTACCAGCATTAAATTTTGGCCTTCTCACAAGTATTTCATTATGAATATACTCTGTTGTGTACATTATATTTTCCTAAGTTTGGTGTGTATTCATGCTTTATGTCTTTCTCATCTTGCATTCTTACTTTTGGTCTCTATCACCTCCCCTCCTAATACTGTATTTCTCAGAGCCCAATTCAGGTGTTTCTAAGTTATATTTTATTATATACTGTATGTTTGTGAACTCTCCAAAGATGAGGTCACCATGAATTTAAGGTAGTTTAATGTGATAAGTGCAGCAATCAAAGTACACAGATTGAATTGTGAACACTGGCTGACTGGGCACCCAATTATGGGTAAGAGTGGTAAGTGTCTTATGAATGCCTGTTTAAAATACCAAATGTGTGTCTCAGAAACCAGTCTTTTCAAACAAACATATCCCAAGTAGGCTTCCTCTGAGTGTTAGAAATATTAGAGGAGTGGCCTTGATGAGCATATATACTTGGGTATGTACTTGCCAGTCCTGGGGCTTGAACTCTGGGCCTGGGCACTGTCCCTGAGCTTCTTTGGCTTAAGGCTAATGCTCTACTGCTTGGGCCACAGCATCTCTTCCAGTTTTTGTGTAGATGGTACTGAGGAATGGAACCCAGGATTTCATGCATGCAAAGCAAGCATTCTTCCACTGAGCTACCTTCCCAGCCCCCAAGTATATGTTTTGAACAGTCACTGAATGGTTGAATCAGTAGTCTTTACATGCTGTGCATATCCACATAGGCTAGAGCACCGAGCCTTCAGATTATTCTTTCAAACATACTTGCAGTTTTTGTTTTTCTTTTCTATTTTTTTTCTATAGCTTTCTCATTTGGGATTGACTGATTGATAAAATTCAGAATCACTTAAGACTTGTAATGTTTATTTACATTGAATAATTGAAGCAAAAATGAAAAATATTTCTATTTTGGAAGGTATAAAAAGTGATTGTTCAAGCAGTTCTTGCAAGTGAAAGGAAAACAGTAATTATTTTTATTGCATTTAAAAATTTAATAAGCCTTTTGAAGATTATATAAAGCACATAAGAAAATATTTAAATGGTAAAAATTCAGAGATTAACATTGAGGTCTATATTAGAACCTGTTAATCAACATATAGAATTACTTTACTAATAATGAGACAGCTTAGAAAATAAATCATTTTGAGTTTTGATTAGCATCAAAAACTATGATATGTTTGCTGTTCTTTAAATATTAAATCTTTATTTAGAATAAAACTTAAAATGTAAATTTTTTTTCCCCCTCCTCAATAGCTTTTGCCTACCAAAAAGTTTTGGGAACCTGATGATTCAACAAAAGATGGACAAAAAAGCATATTTCTTGGGGATGATGAATGGAGAGAGACTGCATGGGGAACTTCTCGTAAGTCACTTGTGTTTGTATGAGAATTATGAATAGACTCAATCGTTATTTTTTTGGTGGGTCATGGAGCCTGAACTCTGGGCCTGGGTGCTGTCCCTCAGCTCTTCAGCTCAAGGCTAGCCCTCTACTACTTGAGCCATAGCACCACTTCCCATTTTCTGGTGGTTAATTGGAGATGAGTCTCATGGACTTTCCTGCCTGGGCTGGCTTTGAACTGTGATCCTCAGATCTCAGTTTCCTGAGTAGCTAGGTTTACAGGCATGAACCACTGGCACCCAGCTTGGACTCGATCTAAGTGCACTCTATCCTTAGGCATCTTGGAGAGAAAATTTGTGATGACTTTACTAAGGATTTTGTAAGTCATTATAAATCACATTTGTTTAGTGTTCTTTTTTGTGTGTGTGTTCTGGGGCTTTAACTCAGGGCCTCAAGTTTTTTCACTAAAGGCTGGTGTTCTACCATTTCAGTTACTTTAATTCCTAATTCACATTTTCTTAGAGCAATTAACCCTTACCTGACAGCATAGTTACTTGATTAGTACATTTAATTGCCTAGATGTATTTATCTCATTACATTTTTCCTCCCTCTGTTTTATTATCTTCAAGTAGCTTTACAAAGACAGTTCAATTTAAAATGTTCATTTATGTATGTATACTGCTTCCCTAATCAGTGTCACCCCTTCCATCATTCTCCTTCCCTTCCCATCTATCCCATCCCCACCTGTATCAAGTTTCCTAGTGCCATTTTTACATATTTACATTGAGTATTGAATTCACTTACTGTTTCTTTTTCCATTCATATGTCTCCTTCCTTCTTCCTAGTACTCATTTTGTTGAACTCTTGTTAATTGTGCTAAGGGGTTACACAGTGGAATCTCCTAAGTATGCTAGACTAGTCAATTTGATATTGTGTATATGCTTGCCTAGCTGCATTTTAGGTCTAACATTTACATATTTTAAAAAATGCACCCTTTTGGTGGGATGGGGAGGGGTGGGGGGAGAGTGGGAAGGGGAGATGGGAAAGGGATAGGAAGGGGAAACAAAGGAGGAGGCAACAATGCTTGATAAGAAATGTACTCATTATCTTGCCCATGTAATTGTAAACCCTCTGTACAGTATGTTCACAATAAAAAATAAAATTAAATTAAAAAAAAGAAATGTACTTATTATCTTGCCCATGTAATTGTAACTCCTCTGTACAGTATTTTCACAATTAAAAAAAAATGCACTCTTTATGAGCCTAACTTGCTTGCTTCAGTCAATTGGTATTTTTCTGGGCCCCATTTCCTTACAAATGACAATATTCTCCTTAATGCATAAACAAAATTCCAATGTGTGTGTGTGTGTATGTGTGTGTGTATGTGTGTGTGTGTGTGTGTGTATCACATTTTGTTTGTCCATTTATTGGATGTGGGGTATCATGTCTGTTTCCATATCTTGACTATTGTGAATAGTTCTGCAATGAACATGGTGTGCAGGTGCTTTTAATATATCCTGACTTTCAGTCTTTTGAATAAATGCTCAGAAGTGGAGTGGTGCCACTGGATCATAGTGTAGTTCTTTTTTCAGTTTCCTGAGGAATCTCCATAGTTACTTCTTCAGTGGTCACACTAATTATATTTCTACCAACAATGTATCAGAATTCTTCTTTCCTTCATCTTTGCCAGTATTTCTTACCTGTCTTGATTGTAGTCTTTTTTTTTTTAAACTGGTACTAAGATTTGAACTCAGGCCTCAGACTCTTGCTCAGGCTTCTTGCTCACATCTGGACATCTGGTGTTCTGTCATTTGTCATAGCTCCACATCATGTTTTTTTGATGATTAGAGAGAAGAATGTTGGAAGCTGGGGGCTGGTGGCTCACACCTTTAATCCTACCTATTCAGGAGGCTGAGATCTGAGGATCACGGTTCAAAGCTAGCCTGGGCTGGAAAGTCTGAGACTCTTATTTCCAATAAACCACTCAGAAAACCAGAAGTGGCGCTGTGGCTCAAGTGGTAGAGTGCTCGCCTTGAGCTGAAGAGCTGAGGGACAGTGCCCAGGCCCAGAGTACAAGACCCATGACCAACCCACCCAAAAAAAAGTTGGATTTGTCTGCTCAGGCTGATTTCAAACTGGAATCCTCAGATAACAGCTTCCAGAGTAGCTAGGATTACAAGTGTGAGCCACTCATAATTAGAGTAATGACCATTCTGACTGAATTGAGATGGAATCTCAAAGTTGTTGGTTGTTTTTTTTTTCTTTTTTCAGTTGTGGGGCTTGAACTTGGGGCCTGGGTGCTTTCCCTGAGCTTCTCTGTGCTCAAGGCTAATGCTCTAGCAATTGAGCCACAACTCCACTTGTGGTTTTTGAGTGGTTATTTGGAGATAAGAATAGATCTCAGCCTCCCAGATAGGATTACAGATGTGAGCCACTGGTGCCTGGTGAATCTTAATTTTGATGCTCATTTCCTTTATGTTGAGGGATGTTGGTTGAGTATATGTTTTTGGTCATTTGAACTTCTGAGAAATGTCTGTTTAGTTCCTTTGCCCCTAATTAATTGGGTTATTGATTCTTGAAGATTTTTTTTTAAGCTGCCTCTCTATTCTCGTCACTGACGAAGATCTTCTCCATTCCATAGCCTATCTTTTCAGCTTAGTGACTATATCCTTTGCTGTGGAGAAGCTTGATGAGTCTTCATTTATTGATCCTCCTATTTGCTGAACTACTGGAGCTCTATCATGAAGTCCCTGTTTATGCCAGTAAATTCTGTTATTTTCCTTTCTGTTTCCTGAAGTTTTAAGGTTTAAGATCATAGATCTTTGATCTAGTTTGAAGTGATAACTAGTGCAGGGTGAAAGAGAATGATCCAGTTTCAGTCTTCTGCATATGGATTATCAAGCTTTTCCAACATCATTTGTTGAAGATGCTATCTTTTTTCCCCCAACATCTATATTTGGCTTCTTTATCAAAAATCAGATAGCTGTGGATATGTGATTTCATTTCTAGGTCTTCTGTTCCTTTGGTCTTCAAGTCTGTTTTTGTGCCACTACCAAGCAGTTTTTTTTTTTTTTTTGGTCAGTCATGGGGCTTGAACTCTAGGCCTGGATGCTGTCCCTCAGCTTTTCAGCTCAAGGCTAGCGCTCTACCACTTGAGCCACAGCACTACTTCCAGCCTTTTCTGCTTATGTGGTGCTAAGGAATTGAATCCAGGGCCTCATGCATGCAAGGCAAGAACTTTACCACTGAGCCACCTTCCCAGTCCCCAAGCAGTTTTTGTTACTATGATTGTTTTGCTCAGGATTGCTTTGGCTGCTCAGTTGTTCTATTTGGAATTTTTTGATTGATTTTTCTATGTCAAAAAATAATGACCTTAGGATGTTAATGGGTATTGTATTGAATTTGTAAGTCACCTTTGATGACCTACACCTTAGCCAGTTTCATGGTACTGGGTCTTCCCTTATTTGTTTTGTCTTATTTAGTTACAACAGAGTTTTATAATTTTCATAGAACTTTCTTCATTGGGTTCATTGCTTGATTTTTTTTTTAAAGCTATTGTGAGTCCTGAAGTTTTGCATATTGTATACACTTTTGGACAGGCCTTTTTTTTTTTCTCCAGCCTTCAATTTGGTCATTTTCTTTTACTGAGGTCCTTTTTCATATCTGTCATTGACTTTCTTCATTAATTTGTTTAGCTCTGTCTTCTTTGATCTCTTGTTTTTAGTTGTATTCTTCTGAACTTGGCTATGTGTATTCATATGGAATTAATTTGCTTTTTAATTGTGTTCTCTTTGAATTTCTTAATTTTGCTTCTTTGATTTTCTTTCTGTTGGTTGCTTTTAGATGCCCTGTTTTACCTTATTGACCATTCTTAGCAGTCCTTTGAGCTGAGCACTGGTGGTTCATGCTTATAATCTTATTTACTCAGGATATTGAGATCTGAGGATCCCAGTTCAAAGTCATCCCAGTCAAAAAAAGTTCATGAGACCCTTATCTCCAATAATAAGCATAAAGTTGGAAGTTGATGTGTGGCTCAAGTGGTAGAGTGCCAGCCTTGAGCAAAAAAGCCAAATGAGAGCTTGAGGCCCTGAGTTCAAGTCCCAGTAAAACAAAACAAGTCTTTTCAGCTTAGTATATTTTTTTCATTGCTTTCATTCTGGTTCTTTGTTATATAATTATTAATTTCCAGAAGTGTTGTAGTTTGCTGTTTGCTTGTACTTTTTATACTTAGTTGTTGGGTTTTATTCATTTGAGAATCCTTCATAGATTAGCTTTCAGTTGACTGAAGTCTTCTGTATTCTTACTGGACTTGGTGTTAGATGGTTTGAGCTATTTCATCTCAATGGTGTGTGTGGAGGGGGAGTATCTCAGCTCTTATGCCTAATAGGATACCATTGGCAGTTATATTTGCCTTAGTACAGTCATGCTGTATATACTGAGAAATGGGTTTTTATAATAATAGTATTCACTGTGGTTAGGATGAAGCTGTTCTGAGTAGAGACAGTAAAGGAAATGATAATGAGTAGAGAACATGGTGTGAAGGGAAATGGGATATAAGGAGAGCAGGTATTTAAGAGTCTAGGTGTATGTTTATAGTTGTTATGAGAAGAGGTAGTGATGTTCAGGAGTTGCATATGAATAGAAAAGGTAAAGAAAAGGTAAAGGGTTCTAGGATAAGTTCCGAAAGGGGAAAGGAGAGGAGGTAAGTTACTAGTGAAATCAATGAGAAAAAAGAAAAACAAAAACAGAAGTCTTAAACTAAATACAGAGAAAAGTCCCTAAGCAGTTTTCTGTCCGTGGTCAGGATTATAGGAGCTGGCTAGGCTCCCTCTTCAGAGTGATCTGCATTTCTAGTCTCAGATCCCATTCTGGTATCTGGTGTGAACAAATTCAGTCCCTCTAGTAGGAGAGAAAGAACAATGTGTTTTTCTTGAGACCACCTACCCTTTGATTTGCTCAGATTATGTTATGCATCCTGGCAGTACCCCCATAAGATAAAGTACAGGAAGTCTCTAAAGCCACTGTTTATGGGGAGGAGCTAACATTGCTGTGATTTTTGTTTCCTGTCTGGGGTGCACCCAATTGAATGTGGCTTCTTAGGAAAATGCATCTGGCCTTTTGCCACTGCTAAAATCTCTTTCTGGTCTTGCCCATTCAGAGCCACTTGGGCACTGTGAGCAAGCATCCTGGAGATGAGTGTTGGTCAGTGTTCCCTACTCAGGTTCACTGAGTAAGTACATACCTGAGCCCTGCAGTGGGGAGTGTTATTCCTTCCCTGCTTACATAGAACTGGACAGGTCACCCTGCTAATCCACTGTGGAGCACTGTTCATGCCACTGAGCCTGGTTTCCTCTCATGTAGACACCATTCTACTGTGTTGAGCTAAGGTCTTAGTGTCCTTAAGCACTGGCTGCTGTAGCATTTCACACTGAGCCTCAGATCTTCACTCTTTCCTTCAAGCTAGTCTTGTAGTTTTCTGTACAATTGAGCTGCTACCAGTAATGTTAGATGCATAGGTCCTGATAGGAGATAAAAAAGGAAAGAAAGAAACAAAAAAGCTAGGTGCTAGGAGCTCTTATCTATTAATCCTAGCTACTTTGAGGCTGCAATTGAGCTGCTACCAGTAATGTTAGATGCATAGGTCCTAATAGGAGATAAAAAAGGAAAGAAAGAAACAAAAAAGCTAGGTGCTAGGAGCTCATATCTATTCATCCTAGCTACTTTGAGGCTGAGATCTGAGGATTGCTGTTTGAAGCCAGCCCAGGCAGGAAAAGTCCATGAGACAACTCCCAAAAGTAGAGCTGTGTTTCTAGTGGTAGAATACTAGCCTTGAGCAAAAAGAGCTCAGGGACAGTGCCTAGGCCCCAAGTTTAAGCCCCAGTACCCACCAGCACAGAACGAGGCTTGGGGGGAGGAGGGAAAGGAGGGAGACAGGAAGGCAGGATGACATGACAGGATTCAGGTCTTCTGTCTTACCGCTGGGGCTTGGGATCTTATGGTGTCACACTTCTGTTTGAGTGAAGTTGTTTGTTTCCCCCTTTTAAAGATCTAAGATTGAATATTTTTTAAAATTTCCACTAGAGACTGCTTATACTTTGCTGGCATCCTCACCAAAGCTGGCCTTTTCTTATTTCAGCCCTGAACCTCCTGTTGCTCTGAGGAGATATTGAAAGGTGGTTGTCAATACCACTAATTTTCCTGAAGCTTTTAAAAATTAACTCCTAATTATAAAATTCTGAATTGCCACTCCAAGAACATATTGATTTAACCATGGGAATTTTCCATCTTAAGTTGTATTAGATGAAGTTGTCATTATCTAATTGCATCTCAGTCAAGCTTTATTAGACAGCCACAACCAGAAAGGAAATAAATTGTATTGATGACAACTCTTAGAAAGAGAGCAGATTTGAATATATTTTTTAAATTTCCATTATTACTGGAGAGAAGCTTAGGTCTTAGAGACTGTTAAGAGAAAAGGAACTCAAGTATGAAGAAATCAGTTGGTAGGCATCACTGTCTCTATTAGTAAATAAAAAAGTGATGGTCTTTAATGTCCATTTTCTTTTATGGGGAGCAGGAAATGTTTCTGTTTTCCATTTCTTCCTACGTTTTTTTTTTTTTTTTGTCAGTTATGAGCCTGGGTGCTCTAAACTCTTCAGCTCAAGTACTCTACCCCTTAAGCTACAGCGCCACTTCCACTTCTCCTTACTTTGTTAAACTAAATCCTTGTTAAAACATATACCTTTTGAGACTCTTCTTATTAAACTTTTTGAAATACTTCTATCTTAAAAACTTGTTCAAGGCCTATGATTTTGTTTGAAAGCTGAGAAACTAAGAGAATCTCTTAATCATGACAGATTGGCAAGCCTGAGCCACCCTTCTCTAAAATGTTTACAAACAAATTCATGGATAATATCTCAAGAAAAGTATACAGTCTCTAACAAAGTAACCTAAGCAGCTTTCTAGGATGTTAACTACAGAGCAGCCAAAGCTAGATGTTTGTTTTGTTTTTTAAAATGGTGCAAGGCACTGGTGACTGCCTATAATCCTAGCTATTCAGGAAACTGAGATCGGAGGTTAGAGGTTCAAAGCCAGCCCAGACAAGAAAGCCCTTGAGACTTCTTTGCAAATAACCACCAGGAAACTGGAAATAGTGCTGTGGTGCAAAGTGGTAGAGCACTACCTTTGAGCAAAAGAGCTCAGGGACAGAACCTATGCCCTGAGTTCAAGCCCTATGACTAACAGGAAAAAGAAAGAAAGCCCAGTGACAGTGGCTCATGCCTGTAATCCTACATACTCAGGATTCTGAGACCTGGAGGATCATGGTTCCCTGGCAGGAAAGTCCTTGAGACTGTTTACCTCCAATTAATGCCAGCTAACTGGAAGTGATGCTGTAGCTCAGAAGTGGTAATGTGCTAGCCCTATGACCAACCAAATTAAAAAAGAGGGATTTTCAACAGAAATTAGTTCACTGCTTCAAATGTATTTGTATCTTACTAGCTCAGATTTTAATATTTTTTAAAGTCATACATAGCAAAGATGATTATTTCAAACGAGTAATTGTTTAAAAATAACTAGAAACTAATAATTTTAAAGGACTTTAAACACTTTACCTTTTTCCACCAAGTATAACTGACTTCAAAACAGATTCCTTTGTTTTTATAGTGCTATAACAGTTTGTTCTTAAATTGTCCAGTATATCACCTCAGTGTGGGCACTTGGAGGTAGTTTGGGATTTTTTTTTTTTTGGCTTTGGTTTTGTTTTGTTCTGGTCCTGGAGCTTGGACTCAGGACCTGGGCTCTGGCCCCAAGCTTCTGTGCTCAAGGCTAGTGCTCTGCCACTTGGACCGCAGCTTCACTTCTGGCTTTTTGATGTTTAATTGGAGAGTCTCACAGACTTAACTGCCCAGGCTGTCTTCAGATTTCAAACCTCAGATCTCGGCCTCCTGAGTAGCTAAGTGAACCACCAGTCAGTCCCTGGCTTTTGGTGTGACTGTTTACATAGCCTTTTACTTGTCACCAGTGTATTTTTCCATCTTGTATTTTCAAAAGAAAAGGAGTGGGCTGGGAAGGTGGCTCAGTGGTAGAGTGCTTGCCTTGCATGCATGAGGCCCTGGGTTCGATTCCTCAGCACCACATAAGCAGAAAAAGCCGGA
>NW_012267236.1:13901102-13922648 GCF_000151885.1 Dipodomys ordii
CCACAGTGCCACTTCCGGCTTTTTTCTTTTTGCTTATGTGGTGCTGAGGAATCAAACCCAGGGCCTCAGGCATGCAAGGCAAGCGCTCTACCACTGGGTGCTCATTTTTTTTGTGTTGGCTAAGAAATTAATACAAAATTTAATGTATTTCTGTCAAGTATTCAGAATCAAACAGATTGTTTTTCCTCAGGGCACTAGAGATGCTGAAACAGATGGACCTGAGAAAGGAGATCAAAAGGGCAAGGCTTCTCCATTTGAGGAGGACCAAAACAGAGATCTTAAACAAGGAGATGATGATGATTCTAAAATAAATGGCAGAGGTTTGCCAAATGGAATGGATGCCGATTGCAAAGATTTTAAGTAAGATTTTAACTTTCTCAAGAAGAAAAGCGTTATTATGACTAATTGATGTGATTGATTTAGACATTTTTTTCAATATAGGTTTACTTTATTTTTGTTCTACTTTTGTGTTAATCTGGACAAATATTTTTATAATGAAAATTAATGATTATGAGCCATTAAACTAAAATAGTACATTTTGTTGGAATACTGTTAAAAGCTGCTATTTTCAGCTTGTATGATAGTCTAAATTTGAACTTTTTCCTCTGTTAAAATTGAGTGAGTTAAAGGCTTAATCTTTGGTTGGGTTTTTTTTCCCCTCTGGTTAGGATTACGTTTGTGTACCTTTTAGTGGGATTTTTCTCTTCTAACCCTATATTTCCTCCTTTCTTTGTGACCACACTTAACTTTTTCCCCCCCATTGGTTGTGGGGCTTGAACTTTGGCCCTGGGCACTGTCTCTGAGCTCTTCAGCTCAGGGCTATCTAGCGCTTTGAACCATGGTGCCAGTTCTGGTTTTCTGGTGGCTAATTGGAGATAAGAGTCTCACAGACTTTCCTGCCAGGCTAGCTTAGAGCCCCAGTTCTCAGATCTTAGCCTTCTGAGCAGCTAGGATAATAGGCATGAGCCACTGGCGCCCAGCTCCCACTTAATTTTTAATATTAGAAATGAGAAGATAAAACTAGAATCAGTGATTTTTTTTTCTTGCAATATATGTTTGTGTTAATCTGTAATGTAGTTCTTCAAATAGCAAATAATCTAACCTTTAGTCTTGGATTAGGCAGTGACTATTCATGTATGTATTAGGGAATTTTTTTTTTGTCAGTAGTGGGGCTTGAACTCGGTTTAGGTGCAGTCCCTGCATTCTTCAGCTCAAGGCAAGCGCTCTACCGGTTGAGCCATAGCACCACTTCCAGTTTTCTAGTGGTTTATTGAAGCTAAGAGTCTCACAGACCTTCCTGCCCGGGCTGGCGTTGAACCATGATCCTCAGATTTCAGCCTCCTAGGTAGCTAGGATTACAGACGTGAGCCACTGGCACCCAGCTGTTTCAGGAAATTTTTTATTCATACTGATTCCTGCACTTTACACTTATAATAGTTAGCTGCTTTGGAGCCTTTATCTGAAATGAGCGGTTTCTTTGAGATCTTGTGGACTGTGAATCTTAGATACAGTGCAGCACACGGTGGGTTGTATATTATTAAATTTATTGCCTTTAATTACCAAAACAGTAACTAATGCCTTGAAAAAACAGTGCCGTTTCCGTCTGTTCAGAGTGCAAAAAGGCATCCAAAACCAGTTAAACCTCTTTTGACAAGAAGTAAATTTAATGATATTCAGTTTATTTTAGACTTTTCCTAGGTGTTTTTCTGCTTTTAGTAATCTAAGTTTGAGTAAAGGGCATGCATTTAAAACTCAGTTGATAGTAAACCTTTCATATTGTATATTTATAATTGAAGTGTTAATACACCATTAGCTATAACACACATTAACTATAGCAAGGAAATAGCACCATTGATAACATTATGTATTTATGTGTCCTATTCTCTGATAGATTTACTTTGTATGAAAAGTTAATATGAACTTCATTCTAATTATAGTCCTTTTAAGTTTTAGATATGTATTTGAAATTATTAAACATAACTTACTACTTGACTGTAAAAATATTTCAGAATAACAACTGACCACATTGTCAGCATATCATCAATATGTATGTTAACTGATACACTCAATATAGATGACTGAAGTAACTGAAAGAATTATAAACAAGGCCTTCTTTATATGTTGGCAGTGGGTCAGTAATTGACTATTAAGTAAAATGTGTGAATTAAAATTGCTTTTCAAACTTTTTTTTTTTATTCCCACATGTAGCCCCTGAAGTTAACTGCCATTAACTTGATGTGATGTAATTGTGCTTGAATATATTTTGAATGCATGGTTCCTCCAAGCAATAGACTGTTTTATAGGACGTTTTTAAATAAAGCCCATGCAGGAAAGTCTGTGATCTCTTACCTCCCATTAATCACCAGAAAACTGGAAGTGAAGCTGTATGTAGCTCAAAGTGGTAGAGTGCTAGTTTTGAGCAAAAGAGCTTAGGGACAGCACCTATGACTTGAGTACAAACCCAAAATTGATTGGGTGGGGGGAGAATTAAATAAGGTAAAAATGAAGTTTAAATCATGATTTTTAGTGGGGAAAAGCCAGTATTTAAAATTTAATCCAGTGTTACTGAATTTTGGTGGAGGAAACTAAGGAAGCCATAATATGATTTAAGTGTAGAATTCTTTTTTTGGGGGGCGGGGAGTCCGGTCTGGGGCCTGAACTCTGGGCCTGGGCACTGTCCCTCAGCTCTTCAGCTCAAGGGTAGCACTCTACCACTTGAGCCATAGCGTCACTTCACTTCCGGCTTTTTTCTTATGTGATGCTGAGGAATTGAAACCAGGGCCTCATGCATGCAAGGCAAGCACTCTACCACTGAGCCACCTTCCCAACCCAAGTATAGAATTCTTTTAAAGTATGTCATGCATTTATATTTCTGATGGCTTAAACTAGAACCTACCATGATAAATAACATCCTTGGAGAGTATCGTAGAGGGCTTTTACAAAGTTTCTTGTTCTTACTTAGTAAGAAAACTTGGCCTGAAGATAAAATGATTTATTTTAGTGCTGTTTTCTCTTTTATCCATCTTGTACTTCTTTCTGTCACGAAAACCAAGATGATCTATGGCCAGTTATTTTTGTTCTGTATATATTTTTAGGGAAGATGTGTGACAGTAAATATTCTCATGAGTAGTCAATACAGCAAATACATCACTATGGTGTATGAGACTGGATTTTAAGCATTCCCAAATTTGCTATTTAATAGTCTGCTTTTCATACTTTGTCTAGGTTTTAAGACAAGGGTTTCAGGTAGTATAAGGCTAAGTTGTAAGTTGTAATAATGGCCAATTTTTTTTATCTATAAAATTGAATTATTATGCTATTAACATTGAAAGTGATTATTATTAATACTTAAAAAAAATAGTAACACCTGACTAGGGTAGATACATGCACACCAGTTCTAGGTCTTAAATTCAAGAGCTTGGGCATTAACACTTAGCTTTTTTGCTCAAGGCTAGTACTCTACCACTTGGGTCACAGCTTTTAAGTAGTTAATTGGAGACAAGAGTCTCAGACCTTCCTGCCCAGGCTGGCTGACTAGCTATAAATAACTAGGACTATAGGCATGCACATCTAGAATACTATGCTGACTTTTAAGAACTAGTTACAGCTGGGAGCTGATGGCTTATGCTTGTAATCCTAGCTACTCTGGAAGCTGAGATTTGAGGATTATGGTTCAAAGCCAGCCCAGGCAGGAAAGTCTATGAGTCTTTTACCTCCAGTTAACCATCAGAAAACTGGAAGTGGAGCTGTAGGTCAAAGTGGTAGAGTGCTAGCCTTGAACAAAAAAGCTCAAGGCCATCACCCTGGCCCTGAGTTCAAACCCCAAGAATGACCAAAAAAAAAAAATAGTGGTTATAGTAAATAGGGGGGGAAAAACTGGTAAAATGAAATTGTTAGTTATGGCGGACCCGTTTGTTCACACCTGTACTCCTAGCTACTCAGGAGGCTGAGATCTGAGGATTGGGGTTCAAAGCCAGCCCAGGCAGGAAAGTCCATGAGACACTCATCTCCAATTAACCAACAGAAAACTGGAAGTGGCTCTGGCTCTGTGGCTCAAGTGGTAGAGTGCTAGCTTTGAGATGAAGAGCTGAAGGACAGTGCCTAGGCACAGAGTTCAAGCCCCACGACCAACCAAAAAAAAAAAAAATAGTAGTTAAAAAACTGGTAAAGTGAAATTCTTAGTGATCCAAAATTCTTTATTTGCTCTCAGTATTTTAGCATCACTTATTTTTCATGATTTTTATAACTACTCATTTTTTCTTTTGACTTGCTAATCTTACTAATGATGCCTTTCTCTATTACTTAGTCGTACTCCTGGAAGTCGTCAAGCCTCTCCAACTGAAGTAGTTGAGCGCCTTGGCCCCAGTACTAATCCCCCAGAAGGATTGGGTCCCCTTCCTAATCCTACAGCTAATAAACCACTTGTTGAAGAATTTTCAACTACTGAAACTCAGAATCTTGATGCCATGGAACAAGTTGGTCTGGATCCCTTACAGTTTGACTATCCTGGTAATCAGGTGCCCATGGACTCTTCAGGATCTACTGTAGGCCTTTTTGACTACAATTCCCAACAGCAGGTAAAGAAAGCTCCATTTGAAACAAACTCTGAAATGTAACTGTGAGTCTGAAGTACAATGAAGCAGTGACATGAATGATAGAGGTTCTTGACCAGTTAATGTTGTATGACTAAAATATCCTTGTGTGTAAAAAGTTCTTCAAATACATGTTTTTAATATTCTATTCACAACTCTAATTAAAAATGAAATGTTTTAACCCTAATTTTTGCCTTATGATAGCTCTTCCAGAGGACTAATGCGCTAACAGTTCAGCAGTTAACTGCAGCTCAACAGCAGCAATATGCATTAGCAGCGGCCCAGCAGCCACATATAGGTGAGTCAAATTACCATTTTTGACTAGATTGTTACAAAAATCTTATATTAAGGTGTTTGAAATTATTTTTGATGATTGATTCTGTGGCATTCTCCTTCTGTTACTTTTTGAGGCATCATATTGAGATCAACAGTAGTAAAAATTTTATGTCAAGATTAAGGAAAATAGTATTTTATCATTGGTTGAGTAAAAATATTACTTGGTGAAAGTTGTCTACATCAAAGTTAAAATGTCGAGTCAAATGGCCTAGAAATTCAGATGGAGTTAAATCTACCCAGTCAAGAGTATTTATTTTTAAAAACCATTTGCAAATAGAAATCCCAAAGAAATTTCTTTAAAATACTTTCTTCCATTAAATTATTTGATCTTAAGCTGGGCACTGGTGGCTCATGACTGTAATACAAGCTACTCAGGAGGCTGACATCTGAGAATCGTGGTTTGCCACCAGCCCAGGCAGAAAAGTCAATGAGACATAAGTGAGACTCTCCAAAAGAGCGTTAGCCTTGAATAAAAGAGCTCAGGACAATACCCAGACCCTGAGTTCAAGCCCCACAACCAATCAGAAAACAAAAACAAAACTCCACTAATTTTCCCTAAGTAAATTTGTATTTTTAACCTGATCTTTTTTTTCCAGAAGACAGATTTTATAACTTATTACAAAAAAAAAAAAGAAAGAAAGAAAAAGCTACTGGCAGACTTCAAACTATGATTCTCAGGTCTCAGCCTTCTGAGTAGCTAGGATTACAGGTGTGAGCCACCACACTTGGTGAAAATTAGTATCTTTATGCCATTAAGTGTTCTTATCTAGGACATAGTATTTTCTTTTTCCTGGTCTTTGAACAAGGTTCACTGTCCCTGAGCTTTTTTGCTCAAGGCTGGCACTTCGATTTGAGCCACAGATCCATTTCCAGCTTTTTGCTGGTTAATTTGAGACAGACTTTCCTGCCTGGTCAGATTTTAAGTCATGATCCTCAGATCTCATTCTCCTGAGTAGCTAGTATAACAAAGCTTAAGCCACTGATGACCCCTTGTCTCCATTTTTGTTCAAGAATACTTCCATTGTTCATGAGTGCTTTGAAAGTTTCATGTTAAAATTTTTTCATGTAAAAGTTTGCATATTTGTTTTTTGGCTTTTTAGTGGGGACAAAGGGAGGGGTGCAGAAAGAGGAAGAAAGGGTGAACAAATATAATCATGGTATTCAGTAAACACTGTGATAACTAAAATTTTATTGTTCATAAGGTGTTGTATAGAGGGTTTCGTAAGTCAGGTAATGAGTACAATTTTTTAAATGCCACACCCACTTTTGCTTCCTAAACTTGTTCTTTTAATTGCTGATGTTTTATATATGGCTTGTTATTGGTATGTGTAAGTAATATTTGTATTTGCCTTTCTTGTCAGGTTTGGCTTTATAAACACTTGTTTTAGTCAGGCATGGTGACTCAATCTTAATCCTAGCTATTTGAGTGGTAGATATTTGGAAATGCAGTTCAAAACCAGCCCGGGCATAAAAGATCATGAGATTCGTTCTCAACCAGTAGCTGGACAGTAGCTATATACCAATGACAAAGAGGAACACAATGCCTGGCACTCATGGGTCATGTTTGTAATCCTAGCTACTCAGGGGACTGAGATCTGAGGTTCACATTTTGAATCTAGCCCTGGCCAAAAGTTCCTGAATGACTATCCAATTAACCACTCAAAAACTGGAAGTGGATCTGTGGCTCAAATTTAGAGCACTAGCCCTGAGCAAAAGAGCTGAGTTCAAGGCCCTGAGTTCAAGCCTTACAACTACCAAAAAAAAAGCAAGAACACAAATTAGGGGATCACAGTCTGCCAGCCCAGGCATAAAGTGACAATACCTTGAAAAGAACCAAAGCAACAAGGGACTGTTAGTGTGGCTTTAAGTGATAGAGTACCTGCCTGCTTAGGAAACATGGATCCAGAGGTCAGACTTGCCGATACCCCCCACTTTTTTAAATGGCATAGATTATATATTAACTTACACTGGAATTAAATGATCTATTGACTCTGAAAAACATATAAACAACACTAAACATACTTGAAAATCTGAATAAAATGGAAATATTTCTAAGAAAAGGTATATTTTCAAAGCTGACTCTATATTTTATTCTGTGTGGTACTGAGGAATCGAACCCAGGGCTTCATCCATGCTAGGCAAGCACTCTACCACTAAGCCACATTCCCAGCCCCAGCCCCCATATTTTAATGTTTCACAATTGCCAGTCTTAGGGCTTGAACTCAAGCCTGAGTGCTGTCCTTATTCCCATATTCTTTCTCTGTCATCTTTCAAACTTGATGGTTTTAACTTTAAATGTGTCCTTATTTTTATTTTTTTTTGTTGTGGGGCTTGAATTCAGAGCCTAAGCCTTTCCCTGAGCCTCTTTGTGCTCACCACTTGAGCCACATTATCACTTCTGGTTTTTGAGTAGTTAATTGGAGATGAGAGTCTTACAAGGACTTTTCTGCTTGGACTGTCTTTGAACTGCAGTCCTCGGATCTCAGCCTCCTATGTGGCTAGGATTATAGGTGTGAGCCTGTAAGCCAGGCAGTGCCCTGTTATCCTTATTTATTATTTCCTTACTGTTCACTTGTCATACTGTGCAAAGAGGACAATTCTGACAACACATTTTGAGTAAATAGTATAAGCTACATATCCTTGAAAATGGGAATTTCCTAAAAGAGAATAATAAAGATTGAATGAAAACCACTACTGAAAAATAGCTCTAAACACTTATTTTGTGCCACTTATGTACTAATACTATATAGCCATTTCATATTCAATATCACATTTAATTCTTATAGACAGCTGGTGAAATATTTATTATTATAAAGGTCAGGTACAGAGGGATTATATAAGTCAGGTAATGAGTATATTTCTTTTTTGGACAGTGGATAAATTTTTTTTTTTTTTTTTTTGTCAGTTGTAAGGCCTGAATTCAGGGCCTAGGCGCTGTCCTCCAGCTCTTCAGCTGTAGACCAGTGCTTTTACCACCTGAGCCTCAGTCCCACTTCCGGCTTTTCTGCTTATGTGGTGCTGAGGAATCGAACCAAGGGCCTCATGCATGCAAGGAAAGCACTCTACCACTGAGCCACCTTCCCAGACCTGATAAATTATTTCTTAAATGAAAAACTCTAGAGGTTGGAGGCATGACTCAGTTGGTAAAGCTCTAGCCAGTGAGTGAAAGCAGCAGGTACCAAGTTCAAGTTCCAGTCTTGGACCTCAAAAAAAAGAAAAGAAAAGAAAAGCTCAAGTCAGGTAGCTTATTTAGAATTACTCATAACGCTTTCCAACCCCAGAATAAGAACAGAAATGTTATTTAATGAAGAAAATAATACTTTACATTTATGCTCATCATTTCTCCCCTTTTAAATATAGCTGGTGTATTCTCAGCAGGCCTTGCTCCCGCTGCATTTGTGCCAAATCCATATATTATCAGTGCTGCTCCTCCAGGGACTGATCCGTATACTGCAGCAGGATTGGCTGCAGCAGCAACATTAGCAGGTAATTTATTTTTCATCCTTAGTTATTTTTTGTCTATTCTAGTAATTTAGAATTTTTAGGGAAAATTGAAATATTCTTCACAATTTTCAGACAGTTTTCAACAAGGGAAGGGCCAAAGCAATTTTTTGGTCTTTTTACTGTCTATACTGGGATTTGTATTCCTCTCTGTGGTTGCTTACCATTTCCATTTTGGGGTTATAGAAATGTTAGGCTGTTGATTGCATCTCTCCATTTTAATAACCAATCCTAATTCAGCATCAATGCTAAGTAAAGTTACTTTCCATAAAATAAGCTAGAGGTAGATGGGTTGAATTCCCAAATCAAAGACATTGTAAAGGTCTGCAAATTTTTTTTTTTTTTTTTGGTCCGGTCGTGGGGCCTGAACTCTGGGCCCGGGCGCTGTCCCTCAGCTCTTTAGCTCAAGGCTAGTGCACTATCACTTGAGCCATAGCACCATTTCTGGCTTTTTTTTTTTTTCTGCTTATGTGGTGCTGAGGAATCGAACCCAGGGCCTCATGCATGCAAGGCAAGCATTCTACCACTGAGCCACCTTCCTAGCCCTGCAAAATTTTTTAGATAAAACCTATCCATGTTTTTTCAGTAATGTTAAAATGTTCAAGCGAGGATACAAGCCAGGCTACAGTTGGAGGAAAAAAAATTACTGAAAATAGTCAGAACCCAGGACTACCACTCAAATCTGAAATGAAACCCAAAACTTCCTTTATTGTTTTATGTAAGTAAGGGAAAGTTGTGTGCTAGTCAGGCATAGTTTTACTGAGTAAACCAATTTGCTGTTAAGTTGTTGGGAACCTTTTTTTTTTTTAGATTGAATTGACTAGAGAAAAATGAGTCAGGCATGATTTATGTTGGTTATAGAGGTTTTAAAATGGGTCCCTTTCAGTCTTAGAAGTATGTTCACTGAAGTATTGGTGGGCTAACTTAGAAATCTCAAGGTTATTGCCATTTTCTTTCTTTTTTTGGGGGGGGCGCTTTCTGAGGCATTTTTGACAATTACTACTAGTCTATTAGAAAATTAAGTTCACTTCTGGCCTATTAGAATTGTTAATCTTTTTCTTCAAACTCAAGATCTTATTTTAAGGCTTGTGTTTAGAGTGGATACCAGTGGGCCGGGGAGGGATAAAAAAGAGGGTAAACAGGATGAATATGATTAATGTAGTTTAATTTGTATGTATGAATAGAAAACAGTCTGTTGAATTTTATTTTTTGTTGGTCATGGAACTTGAACTCTGGGCCTGGGCGAGCTCTTCAGCTTAGGGCTAGCGCTCTACTACTTAGGCCACAGCGCCACTTCTTGTTTTCTGCTGGTTAATTGGAGATAAGAATTTCAGGGACTTTCTTGCCTGGACTGTCTTTGAACCACGATCCTCACTCAGTAGCTAGATCTTCACTCAGTAGCTAGGATTACAGGTGTGAGCCACTGGCCTCCAGCCTGTTGAATTTTTTTTTTTTAAGAAGAAGGGGGTAAGAGTGGAATGAATTTGATCAGAGTAGACCAATGTATGTATTATGAATATAACTTATGGTTAAACCCCCTTAGACAATATATGTTAATATAATTAAAGCAAAAAATTATTGTAAGTAAGGAAAGTAGTTAATTTCAAATTCCTGTTTGAAAGCAAGTAGCCTAAAACCAAGCTGTGAAAACCATTAACTTTCAGTGTAGAAATCTGCACCATATAATTCTATCAGGATGTGTGAGCTATTCTGGAGTATCATTTAATTGGATATTAGTGTGTAAAACATTGGTATATTACACATACAGAGAACCATTTACACCTATGAGACTTAAAGCAGTAATTTGAAGAGAACAATAGTTTTTAGCTTGGAGATGAGTATAATGTGCATTGTGAATTTAGGCTTTCTTATAGCTCAATTTGAAAGTAAAGGTAAAATTAAGGTCTGGCATTGGTGGCTCACACCTGTAATCCTAGATCTGATGGTTGTAGTTCAAAGTGAGACTAGGCAGGAATGTCCATAAGACTCTTTCTCTAGTTAACCACCCAAAAAAAGCCAAAAGTGGAGTTGTGGCTCAAGTGGTAGAGTGCTGCCCTTGAACACAAAAGCCTCAGGAACAGCATCTGGACCCTGATTTCAAGCCCCAGCACTGGCACCAAGGGAAAAAAAGGAATTTTCAGTAGTGGATTGTTTTGTCTTTTTGTGCAGGTACCTAAAGGCACTAGCGCTATTATTTGAGCCACACGTCCACTTCTGGCTTTTTACTGATTGGAGATAAAGTCTCACAGACTTTTCTATTCGAGCTGGCTTCAAACTCCAGTCCTCAGATCTTAGCCTCTCTTATCTGTCTAGCTAGTATTACAGGCTTGAGCTACCAGTACCAGGTCTCTTTTCCAATCTTATAACAATCCTTATTAGAAGTTGTACTTTACTTCACTGTCTTCAGTAATTTTCCATTATGTTTATAAAGCTTTTCAGTTTAGTGATGGGGGACTAGACTTTTTTTTTTTTTAAATGAAGTGAAACTTTGATTTTTATTTTTAAAAATGACAAATTTCAGGATGCCAACCTGTGGCTTACGCCTGTAGTACTAGCTACTCAGGAGGCTGAGATTTGAGAGGATTGCAGTTCAAAGTCAAACCTGGGCAGGAAAGTCTGTGAGAAAACCAGAAGTGGAACTGTGATTCAAAGGTAGAGAGCTTAACCTTGAGAGAAAAAGCTCAGAGACAGCATACAGGCCCTGTTTTGAAGCCCCACAAACAATCCTCCCCTCCTCCCCGACAAAAAAAAAGTACACAAAATTAAAATGTCATAGAGTTTGATATGATTTTAGGAAGTTTAATCAGTTAAGGAGCATTACATTGCATTCATTACTTTGGTGGTAGCTTTAATGTAGATAATTCTATTTACTCTCCAGCAATCAAATATTACCTGACAAAGTAAAACAAGAGCAATTTGCTTTTCTACTTTGCTTTCTTCTGTGTTTGTGTTGTAATTATTGATTCACAGGTCTTATTTTCTAACCACATTAACTGATGTCTCATTTGCTTTTATATAATTTTTACTTTTTGCAAGAGTTGTGACCAGTTCTGTTTGAAATGAACAATTGCCATTCAGATACTGTTTTAACAACCAAAGTACTAAAATGTTGCCTCATTTTATGTTACAGATGAGCAAAGCCAGAGATAAAAATGAATTTTTCAGTAGTGAGAGTTCTCTTTCAAGAGAAGTGATAAGTCAACCTTAAGAAATCTTACAGCTTTATAGTATCTAATCTTCTTTGACTATATTATCTATGTCTTATTTGACTCATAAATTGGCAGTCAGCACATGTTGAATAGATTAGAAAGTGCTCTGTCAGTTCATTGGAAATCTTGGATTATGCTTCACATCTGTCCATTAAAACCACCACCATCACTTCAAAACATTTTATCTTTAAATGATCCAAACCAAGTCAGGGATTGTGATCTCACCTGTAATCCTAGCATTTGTGAAGTGGAGACAGGAGAATAGGGGCCAGCCAAGGTACATAGTGAAACCCTGTTGCCCAAACCCCAAAATCGATATCTGAATGGTACTGGTTTTGCAACAGAATCATAACTAGAAAAGGGGGCTGGGATGTAACATAGTGGCAAAATGATTGTCTTATCAAGTGCAGTGTCCTGGGTTGAATACCCAGTACAAAAAAAACCCCAAAACTAGAAAGGATATAGCAAATATAAGTGAGTAGAAAATTATAAACAATGCTATGTTCTTCCCTTTCCCTCTCCCTCCCCCCCTGTCTCTGTCTCTGTCTGTCTGTCTCTCTCTTTCTCTCTCTCTGTCTCTGTCTGTCTCTCTGTCTCTGTCTGTCTTTCTCTCTCTCTCTCTCTCTCTCTCTCTCTTGGTCAGTTGTGGGTCTTTAATTCTAGGTCTGGGTACTATCCCTCATCTCTTCAGCTCAAGGCGAGTGCTCTACCACTGTGCCACAGAGCCACTTCCAGTTTTCTGGTGGTTAATTGGAGATAAGAGTCTCACGGACTTTTCCTACCTGGGCTGGCTTTGAACTTCGATCCTCAAACCTCAGCCTCCTGAGTAGCTAGGCTTATAGGCGTGAGCCTATAAGCTTCTTCTCTTAAGTCTTATGTCAGTCCTTTTTTGTAATCTAATGGTAATTTGCCTCATGTATAAAAATCTAGTGACCTTTTTTTTTTTTTTTGGTGGGAATTATGGGGTTTAGGTCCAGCAGTGGTTCCACCTCAGTATTATGGTGTTCCATGGGGGGTGTATCCAGCCAATTTATTTCAGCAACAAGCTGCAGCTGCGGCAAATAATACAGCCAATCAGCAAGCAGCATCTCAAGCTCAGCCTGGTCAGCAACAGGTAGGTCCTTTTCTACTAAATAGATGATGATTCTTCTCAATTCCTTGAGTCTTTTTTCTCCCTAGTTTTTATATAGTATGACAACTGTTTATTGCATAGGATTATTTTTCTGTTCAATAAATGAATTTAAAGATTTGGTTGTATTCTGTTTCTGTTCTCATTAGTTTACTTTTTGAACTAGTTTTCTTTTTAATATTTTGTCACTTAAAAGTTTATTATACTGTGAAGTTAGACATAGTATCATGTGCTTAGAATCCCCATAGTGGAAGGCTAAGGTGGGAGGATTAGAAGTTCTAGGCCAGCTGGGACTACATAGTGAGATAGGGAGTGGAGACAGACGACTCTGGTTAGAGGAAGAGAAGAACAAGAAAAATGCTAATAGTTTCAATCAAAATGATTCCCCTTTATTTTGTAAATATTAATATATTTCTGGCTTATGAAGACGACTGCATATTTTCTATTTTAAAACAAGATAAAATGGAATATTATCTATTTGATAACTAGGGTTTGAACAGCAGTTGTGTGGTGAAAAGTATTAAGACTTCTCACTTGTTTGGATGTTTAATGTAATAAACATTAAAGGTATATGGTGAAAAAGCTTTTTACTCATTTTGTTAAAGTTTCTGAATTCTGAAAATTTGACCTGATTTGAAGTTTTTGCTCTGCATCATGATCTCATAATAGTCTGATTTCTTCACTTAATCTTCCTCTCAGTTTTCAGCCTTAGGAAATAAATTTTATTCTAAAATTTTTGTCGTTATCTAAGATTCTGTCATTCTGCCCACTCTGTGAATCTTTTTGTTGTTGTGCTGTTGCTGAGCTTTTTTGCTCCTGCCTAACATTCTTTAACACTTGAGCCACAGCCCCACTTCTGGCTTTTTTGGTAGTTTAGTGGAGATAAGAGTCTCAGAGACTTGACTGCCCCGGCTGGCTTCGAACCGTGATCCTCAGATTTCAACCTCCTGAGTACCTAGGATTACAGACATGAGCCACCAGTGCCTAACCCACTCGCAAATATCTTTAAGAAAAAGAAAATACTGCCTTTGTTCACAGTACAGAAATAAGATACAACTTTTAACCCAAGCTTTGTAGGACCTCTGTGTTGCTTTGTCAAGAGCCAGTGATGTTTTTGATGTTGAAGTTATTTTTAATCTTGATGGTAATTGCATTACATGTAAGCATATATGCAAAGTCTGCTTTAATATATGCCCAGATATCTAAGATACATTTGTTATTTTATAATACTGTTTTTAAGAGTCATCTGTCCTTTGTAGGTTCTTCGTGCTGGAGCAGGTCAGCGCCCTCTTACTCCCAATCAGGGGCAGCAAGGGCAGCAAGCAGAATCACTTGCAGCAGCTGCAGCTGCAAATCCAACTTTGGCTTTTGGTCAGGGTCTTGCTACAGGCATGCCAGGTACAAAATTGGTTAACTAGTTGGAGGGGTAATGTTGGATGGGGTTGAAGGCTTAAATGCATAAATTAGAAAATAAGATTTGGAAACTAAATGAGGTAAAACATCTGAAAACTGAAAAAAGAATAAACCAAATAGTGTATAAGGGAGCATATAAAGGATCAAAAGAAAAGGGCAGGAGAGGGTTATAGCTCAGCAGAACCCTTGCCTAGCATGTGTGCAGCTCTAGATACATAACCAGTATCAGGAAAATAAGTCATCAGACGATACTAAAACTCTGATGGTAATAAATTAAAAGATGTATACTGGATAAATGAATTGTGATTTCCATTTTTACTTTGTAGAAAATATTAGGTCCATTTTTTACAAAATGTATACCAAAAATAGGAGATTCCATTAATATCCCTCTCCCCCGCCCCCCATGGGGCCTGAACTCTGGGCACTGTTCTTCAGCTCAAGGCTAGTGCTCTACAGCTTGAGCCACAGCACCATTTCGAGCTTTTCTTGCTTATGTGGTGCTGAGGAATCAAACCCAGGGCCTTATGCATGCAAGGCAAGCACTACCACTGAGCTACCTTCCCAGCCCCATTAATTCTTTCTTTCTCCCTCACAGCCCACATCTAATTTCAGCAAATACTAATGGCTCTCAAGATAGAACCATCTATTTTTTGTTTTTGTTTTTTTAATACTGGGGATTGAATCTAGGGCCTTGAGTATGTTGGGCAAATACAATCTGAGCTATGCCCCTAGTAGAATTCATCTTCAACTCTTCACTGATCTAGTCACTTATATCTCATCTAGGTTGGCTTTACATCCAGCTTCCCGTGTTTTTACCTTATTCCTCCTTTCTTGCCTTAGAAACTTTCCCCTTGAAATCTGTTCCCTATACTATAGCTTGAAAATGAAATTCAGATTAAGTTCTTCTTCAAAACCCTCTGATTGGTGGCTGGGCACTGGTGGTTCAGGCATGTATTTCTAGCTTCTCAGGAAGGTGAGATCTGAGGATAGTGGTTGGAAACCAGCTTGGGCAGAAAATTTCATGAGACTCTCACCTCCAGTTAACCACCAGAAAGCCAGAAGAGGAGCACTAACCTTGAGCAGAAAGCTCAGGGACATTGCCCAGGACCAATACAGGAAATAAAGAAGAAACAAAAAAAATCACTGTTTCAGTGCAGTTGAGTGTGCTGTTGGATTTCTCCAGCGGCATTGGTAGCCACACGTGTTTCTGCCAGCATCTTCCAACAAAGCTTTGGCAATTTGTAGAACTTGACCAGAAGACTGTATCTAATTGGGAGCAGAAAGCATGGCAGTATTTGGTACTTTTTACTTGAACGTGAAACATTTGCCCAGATTTAAAAAAAAATCATCTAAGTTTGTAATACCTAATTATATTTTCCTGCCAGTAGCTTAATTATCTCCTGACAGATTAGAACCAGATCACTTCATTATGCATAAGAAAACAGGCTAGTTTGTTTGAAAGTTTTTTCTTATTCATTGGAAAACACAAACTTCAGGCCAGTCTGCTGGTATGGTCATAAAACTCTTCTAAATAAAAGACTTCTTCGCACTGGAAAAACAACCACCACCACCACATGGTTTCATACCTTTTCAGAGTAAAAGCCCAAGTCAAGATCTGAAAGAATCTGACTGCCTTCTCCTTTCCCAGTTAGATTACTGTCCCTTTACCCTTTTGGTTTTCTGCTTCTCCTTTTCTCCATTTGAAGAGCTCTTTCTATGGAAGTATGATTGACCTTTTTCCCTTGAGGGTAGGAATAAGATCACACGGAAGACAGTGTTTAGCGTTTTGCTTTCATTAAACTTTAAGAAGTTTAAAGGGGTATGGTATTAGATTTGTTATCAAAAGATAACGGAATACTTCTGGAAGTGACAATCGGAGAACTTAGGCCAGCACATAGATCTACTTGGATAGGATGGTGGCAGTTAAAAGAAAGGAGTAAATTTGAGAAAAATTTAGAAGGTTAAATGAATGGATCCCACAGAGGAATTTATTATAGACATGCTCCTCTCTGGAAATTTGTGTTTACTGTTGAATAGTTAGCTGGTATTTGGTAGGATGTTTGTGCCCGAAGTTCCAAAATATTTTAATTCATCCTGAAATTCTGAATAGACAGTAATGCTTTTGAAATGAGAGCTTGTTCTGTGTTTTGAATTTAGGACTAGACCATATGCATTACTAGTAAACTATTATCTAACATTTATAGCTTGAAATTTACTGGTGGATGTTTTATTAGCAATATGCTAATACTTAGTAGAAATTTCTGTATTGAAAGTGTTGACGTGTTTACTCTAGCTTAAATGAATGAATAATTAATATATATATAGTTTTTATTTATTTATTTTTGCCAGTCCTGGGTTTGAACTCAGGGCTTGGGCACTGTCCCTGAGCTTCTTTTGCTCAAGGCTAGTGCTCTATTACTTGAGCCACAGTGCCACTTCTGGCTCTTTCTGTGATTTAATTGGAGGTGAGAGTCTCACAGATTTTTCTGCCTGGGCTGCCTTCAAACCATGATCTTCAGCTCTCAGCCCTCTGAGAGCTAGGGTTACCGGTGTGAGCCACCAGCGCCTAGCTAACTTACTATATTTGAAGACAACAAGGTTTTTGTGCTATTTTATCATTAAGTTGAATGTGACTTTTTCTTCAGCATAGTCTGTTTTAAATAGTAGAAGTTTCCAATACATTGTCATAGATAATTACCATTTTGAGGTTTGAGTTCTTGTCATTGTATAAGGCAGCTTTTCTCACCTTGAATTCAGGGAGAGAATTAAACCTTTTAACAGTACAAGTATTCACGATAACCTGTTATGTACCATCCTTTATACATCCTTGGGCAAATTGACAAAAGTCACTTGAGAGAGAGAGAGTGTGTGTGTGTGTGTGTGTGTGTGTGTGTGTGTGTGTTTGGTTTAGTAGAGGAATCTTGGTTAAGAAAGGCTGCTGAGAGGTAAACTTGACTCTTCTGAGATTCTGAGTAGTACAAATTATTACCTGTCTTGTGCTCCGGCCTACAAATAAACGAAATGCCTGCATAATTTTAATCAAACTCTAGTTTGAAAACCTTTACAAGTAGACTATTGGGATTGTAAGTTACTTGGGTCACATTTTAAGATTTTTCAAGAGATGCTTACAAATGAAAATATAAGGAAATGTTGGAAATGAGGACTTTAGTTTAAAACTGTGCTGAAATTACATAGTAATCATTTTCTACTATTAGCTCTTGGTGGCCTGTAGTTTCTATACTAAGGAAAATAATTACTTTATAGTCCATAAGCTAAAGGCGTTTCTGTTAAAAGCCTCTCTGTTAAAACTAACAGAAGAAAGTTTATCACATTCTATTTTTCATTTATTTAGTAATGTCTTATCAAATGTGTTATTTTTCATATAATAGGTATTTAAGGGTTTGGTGTGGCAATAGTATAAAATGATTGTTTTTGGCTGAAATCACAAGTGCCAGAGAATATAAACATGCATGTTTTTTATAAGTGTTCTGTTAGTAACAATTTATTTTAATGTCTAGGCTACCAGGTACTAGCTCCAACTGCCTATTATGATCAGACTGGTGCCTTAGTGGTTGGCCCTGGAGCAAGAACTGGCCTTGGAGCTCCAGTTCGATTAATGGCTCCAACACCTGTTTTAATTAGTTCAGCAGCAGCACAAGCTGGTAAGTCTAACTGACATCTTGAGCTGTTTTTCTAGTTTTGTTTCAAATACAATTTTTAAAATGGAAGTTTTCTGGGTAGTTTTGATAAGCATGTGAAATTTGTTTTACAGCAGCAGCAGCGGCAGCTGGAGGAACGGCAAACGGTCTTACAGGCAGCACAAATGGTCTGTTTCGGCCAATTGGCACTCAGCCACCCCAGCAGCAGCAGCAGCAGCAGCCGCCAAGCACTAATCTTCAGTCTAGCTCATTTTATGGGAGCAGTTCTTTAACTAATAGCTCCCAGAGTAGTTCTCTATTTTCTCACGGACCAGGTCAGCCTGGAAGTACATCTCTCGGCTTTGGAGGTGGTAGCTCTTTGGGTGCTGCTATAGGTTCGGCCCTTGGTGGATTTGGCTCACCAGGTAGGTCTGTTCTTTAGATGAGTGTGCACTGCTAAGTGGGTATGTGAGGTGTTTGTGCTTTCAAGACTAAGTGAAGCAAATTTAATTTACATTTCTAGACGAAAAATACACCTCTTAAAAAGCATGTGAACGTGAACATTTAGCAGTCCATCCTTTGCAGATACAAAACACTTTTGTTTTTTATTTTGAAAGCGGATTGCTTGAATTTTTCTTTTGATAAGGTTTTTTAAACAGTATATTCCAATTGCTAATTTGTTTAAAGAGGTAAATGTTTTGCCATCTTAATTTCTGGTACTTTAATAAAAACTGTCTATGTGAGCCAGTGAAGTGGTTGGTTTTTAGTAAATTCTGGTGGGTGATTCATTGGAGTTTTCTTTATTTGACATAATCTCTAAAATGTAATTTTCTAAGCAAGCTCCTAAGGCACTACCAAAATCATTACCTTTATTTTAAATTAAATCATTTAGCATTTGTCACCAATATTTAATAGCTTTATATAACACTGAAGAAATCATCATTTTAAATGGTCTCACATCAGGGAAAGTACACTAATTGTATTGATCTCGAGATACTCATTCTAGAATCTTCGATATCCACTTCTCATCTGGTTTCCTACCACATCAAATTACATTATTTTCTGGTGTGGGAAAAGACGAAATTAGCATGCTGCCTGTCATTGGATACTTACCAGTTTTCTAAAAAATAATAATAACTGAACTTGCTGAATTTTTTTTTGGGGGGTCCAGTCATGGGGCCTGAACTCTGGCCTGGACCCTGTCCCTCAGCTCTTCAGCTCAAGGCTAGCGCTCTACCACTTGAGCCACAGCACCACTTCTGGCTTTTTTCTTTTTGTTTATGTGGTGCTGAGGATCGAACCCAGGGCCTCAGGCATGCAAGGCAAGCGCTCTACCACTGAGCTATCTTCCCAGCCCCAACTTGCTGAATTTTTAACATTCATATTGTAAGACAAATGGTCTAAACAACAAACTTGTAGGTATAAAATGTTTTTGTTAAAATCAAATAAAAAGAATGTCATACTTGCCTTACATAAAATGTTCTGAATTATGAGGACAGAACTTGTAAGAGAAGAATCAAGCATGCATGGAGATTGTGCAGTCTTAGTTTTTTTAGTTAAGGTATTCAGTCCTTTTGAACTACAGTATATTTTTTATGTTTAGCTCATGTACACCCATAAGATTCTTTGATTCTGACATAATTGAGATATTGTACCCAAAGAATCCTTTTTTCTAACCCAAAGAACCTTAAACATTCTGAGGAAAACTGAAAGAATATAAAATCTCAAAAATATATATTATGGAATACTAGTTTCTAAACTATAGATTTGATTATAAACAGTCTAGGAAAACACAGTTTTGATAAACCCCATGTTCCCTTCTCTGATACATGCCATTCACTGATGGTCTGATTTGGATTTGTAAGTCCACTGCTCAATTCTTTTCAATTTGTCTTTTAGTTGAGGACACCACCCATATATAGACATACCTTTAACACTAATTAGCATTGTCACCTACAGATGCTTCTTTCCCCAAACTGACCTTTATGTCTCTTGTAAGCATCAGGTACTTAAAACTGTTTTCAATTCTGGTAAATGTCCTTTTTGCCTCTTCAGAGAAAGTTAGCTGTTGCCATCACTGACTGCAGTCTATCATCTTGTCCCTCTTTTTGAATATTTCCTGGTTTATTCAGATGCATACATGAAAACTAAAATTTATACATGAATGCATGTACACACATTCTCTTAATATGATGAAATGTTACTGTTGAACAGAGTTAAATACCCTAGTTTATAGTACAGTTGGCCAGAGACTTAGCCCTGAAATATAGTAATTAAATCATCCTTTATGTGACCTAATTCATATTTTAAAAATGCTATTCCAATAGAAAGTTTGCAATTTAACACTTTACATACTGATGATGATTAGTGATTCCATTGTTTAGCCTAGCCTAATTGCACTCAGTGTTGTAAATAGTGATGCAGTAAAACTTAAAGGGCCAGCTTTTTTATATTAAAGTATTTATGGAATTATTTTTAAACATATTACTTTTTGGCGGGGAAATATTGCATGTGTCAAAATTGTTTTCTTTGGTTATCACAAAACTGATAATGTTGCTCTTCTCACTGGAGAGCTCTTTTAAGTTTTTTTCAAATAGGAATTTAAAATATGTAATATAAATGTTTTTGAAAATATGCTCTGACAGTGTCCTTTTAAATTCTAGTTAATGTAGCATATGTTGACAATTTTGTCAAACCAACTCTAGAAGAGCTGTTTATTACATTAATACTTACATGTGTTCATGCTAGTAAAATAAATACAGCTACCAAGCAGTTTCCTGTTATATGTCTTAAAACGTGAGGTCTTCAATAAAACATGATCTTTTTTAAGAAACTGCATTAGCTGGTATTAAAAGTTGAGTAGTATTACAGCCTTTTGCTTAAAACAGTATGATCCTACTGGGTTCTCCCCCACCCTCACCCCCCTTTTTTAGAGAACTCTGAATTTGGCAAAGCTCGTATATTATAGTTCCTATCCTTATTGAGGAGCTTAGCTTTGTTAACCCATTATGTACTCTGCTTTTGTTTTCCTTAATTTATACCCTATATGATCTGCTTCTGTGACTTGACAGAAACTTTGCAATTCCTTCGAAAGAATTGCCATATTGGTCCGAATATAGAGCTTGTCCTTAAAAACCTTACTTAGCAATTAAAGAAGTATAAAATTCTTTGAGATATTACAGGCATTTTGGTTAAAATGAAACTGGTTAGTACTTAGCAATAGGAAGAAAAGTATATCTGAAAATAATGAGTTCTAAATGGATATTTGACAATTGGGACTTTGGACTCCCAATTGATATGGGGTGGTAAAAGATTTGATTATGCAAATATATGTTAATTGACAGTTTGATTTTTGTTATTTTATGATTTTTATAGAGTACCAAAATGTAAAATGTTCATAGAAGTAAAGAAATTCGATATTTAATATGATGAGGCATGTAGGTCAGGTAAATTCTATGTCACCTATGAGTGGAGAAGATCAGTCTTCTTGAGAAAGTGGCCTAGATTCAATGCTAGAATCTTACGAATGAAGCTTTCTGAGGGATAGGAAGTGAAAGCATTTTTGGTGTGGTAAAAAAGTCATGAGAGCTATTAGTTTCTAAGTGTCTAATAATGTTTTGTGTATGTTTTATAATTTAGCTGTTGAAGATAAGGAGAATATGTGTATATATATACATACATACATACATATATATATATATACATACATACATATATATATATATATA
>NW_012267236.1:13922698-13932230 GCF_000151885.1 Dipodomys ordii
TGTGTATATATATACATACATACATACATATATATATATATACATACATACATATATATATATATATATATATATATATATATATATATATGAAAAATACTGAGTTCGTTCCCATTTGTATTTCTCAACTGATATTCGGACCAATATGGACTTAGGTCTTAAACACAGAAATTGAATGTGAATGGTGAAAGAAATGTGTTATTCCATTTGTTAGTATAATCTTTTTTGGCATTGAGTTGAAGTCTAAAAACTAAGTTGCAGAGATTAGAGTAATATGCCAAAGTTAACCTTACTGGGTTTTAATGTAGCATTTCTGAAAGCACACAACTTGCAATTTCAGGGTTTATAAATCATAGCAGGGTATTAAAGCACAGTAATCATATGTATCAATGGTAAATATGTGTGACATAATGAAAAATATGATGACTGTTAAGTAAAGATTTTAATGGGGTGCATTTATACCCTTTTATGATTAATAAATTAGTATATATAGTTATCACAGTAATTATCTCCATAATGTTTCTAAAAATAATTATTGTGATCTCTTCTGTATTGCCCAGCAAGAGTTGGGGATAGGTTTTATCCAGTTAACACTGTATGTAATTAGGGTTTTTTTTATTTCTTCTTCAGTTGGCAGTTCTGCAAGTAGTAGTGCCACAAGGAGAGAGTCTCTATCTACTAGCTCTGACATGTACAAAAGATCTAGTAGCAGCCTAGCACCCATAGGGCAACCATTTTACAATAGTCTGGGATTTTCCTCCTCTCCAAGTCCAATAGGCATGCCTCTGCCAAGCCAAACTCCAGGACATTCACTTACGCCACCGCCATCACTTTCATCACATGGATCCTCATCCAGTTTGCATTTAGGTAAAAAACAAACCGAAACCCTTTTTATTTGTATGTATACATGTATGTGTGTTTGTGTGTTTATAATATATGTAAAATATTTGATGTTGGATAAAACATGCCAGATTGCTTTTGCTTTTAGATATTAGCCTTTCGAAAAGTTCTACTTTCCTGAAAATTCAAACTGAGGGTCTAATGTACAGTAAGGTAAAAAGACCCCTTATTGTATTTTATGTTGCTTTTATGAAATGCAATGGTGTGTTTTTTCTTGTCTGTGCTTTTGATTTGTGTGTGTTAGAACATCTGAAAAGTCAACTATTTATACATGATAGTGAAAGAGAAATTTCACTATCAAACTTTTTACACATTGTGAGAAAAACATTTTAACTGCACAGGAGAAGAGAAGTGTTTTAGGTTTGTTTGGAGCCTTTGGAACTTTTGTTTATATCTGTATTTTAAAGTGTTCCCACGTCCTATTGTAAAATAGGTTCTTCTCTGGGAAATACTTGTCCATGAAGAAAACAGTATCTTTCAAAGGGTTTGTTGACATTAGAGGCTATATATTAATCCCTATCTCCATCAAAGAGATTATTTTACTAAACTTGATTTTGAATTTTTATAATTCTGTTTACAATTGAAACTGATGGATTCACTCGCTGACTTTTATGAGTTGGAAAAAACTAAACTAGGATGTGACTTTTTTTAAGTAATAATGCTGTTGTAAGTAGATAGGCAAATCAGATGAGGCTTCCATTCTGTTTAACTCCAAACCCCCCAAATATGTGGTTAGGAAAGTCTCAAACACTTTGGTGCAGTAAATGTCCATATAACAAAAGGTATCTTTTGTATGGATTATCATTTAGATTTGTTTCTTTTAAAGAGGAGTCTTTAATCCAAATTCTTCTGGACCTTTACTCTTTGAGAAATACTTGCTTTTGGGGGTATGCTGAACATGTACAACTAATACATTTATTCAGATAGGATGCTAAAGTCTGCTTTTCAGTATTACAGATTTAGCAAACATGCTTAGCTTTTTAGTGTTACAAGTTCAGTTATGTCAGTCACAAGAGTTACTCCATTGCTGCCTATTACTAATGAAACCACCAACACACTTCCTAACATCTTTGAAATGGATACAAAATACTGAAACATAGGAGACCTAATACATCACAATAGTTTTGTGTTTTATTGTTAAGATTATATTTGTTGTGTCCTGTTATCTTTTCATAGGTAAGTGGCAGACCAGATTTTTGTTCAACTGCTAACAGCTTGTGTTATGCGTTAGAACCTTTATAAATGGCGTTGTCTTACACAACTTGCGCAGAAATTGGATATAAATTGCTTTGTAAAAAACTGTAGTTAAGCCACAATCTAGATATATGCTTTACTTTCCTTTTGACCATAAAGAATCTGGCCCAATACTTGTCTAGAGGAGGAATTCTAATCAGTTACTAGAAATAATAACCAATTGAACCAGCAGTTCATTCTACATGAGATAGCCTAATACTTTTGTATTTTTGTTATCTTTTGTGCAAGTACCAGGGCTTGAAATTATAGCTCTCTGTCTTTCTCTTTTGCTCGTCTTCTTGCTTTTAGCTGATGCTCTACCACTTGCACCGCTCCTTCCAGCTCAGCTTTTTGTCTGAACTGCCATCCTACAGGTCTCAGCCTTCTAAGGTAGTGGGATCACAGGCATGAGCCACTGGTATTCAGCTGTTAGCCTAAAACTTTTGTTTCCCTAGCTAAATTCCTTAGTGTAGCTTTAGTTTGTGTTATTTTTTGAATTGATAATTACCTGTGTTTTCCTTTGTGATTAACCCAATTTCTTTTAGCTCTGGCTGTAATGTGACTTAACAGTATAAACACATTAGTGCCTGCCAGGTTGAAAATAACTAAGATTACATGAATTTTCTCCTTGCAAACCATTCATGAAAAGAATCTAGTCTATACTTACTCTATGATTAAGTCATGAGGTGAGAGGCTTCCATGCTTTCTAATCTTGAAAAATACAGTTTAAGTTCTCTGTATCCTTGAAATAGATCTCTTTCTCTTGAGTACTTCAAGACTTACTGATATGGTAAAGTATAGCAATGAAATTTGTAGATTGCGTTTTTAAAAAAAATTATTCAGTGCAGATATTAAGTTTATCAAGCCACAGGATACAGTTAACTTCTGAACCATGCTCAGTAGGATGGGCTACTTTTACTCTGATGGATAGGCAGGTGATCACAAGTTTTAGGCTACCTGAGACACTTGGAAAAATCTTGTCTCAAAAGTGAGTATGAACCATGTACTAGTGGCCCACTTCTGTAATCCTAACTACTCAGGAGACTGGGACATAGGTAATTTCGAAGGTAATCCTTTTCTTAAAAAATAACCACAGTATCATCATACTTTTTAAATTCATTTCTTTTCAAACCAAATTTCCCTAAATGATTCAGATATCTTCATAGTTTTGTTTGAATTCATTCCAAATAAGTTCCGTATGTTGCATTGTTTGAAATGTCTTTTAATCTTGGTTTTTCCTTCATCTTTATTTCTTATTTGTTGAGGAAAGTTTGTTCCACATTCTTGGTCTTGCCTGTTGTTTCCCAGTGGTGCCATTCAATGTGTGCTTTATATTTCTTATAAATGCAATGCCTACCTCTTCCCTTCCACTGGAGTTTGAACTCAGGGATAGCCTTTGGCTGGTTATTTTGGAGATGGAGTTTCAAAACTTTTCTTCCCAGGCTGACCTCAAACCATTATCTTCTGGATCTCAGCCTTCTTGGCAACTCAGCTAAGATTGTAGGTTTAAGTCACCAGTGTCTGGCTGTAAATGAATTTCTGTCAACTTGGTTGGATGGTGTTGGCTTGGCCAGCTTATTTTGACTAGATATATTTCTGTATACTTTCTACTGAACTACACCAGGAAACTCATTGATGTTTCTGTTTGTGTACTTTCTACTGAACTGTACCAGGAAACACATTGAATAGTCTTCATTATAAGATTGCTCACATAGTCCCTTGATGATTGCCTAAATATTTGTTTTTTTCCTTTTCCTCATGACTTGTGAGTTTACTATGAAAGACAGTTTATATAAAAGTTAGGATAGGGCTGGGAAGGCGGCTCAGTGGTAGAGCGCTTGCCTTGCATGCATGAGGCCCTGGGTTCGATTCCTCAGCACCACATAAGCAAAAAGAAAAAAGCCGGAAGTGACGCCGTGGCTCAAGTGATAGAGCACTAGCCTTGAGCTGAAGAGCTGAGGGACAGTGCCCAGGCCCAGAGTTCAAGCCCCATGACCGGACCCCCCAAAAAAAAAGTTAGGATGTTTTATTTTCTGACTTTCAGAAAAATTAATGCCCTCTCAATCTTGGAAGGTGACTCATGGATTTTGTCATCTTTATTACAAATGAATAGATTTAGAGGATAATGGCTATATTTTAAGCCTTTATGTGAGAGACATAATCTTTTTTTTTTTCTCTTTTCCTTTTTTTGTCAGTCATGGACTTGAACTCAGGGCCTGGGCGCTGTCCCCTGAGCTTTTATGCTCAAGATTAGCTCTGTACCACTTTGAGCCATAGCTCCACTTCTGGGTTTAGGGTGGGTAATTGGAGATAAAAGTCTCATGGACTTTCTGCCTGGGCTGGCTTCAGACTGTGACCCTCAGATTTCAGCTTCCTGAGTAGCTAGGATTACAGGTGTGAGCCCTAGTGCCAAGGCTTATTTTTGATCCTAAAATTGTACCCAGTTTGCCTACTTGGAACTCCTTCATATTAATGTCTATGTTACAACAGCTTTTTAAAGCAGCACTTAAATTACTGGAGGTTAGAGAAAGAAATAGGAAAAAGAGAAGAGCCTTAGTTTTTTTTATCCTGAAGTCTAAAAGGATCAGATTGAAATTCTTGGTTTTGGTTTTAGCACTATTTATATGATTTTCTCATGTTATATTGACCACAAGTAATAGAGGAAAAAAAAATCTGCCTGAAGTTGTTTGGTCATTTTACTTTTAGATACATGTAGTCCGCATCGTGGAATGGTTTGCCTTAACAATTTTTTGATTTTTGTATGTTACAACTATGCTTTTGTACCATTGTAAGGTCAAAAAATTGTATAGTTGTACCATACAGCCACACTGTGTGTGTGTGTGTGTGTGTGTGTGTGTGTGTGATTAATTGGAGATAAAACTTTCATGGACTTTCTTGCCTAGATTGGCTTCAAACTGCAATTCTTAAGAGCTTACCCTCTTGAGTAGCTAGGATTACAAGTTTTGAGCCATTGGTATTGGCTTAACCAAACTTTTTTGCTTTTGGTACAATATTCATTGAATTATACTGTTTCACACAGAGTAAGTGTTAAGGCATATTAAGCTAAGCTTGTGGTAATCAGTAGATTAGATGTATTAACGCCACAGTCCTAGCTGCTCAGGAGGCTGAGATCTGAGTATCACTGTTCAAGTCCAATTAACCACCAAAAATCTGGAAGTGGAACTGTGGCTCAAGTGGTAGAGTACTAACCTCAAGCACAAAAACTCAGGGATAGCTGCTAGGCCCTGATTTCAAGCCTCAGGATCAGCACCAAAATAATGCACTGCGGACTTCATAATTTCAGTTGTGTTGTTTTCATTGAAATATGACCCCATAAATTAAGCAGTTTCTGCACTTCATTCATACTTTATACAGAACATTGATTATTTACAGTGTTAGTTCATATGATTTCTTTTTCTTTTAGTAAACATTTTGGTTTAAGTCCAATGACTTCCCATATACTACTCTCAGTTTTGAAGTTGCTTTTTTTTTTTTAAGATAAAAAGGTACAAAGTTTAATGTGAGTTTCGAACTCAGTAAAATTTGTTGAATGGTAATTGTCAGTTTTGAGTATTCATTAATGTCATGTATTCTGTAAGGAAAGGGAAATAATGCTCATTTGCTATTAATTCAAAGATCGTATAACCTGTCTTTTAAAAACAAAGAGGTTATTACCTTTTTTCTTTTTCTTTTTTTTGTCAGTCGTGGGGCCTGAACTTTGGGCCTGGGCTGTTCCTGAGCGCTTCAGCTCAAGGCCAATGCTCTACCGTTGAGCCACAATGCCACTTCCAGCTGAGGAATCAAACCCAGGGCCTAATGCATGCAAGACAAGCACTCTACCACTGAGCCACCTTCTCAGCCCTGTTTTTTGTTTTTGTTTTCTTATTAAACCCAGTTCAGTGCCTTTTGGATGTTAGACTAGCATACTATTGCAGAGGTTACACCCCCAGCTTAAAACCTGTTGTTTTGTTTGTTGTGGTTTGGTTGTAACTCAGGGCTTGGGCACTCTTCCTCAGCTATTTTGCATAATGGTGATCCTCTATCACTTAAGCTACAGGGTCACTTCTGGCTTTAGTAAATTGGAAATGAGAATCTCACCAGCTTTCCTTTCTAGGCTGTCTTCAAATCAAGATCTTCATTCATATCTCAGCCTTCTGTTAGGCTAAGAATACAAGCATGAACCACCAGTGCCTAGCTAAGATCCAGTCTTTGAGATGCAACATTTAAGAGTTAAAATTGTGTTATGGCCATGTTGGTTGTAAGGCCCTATGCCATTTTAGAGGTTTATGTAATTCATGAAGCACAAAATAATTTTTAAGCATTAACTGAGGCACAATTTTTTAACATAAAGTTCCCTCTAGTTGAATAGCATTTGATAGTTCTCTAAATAAATATTAATCATTTCATCCTAATTGTATTACAAGAATTAGTTGCTCTTGTGGTTTTCCTTATTATTCTTTCATCATACTGTCTATTACTTTGTGGTTTTAATGTCTGTGAACATTTTCACCAATTAGTCAAGATTATCATAAATTTAAGACTAGAAAATACCTGATCTGAGCCTATTGTTTAGCATCAGAATTACTTGAATCGCATGTTTAAAATACATAGTACAGATTGAACATCCTGATCAAAAGCTTGAATTTTTTTTTTTCTTTGTCGGTCGTGGGGCTTGAACTCTGGGCTTGGGCGCTGTCCCTGTGCTCCTCAGCTCAAAGCTAGCACTCTACCGCTTGAGCCACAGCGCCACTTCCTAAAAGCTTGAAATTTTTGGCACAAAGATATGACACTAGAAGTTTCTGTTCTGCTCTTGTATTTTAGTCCAAATTTCAGATTAGGGATACTGAGCCAGTAAATTCTCTACAAATACTCCAAAATCTGAAAACTCAAAAATCTGAACACTTATAATCCAAAGCCTTTTATATGAGGGCTTGTGGTAACAGAAAAGATTATCTTGCTACACCTATAATCCTAGCTGCTTAGGAAACTAAGATTGTGGAGGATCTTGTTTTTTTAAAGCTAGCAGTAATGTATAACAAGACCATCAACTGAAAAGCCAGCATGATGCTGGGCTGTAGGTATGGTCCAAATAGTAGAGTTCTAGCCAGGAAACAAGTTGAGCAAGCTAAAGACTTGAGTTCAAACCCTGGTACTGGGGAAAATAATAACGTTAAAAGTCATGTCACTGAGATTTCCATTAGCTCCCACATGAAAAGAGACACCAAATGGAAAGAAATGCTTTGTAATTTAGATACAATTTTACTCTAGTGTCTCACTTGGATTTTAACTTGTAGTTCTAAAATCCTTTTTGTGTTTATATGAGCCTTTGAACTTGTTTTTTACCATTTTCCCTGATGCACATTTTTCTTTCTTCCATTAACCTGAACTCCATTGGTATTGCATGTTTTCTTAATTTTCCTCCCCTTTCCCTGTTACTGGAATTTTAGACTCCGGGCTTCCTGCTTGTTAGGTAGATTCTCTACTTAAGCCACATACCTAGTCTGTCAGTATGTGCTTTAAGTACCAGGGGAAAAAGGGGCCACAAATTTGTTTTACTTCTGTATATCACTGTTATTTTATGGTTTTTCTATTTCTTTATTTGCTCATCTTTTTTTTTAACTTTCAGTGGGTTTGAAAAATGGCATAAACAGATCTTTGAAAGTTTATACAATTTTATTGAAATAATTTGTGTTTATTATTAAGAACTGATTATTGTTATTACAAAGGTGATGTACGGGAGGTAACAATTACATAAGTGAGGTAAAGACTATATTTTTAAATTACTTTTATCTTTGAAGCACTTACTGGACACTGTTGATTGGTTCATACCTAACCCTATCTATTCAGGAAGCTTGAGACCTGAGGATCATGGTTCAAAAGCAGCCTAGGCAGGAAAGTTTGGGAGATTCATCTCCAAGTAAGCATCAAGAAAATCAGAAATGGAGGGGCTGGGAAGGTGGCTCAATGGTAGAGCGCTTGCCTTGCATGCCTCTGAGGCCTTGAGTTCGATTCCTCAGCACCACATAAGCAAAATGAAAAAAGCCAGAAGTGGCGTTGTGGCTCAAGTGGTAGAGCGTTAACCTTGAGCTGAAGAGCTGAGGGACAGTGCCCAGGCCCAGAGTTCAGGCCCCACCACCGGACCCAAAAAGAAAAAAGAAAATCAGAAGTGGAGCTATAGCTCAAGTAGTAGAGTGCTAGCTAGCCTTAATCAAAAAAGCTCAGAGACAGCACCCAGACCTGAGTTCAAGCCTCAGCACAGAAAAAAGAAAAACGGGCTGGGAAGGTGGCTCAGTGGTAGAGTGCATGCCTTGCATGCCAGAGGCCCTGGGTTCGATTCCTCAGCACCACATAAGCAAAAAGAAAAAAGCCAGAAGTGGCTCTGTGGCTCAAGTGGAAGAGCGCTAGCCTTGAGCTCAAGAGCTGAGGGACAGCGCCCAGGCCCAGAGTTCAGGCCCCATGACCGGACCCAAAAGAAAAAAACAACCTTGGAGTTTACATCATTACAGTATGCTTCTATTGTATATACTAAGTATGGGATCAAAAAGTACCTCTGAAAATACAGGAAATTTTACTGGCTTTAGCCAAATAACTTTTTGAAACAAAAGCAGTGTTTTAGTATGTCACTGAAAATTTATTTCCTATTTGCAGACCATATTATTTCCTTGCAGTGTACTCGGGAATAATAAATCCAATGCAAGAGGGCAAGTTCTAAGTTTTTGTGAAGAAATCTTGCTAGATTATTTTACAATCATTTCTGTGTGTTCCTTCCCCTCCACCCCCCGGTAGATTAGAAACAAGAAAGCTTACGTCTTTCTCTACAATATTAAAGGTACTCTAATTTCTGTACTCAGGCTGAGGCTAGAGACCCTATTTGGTTTAGTTTGGTGAGCCTTATGTCCAAACATACTCTTTAGAGTACACATGATAAGTAACTCTTATCTGACCAGACATTTCAGACTGGGATATTTGTATATTCAGTGAGATATTTTGGGAATGTAATCTTAGCCTCAATACAAAGTAGATTTGTGTGTGTGTGTGTGTGTGTGTGTGTGTGTGTGTGTGTGTGTGTGTGTGTGTGTGTGTGTGTGTGTGTGTCACACACATGGGCTGATGATAATTTTTTTCCACCCCAGTCTTTTTTTCCACCCCAGTCCTGGGGCTTGAACTCAGGACATTATCTGATCTCCTTTTGCTAGCACTCTACCACTGGAGCCACTGCACCACTTTAACCTTTCTGTTTATTTGGTACTGAGGAATCAAATCCAGGGCTTCATACATGCTAGTAGGCAAGCACCCTACCACTAAGCCACATTCCCAGCTCCCTGATGATAATTGTATACCTTATTTTTTTACTTTAACCTGTCATGTCAGATCAGGTATGATTTTTTTTTTTTTTTTT
>NW_012267236.1:13933475-13967010 GCF_000151885.1 Dipodomys ordii
CCCCCCCCCCGCCCCAGGAGTCAGTTTTTTACATGAGCTAGAATTCAGGCAGTTTTGAAACTTACCTTTAATAAATTAGATTAACAAAGCTAGGTTATTCATAAAAATGGATGTGTAATAGAGACTGAAGTCTAGTATGTATAATAATAGTTTATACATTAATATTTGGTCTGTAAAGGCCTCTGGTAATTGGAAACAGATTATAAAGTATCTCCTGTAGTGATTATTTCTCCCTTGCACACAAAAATATATTCATGCATTTATAATGTACATGCATGCATGCATTTGTTCATTCAAGTTAAAGTACTTGATGCTAAAAAAAATTATAAACAAAATGGAAAACTATAACCCATTATTTTGTATTATAGATCTTTAAGGCTGTAGCTGATGTTTTGCTTATATATTATAAAATTTAAACAGTTAATGTAACATTTATGCTTCTTATGCCTATCAAAGTAATATGGACAATTATACTTAAAAATAGAATCACTTTAGTTTTCTGTTGTTGGTCATGGGGCTTGGACTCTGGGTCTGAGCACTGTCCTTGCACTCTTCAGCTCAAGGCGAGCGCTCTACTGCTTGAGCCACAGCACCACTTCCGGTTTTCTAGTGGTTTATTGGAGGTAAGAGTCTCATGGACTTTCCTGCCCGGGCTGGCTTTGAACCACAATCCTCAGATCTCAGCCTCCTGAATAGCTAGGATTATAGGCGTGAGCCACCAGCACCTGGCCTTCGCTTTGTTTTTGTTTTTTGTTTTTTTTTTTGGGGGGGGGTCCAGTCATGGGGCCTGAACTCTGGGCCTGGGCGCTGTCCCTTAGCTCTTCAGCTCAAGGCTAGCGCTCTACCACTTGAGCCACAGCGCCACTTCTGGCTTTTTTTCTTTTTGTTTATGTGTTGCTGAGGAATCAAACCCAGGGCCTCATGCATGCAAAGCAAGCGCTCTACCACTGAGCCACCCTCCCAGCCCCTTCACTTTAGTTTTTGAACTCATTGTAGCCTCAGTCTTTCCCCTAATAAAATATTGCTGTCTGTGTATAGCAGATATGTAGTTTATAATAAAAGCTGCTTGTGTTTTATATGTATATAACTTAATTTTCTAGGTATATTTTAAGAATGTCCTATTAAAAAAGCAGACTATAATTATTCAGTCATAAAAATGCAATAATTTGTTGCATTTCCTAAAATGTTTGTTTAAACATATTATCTGGTTAAATGGAGGTTTATTTCTCTCATAGCACTAATGACTTTACCATGAAGCATTATAAAATAGTAGTTCATACTTGCCTTTAAAATCATAAGTAAGGGGCTGGGAAGATGGCTCAGAGGTGAGCGCTTGCCTTGCATGCCTCTGAGGCCCTGAGTTCGATTCCTCAGCACAACATAAGCAAAAAGAAAAAAGCCGGAAGTGGCATTGTGGCTCAAGTAGTAGAGCGCTAGCCTTGAGCTGAAGAGCTGAGGGACAGCGCCCAGGCCCAGAGTTGAAGCCCCATGACCGGACCCAAAAAAATAAAATAAAATAAAATCATAAATAAAAATTTATACTTTATTGTGTATACATAAAGCTAATGTGAGGAAAAATGAAAAACATTAATATATTAGTCTGGAAATAAATAATTGCCTTATTGCAATTTTAATTAGAAGGACATTTCTGTTTTCCTTTTCTTCATCTTTCACCATTTGTGTGCATGTCCTATGTGTTTACAAATATATGTAACATTCTAGCTAATGTATAATTGATTTTCTTTAAAAGAGGGAAAAAACAGAAATAGCATTTGTATTAGTTTACTAGGGCCACTATAAAAATTATCACAGAACTTAAAAACTATTAGCTAGGTGGTTTAAAGAAACAGAAACATATTCTGCAGTTCTCTCTCTTTTTTTTTTTTTAGTTGGTCGTGGGGTTTGAACTCTGGCCCTAGGCGCTGTCCTTGAGCTTTTCAGCTCAAGGCAAGTAAGCTACCACTTGAGCCACAGTGCCACTTCTGGTTTTCTGGAGATTAATTGAAGATAAGACTCTCATGCACTTTCCTGCCTGGCTTTGAAACTTGATCCTGAATCTCAGCCTCCTGAGTAGCTAGGATTACAGGCTTGAGCCACTGGCTCCCGGCTTGTATACTGGGGTTCTGAAGGCTAGAAGTCTGAAATGAATGTTAAGTATGGCCATGTTGTGAAGACTCTAGAGGACAGTTTCCTAGCTTCTGATAGTTTTCTGTGGCTTGTAGATGCATAACTCTTTATTCCACTTTGGACTTTCTCCTTACGTGTGATTTGTCTAAATTTTCCTCTTATATTGACACCAGTCACTGGATTAGAATCCCTCTAATGACTTTTGTTGTTGTGCTGGTCCTGGGGCTTGAACTCAGAGCCTGGGCACTGTCCCTGAAGTAGTGTTTTTCACTTAAGGCTAGCACTCTACCACTTGAGCCACACCTCCACTTCCAGCTTTTTTTGATTATTTGGAGACAAGTATCTCACAGACTTTCCTGCCCAGGCTTACTTTGAGCCCTCAGATCTCAGCTTTCTATCTAGCAGGATTACAGATGTGAGCCTGTGGTGTCTGGCTCTACTGACTTTCTTTTTAACTTGATCAAATTCAAAACGTCTTTCCAAATTTACAATCATGTTCACAGGTAGTAGAGATTTGAACTTGAACATACTTTGGAGGGAGGGACACAGTTCAAACTTGATCATCTAGCTTAAAGTGCAGCATCTTAAGCCACTTGCAAAATGGATAATTAGAAGCTAATCACACCTTAAATGCCTTAGTACATTTTTGTTTATTGTTATATTCAAGCCATAAACTATTCATACATGAAAGTGAAATGGACTAAATATTAAATTGTAGAGTATCTAGTATAATAACTTTTGGAGGACAGACCATAGTAAGGCATTTTATTCAGTTTATCATAAAAATGATACCAAATATTCAAGTAATACTTTGCCTTTAAAAGAAAACAGGAACAAAGAAATAACAAGTACATATTAATACCTGGATATAAACTTAAAACCAGGTGCTGGTTGCTCAAGCCTATAATAGCTCAAAACCATCCTGGGCAGGAAAAGCCAGGAGACTTATCTCAGTTAACCACCAGAAAACTGAAAATGATGCTGTGATTCAAAGTGGTAGTTCTAGCCTTGAGCAAAAGAGCTCATGGAGAGTACCCACACCCCAAGTTCAAGCCCCATGACTGACCAAAAAAAAAAAGTTGAATGATCACAATTGTTTTTCTTCCTCAACAAAATAATAAATTGCTGTATGACGAGCTGTCAGTCATATTCTGTCACCTTGAGTATTTAGAGACATGTGCCATCCAAGGTGATTTGTGTACATATAAAAGTACTGTTCTGAAATGTCTTTGCCATTTCTCAACTTTGGTTTGCCCACGAATGCCAAGAAACTTTCAGATAGTAGATGTGTAGAGGCCAGTGTGATTATCCATGACTGCTAAAGTCTACTGTGAATGTGCCAAAAATATTCCATTTTTGAAAAGTGACATGAAGTTGGCATTATTGCTGAGCTTTAGATGACCTGCCTCTGACATACAATGTGATGAGTTTGAGCCTAATGGGGGTGAGGTAAACTGAAAGAACTATATGCTTTAGGCTTTATGAACCTTGGACTTCTCTGAACGAGGATGTAACAAGTTAATGCCATGAAAGAGAGTGCCCTCAGTTTATACTTTTCCCACCTACTTTTCCTGCCACACAAACCTTTTTTTTTTTAAGTGGCTAGGGATTGGTGAGCCTTGTATCACAGAGCCCAACTCTCCATACACCCATTCAATACTATTAATTCTTGCTACAATCATAATCATATATATGTTAAGCTTATTAAATCCTTATCTTACAAAACAGTAGTACCTTTTATGTAGTTGTATTCTCTAAGACCCTCAAATCTACTTGAATTTTTTTTATCTGTATTTTTTTGTCTTTTCTTTTCTTTTTTTGGGGGGGGGTACTGGGGATCGAACCCAGGACGTTGCACTTGCTAGGCAAGCGCTTTACCACTGAGCTACATCCCAGCCCAAAGGTGTAGCCCAGACTGGTCTTGAACTCGTGATCCTCCTGCCTCATCCTCCTAGTTGATTACCGGCGTGCGCCACCACGGCCAGCTTGAATTTTTTTTTCAGGTGGGCACAGTTGTTCATCCTAGCTACTTAACCTAGTAGTGGTCATCCTAGCTACTTGAGAGGCTGAGGTGAAAGGATTGTATTTCAGTGCCAGGCCAGGCATAAAAGGTATGTAGACTCCATGTCATTCGATGGCTGGGCAAAGTGGCACATACCTGTCATCCTCAGTAACAAAAGAAAGCACAAATAGGATTAAATCCTAGGCTGGCTCAGGCATCAAGTGTGAACCTAAAGAAAGGGACTGAAGCCAGATGCGGGTGCCTCATGCCTGTAATCCTAGCTACCCAGGAGGCTGAGATCTGAGGATTACGGTTCAAAGCCAGCCCAGGCAGGAATATCCCTGAGACTCTTATCTCCACTTAACCACCAGAAAACTGGAAGTGGCACCATGGCTCAAGAGTAGAGTGCTCACCTTGAGCTGAAGAACGCAGGGACAGCGCCCAAGCCCAGAGTTCAAGCCCCATGACCTACCCAAAAAAACAAGAATCAGGCTTAACACAAATAGTAATATTTGTTTATGCTGTTTTCTTCCTAAATTATTTTTCTCCTATTTTCCCCAATATTTTTCGATAATGGTTTTAATTTATGATATTTAATAGAGAAGAATTCTAAAATATCTTTCAGATAAGATCATGAAAACTTTAAAAATTATTTCTACTAGTAAAATTATAAGGCATTTATCTTCATTAAGTTATTGTAATAAATTTGAAGTAGGCCTATGTCAGCCAAATGCTGATGGTAAAACCTGTAATCCTAGAAAAGGCTGAGGTTGAGGTTCTAAGCCAGCTCCAGCCGAAATGTCCTCAGGATTCTTACCTGCAATTTAACCAGTTTAAAAAAAAAAGCTGGGGGCTGGAGGTGTGGCTACATGTTAGAGTGCCTGCCTAACAAACTTAAGGCCTTGAGTTCTAACCCCAGTACCACCAAAAAAAGAAAAATTTAAAAAAAAAGCTGGGTCAAGAACTGGTGGCTCATGCATATAATCCTAGCTACTTGGGAGACTTGCGATCTGAGGATCGTGGGTCAAAGCCAGCCTGGGCAGAAAAGTTGGTGAGACTCTTATCCCCAATTAACCACTCAAAAACTAGAAGTGGCACTGTGGCTCAAGTGGTAGGGACTACTATTGTACAGCGCCCAGGCCCTGAGTTCAAGCCCCACAACCTAGTTTGGAGGTATGCCCTAAGTTGTACATCACCATTTGGAAGCAAAAACAGCCAAGCAGGAGCAAGAAGCCCCAAGTTCAATCCCTGGGACTAAGACAGAAAAAATCAACCTATGTAAACAGCTTACAGTGGCAGCAGCACACAATTAATGTGCTATGCTCTGATTGATGGCTTCCACCAGTAGTACGATGTAGCTGAGACCTGGAGGATCATGGTTCAGCAGCCCAGGCTAAAGAGTCCCGGAGACTGTAGCTCTTTAATCTTGGATTCTTTTTATTACCTTGAAAAAAATTAAGAGTAATAAAGCCATTCTGTAAGCGTATTTCTTACAGATTTTGGGTGACTTCCTTGAAAGTGTGTGGTTTATTTTATAAGTTACACTTACTTAATTTATTGGGAAAGGAAGAAACCCTATCCTGGGTAAAATTCTTTTTTGTAGATGGGACTGTGAATCACTATTTTAGAACTAAAAAATGTAAGCTTTTTAAAAGCCCAAAGCAGTTTTAAAGCATTATTAGACAACTGCCAAACAGTAGATGCATCACAGGTTGGGTGTTAGAAGCTGACAGAATATATTGAAGACCTGCCTAGATGTAGTTGACATAAGGTAGGAGTAAAACATTAGCGTACTTATAAAATTTTGAAACCAGGTTAAATACTTGAGTGTATATGGTAGCATTATGCCATCTGTTTTTAGCATGAAATAATAATCAAAATAGCCTTTGAAAGAAGAAATACAATTGATGTGTAAAAACCACATTAGAACGATAAACTAAACACTCCTACAAAATGAGCAGAGGTAGAGAATACCATATTAGAAGAACCAAATGATGACCAGCCGTTAAAAATTCAGAATTATATGCACAGAAATAATAGGATCTAGAAGTATCTACGACTGAATTAAAGCTTACACTTTGAACATCTGTGGTACTGAAATAGTTACACAGAACTAGAACAAACATGAGGACTTGTTAGTGATACTGTTAACAAGTCATTCTAGAATAATACCTTTCGCAGTTGATGTTACATTATTTATTGTCTTTTTATTGTCACTCAGTAGATATTTATTGCGTACCTACATACAATCTGGCAGACATCTTTCTAGGCACTAAGTATCTAGCATGTGATCTGATTGATGGCTTTTACATTGGGGCCAATGACACAGATGTATTCAGACAAACAATATACTGTATAATGAATGTGAGGAAGAAAAATGTAGGATAATAGAGACAAGGATGAAAGAAGAATGCTCTTAACAGTTTGAAACTTCAGGATTAAAACTTGTGCTGCTCCTTGTCCTTAGAGTTCCTTTTTACTTTTAATATCTATATAGCTTTGCACTGACAGTGTGTCCTTTGGATCATCTCTACCCAGTGGCCTGACTGTAGCATTACTTTTATGTTGAGTTGGTATATAATAGCAAAAAGCTGATAATGGATTTATTTTCCCTACTAAAGCTGCATTTTATAATGTCTTTATATTTTTCTTTTTTAAAAGGACACTGTCAAGTTCTTTTAAACTGTTATTACAATGAAAATAATTCCTACTTGATTTTTTTTGGTTTAGTTTCTATTGACTGCCCTTTAATTTTTTTAGTAGAGTAATATGTAAGCTCGAGGTTTTTTTTAATTCATTTGCCCTAATTGATTAAGGCTCCTGGAATAACTTATGTATAGTTTCTAATCTGCAAAATAGTAGAACATTTTTACTTAATTTTAAAGGCTTTAAAAATCTATAACAGACTTAGTGTGGGTTTTTGTTCATGTTTGAAAGATGAATGAGTTCACTTAGAAAAGTTTGCCTTAACCTAAAAACATACATGGCAGTGTATTTTTTTTAACAACAAAGAAAAAAAAAAACCTCGTTTCCATTTCCTAGAGTTTATTTGGCAGTATATTTTTCAGGTAGTCTGAACTGGCAGTGTTAATCTATAAACACTGCAAATAAAGTTTCCCCCATGTTGGTAAGGATCAAACCCAGAACCGATCCATCCGAGTAAACTGCTCTATCACTAAGTTACATCCTCAGCCTGCAAATGAATTTTATTCAGACAGTTTCAGTGGATTCAAATCTAAATTTACTAGCCACTTATAATAATGTGCTTGCTTGTCAGTGTAACAAAGTTTTGTTGGTTATTTTAGGATTCTGGTATTGAAATGAGTAAGACATTAGATCCTTTAATTACTTTTTATCTAAGTTTCCAGGAACAAATATGAAGTTATTTTTCTAGTGCTTTTTTTTTCTTTTTAGTAACAGCTACATACATTAAGTATGTGTGTGAGATGTTTCCTTCCGAGTTCACTTTTCTGTCACAAAAATAGAAATTAATGGGGAAAATACTTTGTTACTGACTGCATTTGTGACTCTTGAGAGTAACTTCATGAAAAAATGCTTACTAAGCATAGCTGCTTTGTTCTAGGAGGACTGACAAATGGTAGTGGTCGATATATCTCTGCAGCACCTGGAGCAGAAGCAAAATATCGAAGTGCTTCAAACACTTCCAGTTTATTTAGCTCCAGCAGCCAGCTCTTTCCTCCATCTCGGCTTCGGTATAATAGGTCTGATATTATGCCTTCTGGCCGAAGTAGATTATTAGAAGACTTCAGAAACAACCGCTTCCCAAACCTTCAACTTAGAGACTTGATTGGACATATTGTTGAGTTTTCTCAAGACCAGCATGGTTCAAGGTAAGTAATAATGATCCATAATCTATTTTACCTGTTTTTCATTTTTGCTTTACTAGGGGTGAGGGGAGCAGTGGTAATTGAATTCTGGGCCTCCCTCACTCAAGCTTAGTAGGCAGATGCTCTACCCTGGAGCCGTACCTCCTGCACCTAAGCTTGCCTGTTCTGAGATAGGAACTCGCTTTATGCTGAGGCTGGCATACATTCATGACTGTACTCACTCAGCCATTAGTTGAGAATGGAATCTCTTGAATTTTTCTTCGACCAGATGGCCTTGAACCGAGATCCTCCTGTTTGTGTCTCACAAGTAACCAGGATAATGGCTTGAGCCATAGTGAATGGCCCCCTTTTTTCCTTTGAAAATTGCTACTATATATTTTACTTACACATATGCTCAGCTAATAATCTACATTAATATTGGAAGCTTTTTTTTTTTTTTTTGTCAGTCGTGGGGCTTGAACTCTGGGCCTGGGCATTATCCCTGTGCTCTTCAGTTCAAGGTGAGCGCTCTACTGCTTGAGGCACAGCGCCACTTCCAGTTTTCTAGTGGTTTATTGGAGATAAGAGTCTCACAGACTTTTCTGCCGGGGCTGGCTTTGAACTGTGATCCTCAGATCTCAGCCTCCTGAGTAACAAGGATTACAGATATGAGCTACCAGTGCCTGGCTGCAATATCTTTTTATTCAGTATTTTTATTACATCAGCTCTGAATTTTATCTGTAAACTTATTAGTGTCTCTGATGGGTAGTTTGTGTTCAATTTTAAAAGAAAAAGGGGGGCAAAGGGGATAGCACAAGTTGGGCACCAGTAGTTCACATCTATAATCCTAGCTACTCAGGAGGCTGAGATCTGAGAATTGCAGTTCAGAACCAGCCTAGGCAGTTAACTACCAGAAAACTGGAAGTGGTACTGAGGCTCAAAATGGTAAAACACTAGCCTTGAGCAAAAGAACTCAAGGACTGTTCCCAGGCCTGGAGTTCAAGCCCCACAGCAGCCAGAAGTTTAAATTGTTCTTCAAAAAAGCGAAATACTTCTGTTTACATTATTACATTATTAGATTAGTTTTCAGTGTGGTTTGATTTAAATTTAAAATCCCCCCCCCTTTTTTTTTTGCAATGACCTGCAGGTCTTTATTCTAGAAAAAATTTCACATTTTTATAGGAAAATTTGGTATATATTTACATTAAGTATGTTGGGGACATTTTGCTTTTGTTCCTGACTTTAATGGAGATTGTTTCACATTTTCCCTGTTTATCATGGGTTTGGTTATAGGTTTGCCATACATACTCTTCTGTATATTCAGGTATGTTTTTCTATTCCTTGTTAATTCATGAAAGGATGTTGAATTTTCTCAAAGACTTTCTCTATACCTCTTAAGTTCATGAGGTTTTGTCCTTGATTCTGTTCATGTGTTATACATGTTTATTGAATTTTTTTTGCGGGGGAGTCCAGTCATGGGGCCTGAACTCTGGGCCTGGGCATTGTCCCTCAGCTCTTCAGCTCAAGGCTAGCACTCTACCACTTGAGCCACAGCGCCACTTCTGGCTTTTTTCTTTTTGCTTATGTGGTGCTGAGGAATCGAACCCAGGGCCTCATGCATGCAAGGCAAGCGTTTTACCACTGAGCCACCTTCCCAGCCCATGTTTATTGAATTTAACCATCTTAAACAGCTGGGCACTGGTGACTCAACACCTGTAATCCTAGCTACTCAGGAGGCTGGGATCTGAGTGTTGTGGTTCAAGCCAGCCTAGGCAAGAAAATCGCGACTACTTTCTCTAATTAACCACCTGAAAACCGGAAATGGTGTTCTACCTCATTCAAAGTGTGGAGCTCTATCTTTGAGCAAAAGTGCAAGTTTTATTTTTTTTAAATAGTTGCATATAGATTTTATCTCTCTTTAGCCAGAAGTTTTAAAGAGTACAAATGAACTTAAATCTATCACTAAGATTAGCTAATCTAGAAATTCGTGCTTAATGATTTCTTATGTTCCTAAAATATGGTAATTTGTATATTTTTGAATAACCAAGTAATTTCCTTTTCATGTAATATAACAATATATTCTAGTCTCTTGCACAGAGTTTTTGTCACATACTAGTAATTTTATGTTAGATGTTAGAAATGCTTTGTGGCTTTTCTCTGTCCACTTATAAAGTGTCTTGATTTCTAGAAATAATTTTGTACTTATGTGAAAGTGTAATATTCAAGAAATAACAAGTTTTTGCCAGTGTAATATATACCTGCAATTTACCACAAAGGCATGTGGAAAGAGGATCAATAGTTGCAAGTGTGGTCAGGGCTTTATTACATTTCCCTGTTCCCAAAGAAAAAGAAATAAAGATTACTAAGTTCTCCAACTTCTTTAGTATCGTATATCAATTGTACATATGGGAATTTTAACATTTACATACATACATGTACTCCCAATGAAATTTACTGCCCCCTTCTTTCTCCCTTATTACTCTTTTCCCCTTTCTAAAAACAATTTCAACAGGTTTCTTCCCCCCCCCCCCCACATTTCTTTCTTTCTAAATAGATTCATACAGCAAAAGCTAGAGAGAGCTACTCCAGCTGAGCGACAAATGGTATTTAATGAAATTCTACAGGCAGCCTATCAATTAATGACAGATGTTTTTGGGAACTATGTTATACAAAAGTTTTTTGAGGTAAGCATATGTGGGTATTGGTATATTAATCTATTTGTGCTAAGTAATATCTCTGTATCTTGGTTTTAATAGTCATTTTGTATGAAAATACATATAACTCTGAGGAAATATTTATAAATCATATATCTGATTAAGAATTTATGTCTGTAATATACAAAGAAATTCCTAAATTTTGTAACAAAAAGACACCTAGATGAAGAAGTTGAACTCCCATAGTCATAGTATGTGATGCAAATAGGCAGTGAGCAATGGGAAGACACTGGACTTTCTGTGTGTGTGTGTGTGTGTATGAACTCAGGGCTGGGGCAATGTCCATGAGCCTTTTTGTTCAAGGCTAGCACTCTTATACTTGGGCCATAGCTCCTCTTACTTTTTTTTTTTAATTTGGTAATTTATTGGAGATAAAGTCTCCGCCCAGTTTGATACTGTGCCTTTTTAATAATTAGAAAAGTATACGTCAAAACCACAGTGAGATACTTCATACCTAATAGGATGGCCACATTTTTTTTTAATGGAAATAGCTAGATGCCAGTGGCTCATGCCTATAATTCTAGCTACTCAGGAGGCTGAGATCTGAGGATCCTAGTTCACAGCCAGCCCCCAGGCAGGAAAATCTGTGAAGATCTTATCTCCAATTAACTACCAAAATAGCTCAAAGTGGAACTGTTTCAAATGATAAAGCACCAGCCTTGAATGAAAAAACTTGCAACAGTACCCAGTCCCTGAGTTCAAGCCCCAATACTGGCACAAAAAAATTAGTAAGTGAATGAGCATGAAAATACAATTGAGGAAAAATACAATTTAAGGAAATTAGAAGCTTCATCCTGTGCTGGTGTGACTATAAAACACTACTGTAGAAAATTAAACATAGTTAACAAACCCAGCATATCTACTTGAAAGTAACATGCCCAACAGAATTAAAAACAGGAACTTGGTCCCATGCCAGAGCAGACTGTGGTCCCAAACCATTGCCTGGCCTCGATCTGTCAGCTGCTGGCACTGAAGGGGGGTTGCACAGAGGAAGAAAAAAAACAAAACAGGAACTTGAACATGAGTGTTCATTGTACTGTTCATCCACAGAAAAATGAATAGATAGGCTATTCATGCCTCAAAAAGCAATACAATTCTGACACATGAATATAACATAGATGAATCTTTGAAACAGTAAACCAGATACAAAAAGAGGCCAACATTGTAAGTTTCCACCTGTTTGTAAAAGATCTACAACAACATATTCATAGATTAGGTAACATAGATTAGAGTTTACCAGAGACTGGGAGATAAGGGAAGCTGTTACTGAATAAATACAGCCTAGCTGGCTCTGTCCAATAGATACAACAGTAGATTGTGGTGATGACTTCACAAACCAATGTGGATATAATTAACACTTAAAAGTGATTTAAATGGTTGGACAAGGTATAATATGGCTGTATTGACAGCACTTAGAAGAAGGTTCAGTCAGGAGGATCATGAGTTCAGTCCAGCCTGGGATTATATAACAAATTCCAAGACTACTCCAGCTACTAGGAAGACTGCCATGTTTAAGAATAATTTTAAATGCATATTTTATGGTCTATATTACATATTAATCTATTACAGTTTTAAATGTTACATATTACTGTTAGGCACCAGTAGCTCATGCCTGTAATCCTCGCTACTCAGGACACTGAGATCTGAGGATTGCAGTTTGAAGCCAGCCCAGGCAGAAAAGTCCACGTGACTCTTATCTCCAATAAACTACTCATAAAAATTCAGAAGTGGAATTGTGGTTCAAGTGATAGAGTACTAGCCTTGAGCAAAAAAAGCTCAGGGACAGCACCAGGCCCTGACTTCAAGCCCCAGGATACCAAAAAAAAAAAGTGGAAAGTTGGAGTAAATCTTAAGTGTACATATTAATGAATATTGCTGTAGTCTTTTTTTTGAATTGTAGTTGCCTAATTTCTAGTTTCTAGGTCATCAGCCTAACTATTCCTCAAAAGATATATATTTAAATTTATATGTATCAAAAGACATAGTCACTGGTGGCTCACGCCTGTAATCCTGGCTACTCAGGAGACTAAGACAGTGCCCAGACTCCCTAGTTCAAGCCCCATAACCACCAAAAAAAAAATAAAATAAAAAACATGCATCAAAGATGGGGTTGCACCTTATTATATAGAAATGATGATATTAAAGAGGCTGTTACTTTAGAAGGTGGCTAAGCAACTATAATCCTATCTACTTTCAGGGCAGAGTCAAGTGGCAGTAGGATTAGTTGGAGGCCAGCTTGAGTACCTTAACCAGGACCTTGTCTCAGAATTTATTAAAATAAATAAATAAAACAAGGTTCAGAACTTTAGTTTCGGGGCTGGCTGGGTAGGTGGCTCAGTGGTAGAGCACTTGTCTTGCATGCCTAAGGCCCTGGGTTCGATTCCTCAACACCACATAAGCAGAAAAGGCCAGAAGTGGCACTGTGGCTCAAGTGATAGAGCGCTAGCCTTGAGCTGAAGAGCTGAGGGACAGCGCCCAGGCCCAGAGTTCAGGCCCCACGACCGGACCAAAAGAAAAAAAAAAAAGTCAATATGTAATCACTTCATGTTCATATCAATTTTTTTTCTTTCAGTTTGGGAATTTGGATCAAAAATTAGCTTTGGCTACTCGTATTCGTGGTCATGTTCTGCCTTTAGCTTTGCAGATGTATGGCTGCCGTGTTATTCAGAAAGCATTAGAGTCCATTTCTTCTGACCAGCAGGTAATTGTAAGTTAAGAAAAGAAGTTTAAACTTCCAATTTTAAACTATTACCTTTTTAACTTAAAACAATCAGATTTCTACAACAAGACTAAAATCCTTTTTTCAAAAATCTGCACATGATCCAGTGGCTCATACCTGTAATCCTAGCTACTCAGGGATCTGAGATCTCTAGGGATTGCAGTTCGAAGCCAGCCTGGACAGAAAAGTCCCTGCGAAGCTCTTATCTCCAATTAGCCACTCAAAAACTGTAAGCAAAGTTTGGCTCTAAGTGGTATAGCAACAACCTTAAGCAAAAGCGCTCAGGGACAGTGCCCAGACCCTGAGTTCAAGCCACACAACTGACCAAAAAAAAAAAAGCTCCAGCCAAGCGATGGTGGCTCACTCCTGTTAATTCTGGCTCCAGCCAAGCGGTGGTGGCTCACTCCTGTTAATTCTAGCTACTCAGGAAGCTGAGATCTGAGGATCACAGTTCAAGGCCAGCCTAAGCAGGAAAGTCTAAAGACCTTTATCTCCAGTAAGCCACCAAAGACAGGAAGTAGAGCTGTGACCCAAGTTGTAGAGCACTATCCTTGAGCAGAAAGCCTCAGGGACGTGGCTCAAGGATAGGTTTCCTGTCAAGCACACATGAGGTCCTGAGTTTAATTCCTAATAATAAAAGAACAATAATGGTGGTGGTGGAATGTGTGTGTACGTTGTGTATATGTACATTAATCATATTATGAAAAAATACAATTACTCTTCTAGAAGAAAACCTAAGTTTGGGAATAATTTGAAGGTATATCAACAATGGAGAAAAATCAAATTTGGTCATATAAAGGCTTAGAATTTCTCTGCCACAAGTTACAAAGTAGTATAGATTAAAGATAGCCTAAATGTCTTTGATATTTGAGAACATAAAGCGTTGGGCTAACTTTTAATGTATAATTGTGACGTTTATTCTTAGATTTTTTTAATTTATTTTATTTGTGAACATACTGTACAGAGGGGTTACAATTACATGGGCAGGATAATGTGTACATTTCTTACCAAGCATTGCAGCCTCCTCCTTTGTTTATCCTTCACATCCCTTCCCAGCCTCCCCCCTCCCCCCCAGTCCCAATCCTTCCCGCACCAACATTGTAAAGCTCGTTTTCGACATGACAACTTGTACTTCTCATTGTTGCAACAGGTCCACCTGTATCCTTAAACGACTTGCTTTTCCCCATCTCCTCCACAAGTTTTACTGACATCAAATATAGTGAAAGCAGGGGTTATACTGTGGGGGAGGGACATACAAAGCAACAAAGAAATAATCTTATAAATGCATTAGAAACACATGCATAAAAGAAAGAATCATTAAAATACATATCTAAGGGTTCATTTTCCTGACATCACATTAGCTGACCTTTTCCGCTTGACTCATACATTATTCTTAGATTTTTATGTTACCATGTTTTAGGCTTACATATAATTCAGTTCATTTTAGCTTAGATATGAACATCTATGGATGTTGCTGTGAGGTCCAGCTGAGCCAAGTTCAGGACTAAATGCAAACCCCAGTACCGCCAAAATATTAACAGTCACAACAGGAATCAGTCTATAACTATCTCCCATCAAACTTCTTAAATTTAGCAGAATATATTTTTGAGGGTCCTTTGGTTTTTGTCTCAGTATTTTTATTTTGTTAAATTGTTTAATGGGATGATTATTTAAATGGCATCTTCTTTGCAGAGTGAAATGGTAAAGGAATTAGATGGACATGTACTCAAATGTGTGAAAGATCAGAATGGAAACCATGTTGTTCAAAAATGTATTGAATGTGTTCAGCCACAGTCACTACAGTTCATCATTGATGCTTTCAAAGGACAAGTAAGTTTGATTTTTAGCCTCTAATTTGCTAAATATTATATAATTTAAACCTTTATTTCTTATATATAATACCCAGCACTTTCATGTAAAAATAGAAGCCAAGATAGCAAATGTGAGTTGATGTGGTGATGTAATCCCAGCACTTGGAAGGCTGAGGCAGGAAGGTGGAGAGTTTAGGTCAGCCTGAGATACATAGTGAGATTAAGACTTGGTCTTTAAAAACAAAAAGAATTTCTGTGCTTCTTCATACAACCATAGATAGATGGCTTCACTTCGCTGAAACTGAAAAATGTAGAAATAGGTGTTTTCATTCATAATAAGAAATAAAGGCAGGGCACCAGTGGCTCACACTATGTAATCCTAGCTACTCTAGAGACTGAGATCTGAGGATCGCTCTTCAAAGCCAGCCAGGGCAGGAAAGTCTGTGAGATACCTATCTCCAATAAATCACAGAAAAAACCATAAATGGTGCTATGGCTTAAGTGGTAGATAGTTAGAAGCAGCTCAGGGCCAATGCCCAGGCCCTGAGTTCAATCCCCAGGACTGGCAACACCCAAAAAAGAAGAAAGAAGGTAAAAAATAATGAGGTAATCACTGTTAGAATTTTAAACCACAATATTTTTCCAATTTCATGGGAGAAAGGGAAAGGAGAAACACTCAAAAGCTCTTAATGAAAAGACAGAACATGCAAGTTTTAATTCTTCTGTTTTAAGGTATTTGTGCTTTCAACTCATCCTTACGGCTGCAGAGTAATTCAGCGTATCCTAGAGCATTGCACCGCAGAGCAGACGTTGCCTATCTTAGAAGAGCTTCACCAACATACAGAGCAGTTGGTACAGGTATAGGTCTCTTAATAATTTGAAATGTTTGTATACTTACGGAATTGCTTTTATTTTTTTTTAAATTAACTTACTAATGTAAAAAAGCTTACCGATTTCCATGTGGATACTTATACTGATTGATTTTTAAACAACTTATTAACATGTTTTAAATAATCATTCTTAAGGAATAACTGATAGAAGTAGCTTTTAAATCTTTCCATAGGATCAGTATGGCAATTATGTTATTCAGCATGTATTGGAACATGGTCGACCTGAAGACAAGAGCAAAATTGTTGGGGAAATCAGAGGAAAGGTCTTAGCCCTGAGTCAACACAAATTTGCCAGGTATTTCTTATTCAGAGGGTTATTTCTCTCACCTCCTCATGTAGAATATTATATTGAAAGAATAACCACATATTCACAAAGTTCCAGCCACTCTAAAAACGGAGGCAGAAGAATCACTTGAGTCTACAGGTTGGAGACCAACCTGAATAAACTTAGCAAGCCCTTGTATCAACAACTTTCCAGACATCAGTGGCTCACACCTGTAATCCTAGCTACTCAAAAGGCTGAGATTTAGGAATCATGGTTCAAAGCTGGGCCTGGCACAAAAAGTCCATGAGACTTTTACCTCCAATTAACCACCAAAAAGCTGGAAATTTGAGTAAGATATTGGTTCTACCCACCTGTATTCCATTTTTGAATTTGTATTTAAGAGATAATGGTCTTTGACTAGTAAAGAAGGCTGGGAGGGGCTGGAAAGGTGGCTCAGTGGTAAAGTGCTTGCCTTGCATGCATGAGGCCCTGGGTTCGATTCCTCAGAACCACATAACCAGAAAGAGCCAGAAGTGGGGCTGATGCTCAAGTGGTAGAGTGCTAGCCTTGAGCTGAAGAGCTGAGGGACAGCGCCCAGGCCCAGAGTTCAGGCCCCACGACTGACAAAAAAAAAGAAGTCAGGGAATGTGTTTCAGTGCATGCATGAAGCCCTGGGTCAATTCCTCAGCACTACATAAACAGAAAAGGCTGGAAGTAGCGCTGTGGCTCAAGTGGTAGAGTGCTGGCTTTGAGCAAAAGCAACTCAGGGACAGTGCCCAGGACCTTCCTGAGTTCAGGTCCCAGGACTGGCATCCCCCTTCTCCCCGCACCCCCCCCCCAAAAAGAAAAAAGAACTAGGAAAGTAATACGAATACAATTAGTACATATTTTTTTAGAGTTAGACTTTATTGGTGTCCTGGTTTTACTGTTTGAATTATAATTATAAAAAGGCCATAGTTAGGGTTGTCTTCTGATAACCGTTTGGTTTTTTTTGTTTTATTTTTTGTCGGTTATGGGGCTTGAACTTGGCATAGGCCACTGTCCCTGAGCTCTTCAGCTCAAAGTGAGTGTTCTACCACTTGAGCCACAGCACCACTTCTGGTTTTCTGGTGATTAATTGGAGATAAGAGTCTCACAGACTTTCCTGCCTGGGCTGGCTTTGAACCATGTCTTCAAATCTCAGACTCCTGAGTAGCTAGGATTACAAGTGTGAGCACCAGCCCCTGGCTAAGTTGTGTTTTTTTTTGTTGTTGTTGTTTGTTTGTATATACTTTTAACTTTTAGCAATGTAGTAGAAAAATGTGTTACTCATGCCTCCCGTGCTGAGAGAGCTTTGCTGATTGATGAAGTTTGCTGCCAGAATGATGGTCCTCACAGTGCCTTATACACCATGATGAAGGACCAGTATGCCAACTATGTGGTTCAGAAGATGATCGACATGGCTGAACCTGCTCAAAGAAAGATAGTCATGCACAAGGTAAGGTGTACAGAAGACCCATTTCTTTTTCTTTTTTTCTTTTTTTTTTTTTTTTGTCGGTTGTCGGGCTTGAACTCTAGGCCTGGACGCTGTCCATCAGTTCTTGAGCTCAAGGCTAGTACTCTACTATTTTGAATCACAGCAACGCTTCCAGTTATCTGGTGGTTTATTGGAGATAAGAGTCTCAAAGACAGATACGGTCAGATAAGTTGATGTTAGGTGAAATGAACCCCAAGATAAGGATTCAGATGTTTTTTCTTTCTTGCAGTTGTTTCTAACACATGTATAAGATGATTTCTTTGTTGCTTTCTATGTCCTCCCCCATGATATAACCCCTGTTTTCACTGTATTTGATGTTGGTATACTTTGTGGAGGGGAAGGGAAAAAGCAAATTGTTTAAATTGGGATACAGGTGGACCCATTCCAACAATGAGATGCACAAGACGTTATGTGGAAAAACAAACTTTACAACTTTGGGCAGGGAAGGGGAGGAAGTGGGGCGAGGTGGAGAGAGAAGATAGGAAGGAGAAACAAAGGAGGAGGCAACAATGCTCGATAAGAAATGTACTCATGGGCTGGGAAGATGGCTCAGTGGTGGAGTGTTTGCCTTACATGCATGAGGCCCTGAGTTCGATTCCTCAGCACCACATAAGAAGAAAAAGCCGGAAGTGGCGCTGTGGCTCAAGTGGTAGAGTGCTAGAGCCTTAGCTGAAGAGCTCAGGGACGGCACCCAGGCCCAGAGTTCAGGCTCCACAACCGACAAAAAAAAAAAAAGAAAGAAATGTACTCATTACCTTGCCCATGTAATTGTAACCCCTCTGTACGATATTTTCACAATTAAAAAAAAAAGTCTCAAGACTTTCCTGCCCAGGCTGGCTTTGAACCGAGATCCTCAAATCTCAGCCTCCTGAGTAGCTAGGATTATAGGTGTGAGCCACCAGCACCCAGCTCTATGATTTTTGACTACACATTTAACTTCATAGGTGTTGATTTTCCCATATATGTTATCATTGGATTAAAAAATGAAAACTAGTTAATTTTCTTTGTCCATTTCTTAAATTAAGTTTATAATCTGTTCGATAAAACCATGTTCATTTCTCATCTGTTTATATATGGTTAAGCATTAGTTTCTCTCCCTATGTTAAAGTACAGTTATCTTGCTGTCATATATGAGTTAACATTGATTTTAGATTGTAATAAGATTTTCCCATTACAGTAATGTTAGTTCTAGAAACATCTTTTATTATCTTTAAATATTTGTATTTGTACAAGAGTTGGCATTTAACAAAACAGTTTATGAATACAATATCTTTATCAGTAGTCATCTCTTTCAACATTCTAACCAAATTTTTCCCTACCCATATCTTCCCCGCCGCCCACCTGCCCCCCCCCCCCCCCCCCCCCCCCGCCCCATCTCAAGGCTAGCGCTCTACTACTTGAGTGCCACAGCACCACTTTTAGTTTTGGTGGTTTATTGGAGATATGAGTCACACAGACTTGCCTGCCTGGGCTGTCTGTGAAGCAGATCTCAGCCTCCTGAGTAGCTAGGATTACAGGCATGGATCTTTGGCTCAAGGCTAGAATTCTACCACTTCTGGCTTTTTTTTTTCAGGGGGTTGTTAATTGGAGATGAGAGTCTCACAACTTTGCTACCCAGGCTGGTTTTGAGCTATAAGCCATAGTCTTTCAGCCTATAGTAAGGATTACAGGCAAGAGCCCCTGACATCTGAAACAGAACTGTGGCTCGTGCGCGCGTGCACACACACACACACACACAAGTATACATACACAAATTTTTGATAGGATAGATTATGTAAATCATTTTAATAAGAAAAACTAGCAGCAAAAATAAAACCTTGCTTCCATTTCCTTGAGTTCATTTTGGTAAATGTTTTTATATGATCAGATGCACATAGGCATCATGCCTTTGTGCTCTCTCCTAAGAATATCCTCCTTTGGTCTCACTGTATGAATGTCTAGAGTCCTCTATAATTTATCATGTTTTAGTGTACATTAGACCTAGCTTCTGCATATAAGAGGGACTCATTGTTTGTGTCTCTGAGCTTGGCTACCTTCTCAGTTGAAATGATTTGTTCTAGGTACATCTGTTTCTCTGCAATGGGTGTGTAAAATTCTGTTGTGTATAGGTATTACTTGTGTGTGTCTATGTCTGTGTCGATCATGGGGGTGAACACTCTACCACTTGAGCCACAGCGCCACTTCTGGCTTGTTCTTCTTATGTGGTGCTGAGGAATTGAACCCAGGGCTTTATGCATGCGAGGCAAGCACTCTACCACTGAGCCACCTTCCCAGCCCCTGTCCTGGCTTGTGATGTTCTGGGTGTGACTTACTTTAAAAGTAATGATTGGCTGGGAAGGTGGGTTCGATTCCTCACCACATAAGCAAAAAGAAGAAAGCTGGAAGTGGCGCTGTGGCTCAAGTGGTAGAGCGCTAGCCTTAAGCTGAAGAGCTGAGGGACAGCGCCCAGGCCCAGAGTTCAGACCCCCACGATCGGACCTGGATGGATGGATATAATGATTGGTGCCAGCCACCATGGCTCCTGCCTGTAATTCCTAGCTACTCAGGATGTTGAGATCTGAGGATCACAATTTAAAACCAGCCCAGGCAGGAAAGTCCAGGAAACTCCTTTCCCGTTCTCTCTTCTTCTCCCCAACCCCCCCCCCCCAGCCCATCCTTGTCCTGAACCTTGAACTCATAGCCTGGGCCCTGTCTTTAAGCCTCTTTGTGCTCAAGGCTAGCACTCTACCACTTGAGCTACAGCCCCACTTCCAGCTTTTTGTGAGTAGTTTATTGGAAATAAAGAATCTCAGATGGGCATTGGTGGCTCACGCCTGTGATTGTAGCTACTCAGGAGGATGAGATTTGAGGATACCAGTTCAAAGCCAGCCTGGTCAAGAAAGTCCGCAAGACTCTTATTACCAGTTAACCACCAGAAGAAATCCAGGAGTGGCACTGTGGCTCAACTGGTAGAGCGCTCACATTGAGCTGAAGGGCTGAGGGACAGCACCCAAGCCCATAGTTAAGCCCCATGACTGACCAAAAAAAAAAGAAATAGGAGTCTCATGGACTTTTCCTGCCTGGGCTAGCTTCGAACTGCAGTCCTCATATCTCAGCCTTCTGAGTAGCTAGGATTACAGTCATGGGCTACCTGTGCCTGGCTCAGGAGGCTCTCCAATTAGCACAAAAAAAGCTGGAAGTGGAGCTGTAGCTCAAGTGGCAAAGTGCTAGCCTAGAGCAAAAATTTGCTCAGGCATAGCACACAGGGTGAGTTCAAGTCCCAAGACTCCCTCCTTCCCCTACTTCTCCCCCTGCCCGCACCCCCCATAAAAGTAGTAATTTGTTAATTCATTGAACAACTTTTAAGTGCATACATTGGGAGAGATTGAGTGAATCAGAATTGCTTTCAGAAGAAAATAGCTTTATGTTTGAATTTTTAAATAAGCAGTCATTCCTTTGAATTGTCCAGATTTGAATGTGCTTTATAGAGAATTAAAAAACTTAAGATTTCCTAAGCAGATTGTTTATTTTACAGATTCGACCTCACATTACTACTTTGCGCAAATACACATATGGGAAGCATATACTGGCCAAGTTGGAAAAATATTATTTGAAAAATAGCCCAGACCTAGGGCCTATTGGAGGACCACCAAATGGAATGCTATAAAGGAAAACAGAAAGAAGATGGTTTAACCATGTGGAGAAAACAAAAATGGAGGTTTCGTTGTTTTTTTTTTTTTTTTTTGTGAATTATCAAAACACAACTCAACTATGGATCTTCAATTTTTTTTAAAGCAAAACTATTTATTGACTTTATTCATCCATTTGTAAATTTTTTAAGGTTCTTGTGTATATTTGGGGGGTGGGGTGGTGAACTATAAATGATACTCAGCCCTGAATGGAGACCTATCAGATTGGATTGCTGGCAAAGCACAGAAGCCTGTATATGATGTAACTGTATCAAAAAAAAAAAAAGCTGTCACATATTTTGTAAATTTTTACCTTGTAAAGTCACAAAAATAGTTTTTAAAGGAAAAAGTACAGTATTCTTTTAATAAACTGGCTTGCAGTCTGGTAGGTCTATGACCCCATAGCACAACAGGTTTATAGAGATGTATATAGAATTATAGTCCTTATTTTTTTTCCTTTGCGTGAAGCCTTTTATAACAGATTAACAATCAACTGCATAAATATTATTAATATTTTAAAAAGAAAGTTAAGTTGTATTTTGGTAATTCACAAACTATCATGCAAATAAAAACTCAGCAAGTAAGATAAAAATGATTTGAGATAAAAAGAACCTTATTTACAGTGGATGTGGTTTTAATACAGATACTGCCCTATAATGTCGCTGGCGATGTACAGAAGTATTGTATATACTTAAATATGTAATTGTGAAAGTTAGAAAAAACAAAATCATGGTGACACTTCCATTCAATAAAGTGGGCTAAATGAAAAGTTAGTTTGTATTAACTTTTCAGTTTGGTTTATAATGAGAAAGAGTAGAAATTTGTATTTTGTTTTTCCTTACAGAATTACAAATACATGTTGAGGAAGTGTTGAGCTTTATTTTGCTTTTTCATAGTAGATACAGAAAGTTAGGAACCAGTTAAGAGATGAAAAGGGGCCACTGAAAAGTCAGTTGGATAGCTCAGCAGTTAAGCATGACTACATATTCAGATAGCTTTTTTTGCTTCCTATAAATATATGCATTGTGTGTGTAGTATTAGATGTAAGTTTACACTTTGAAAGCAAATCTTGTTTCAATGTTCATTATAAAAGCCTTGCTAATTTAGTAGTGATGCTTTCCTTGGTTGTACAGGTGTACATTTTGTAAACCTTCATGCTGTAAATTGAATTTGTTTTATCTCTTTGGGAAACATTTGCATTTTAGTGTACATTTATGTCCCTGCCCTCTTTGGCCTGGCAATATAGTGTTGTATAATGTAAATTTATTTCTCCAAATCAAAAGTGATTTTTTAAAGTTTTTTATCTTTATATGGTTTCAAAAGTATGAACCAGCTTTCTTTTTATTATTGTGAGAAACATTTTGTTTCATAACATAGTCATTGACTCTTAATAATGGGCATGCTAGGATGGGTCACTTTCAATTGAAGTCAGGGTATTGTGCATAATAGAAAGTATTGGACTGATATACTTGGTAACCATGGAGGCCAATGCTTTTTCCATCTTATCAAATGTGATGTGACTTTTTTTTTCTTTGTACAGAAGAGTACTGTATTTTTGAATAGCCTACACCCAAGTAAGAGCAAATCTGTATGATAACTTTTTTTTTTCCTCTGGACATAGACGTTATAACAGTAACATGATGTACATTTACAAGCGGCCTTATGTACATTTCCCAACAATCTTTTTAAGGCAAAATTGTGACCATATGTGTATAATTAAAATCATTTTTAATCCTTTGCCTATGAAAATATTTTGGAAAAAAAACTTGCTTTGTATATTCAGTTTCTGGAAGATAAAGAAAGTGCTTTGTATTTTTGTTGAAGTCAGTATTTTGTATAAACATTTATGTTGGCCCACTTACGTTTAGTGCTAAAAAACTAAAATGAACATGCCCTCTCTGTCAGTTGAACTTGGAAGGGAATTTTTTTTAACTAGAAGTCTGCAGAAGAAAAGATATCTTCTGATCACAATATTGAATATAATGGTTTTATGACTTAATTGTTCATATCATGAACCTTAAAATAACAGCATGAAATTTGAGGTGCCAGGAATACTTCTCATGTTCTATGTTGAGTTATTCTAGTTTTCTTAACCCAACATTCCCTGGTGAGGCCATTAAATTCAGTCACCTGATCTTTCTCAGTCACTCTGGTTCATCCACATGTCCTTGTCATAGTTGCAGTCCTCCTTCACCCCCAAGTCCTTCCTCCTTAGAAAACTGCTCTTCCACTGCTTCCTGCTTTGTATTGCCAGACTTAGACTATCTTGGCCCATCTTAAGATTTCTTCCCAGTATCAGCCCACGGTTTCAGCATCAAAACTGTCCTATAAAAGTCTAATTATCCTAATTTGCCTTCATCCTTTACCTCCAGTTGGCACGGGCAGTTCCTGCTACAACTTTAGAACATCACAAGTCCTAGAGAATGTTCCATTTGGAACCCAGTCCCTCTCCTTGAGGTCTTTTCTAGCACTAACAACCCAGCCCTCCTGATCTTACCTGCATATTCTAGAGAAATACCTGTTCTTGTAGACATTTTATGGTCTGCCACTTTTTGTGCCCACCTCGGACTCCCCCTCTCCCCCTTTTAGTATGTTGGCATGGAACTTGGGTCATATTTGACATTTCAGAATAAAGAAATGTGGGCAGTCCTACTTAGGCTTTACTCTTGAGCGTCTCTTTTTAGTATGGATTGTTTCTGGACCAGCTTGTCTAAGTCCTGCCTCTTATTGGTTCAAATGAAATGTTATCTTCACTTCTTTGTATATTATGTATAAATTAGAAAATGAAAAATGTGTGAATAACATTGTATGAAATAAACCTGGTCTTGTGTTTTTCTCTAGATAAAGTATCCCTCTACACCTGAATTATTAAGATTCCCATTCAAGTTTATCACATACCTTTTCATACAGACAAGGACCTCCTTTTCATGTGAACTTGAGGCAATATTGTTTAAAGGCAAATAAAAGTGTATCTGGGCACTGCTAGTTTACATCTATCTGTAATCCTAGCTACTTAGTAAGCCTGAGGACTGAGGTTCAAAGCCAGTGTAGGCAGAAAAGTGTAAGGCTGTCCAGTTAACCAGAAAAATCTGGTCTAGAAGCATAGCGTAAGTGATTGAACACCAGCTTGAGCAAGAAAGCCAACCAAACATGTGGCCCTGAATTCAAGCTTCAGTTCTGCCTCTGCCTTTCCCAACCCTCCCCCGCCCCGCCCCCCCCATTTATTTCTGGAATTAAAATGTGCCTTCCTATTTCTAACTCTTGTGGACATGTGTATAACTTAGCTCTAGTGCCCTCATCTGTACCCTGGCTTCACATGAAGTAATTCAAAAGATACCTGAAACCTACTTCACAACCTATGTGAATTCCATCTACCCATTCCATTCCCTGTCTCATTTGACTGGGGGATGGGAGGTGGCAATACTGCGCTACCAGATATTTAGAGCCCTGGACTTGGTAGCCAAGTACTGCACTGTACCACTTGAGCCGTGTTCCCAGTTATTTGGGGAATAAGCTCTCACTTTTTCCCTGGACAAGTCTGAACAGAGGTCCTCCTACTTAGTTTCCTCATAAATGAGATGATGTGTGTGTCACCACACCCAAGTTTTTATTGGATGAGGTGGGGGTCTCACTTTTTCCCCTTGATCTTGAACTAGGATTCTCTCAATTTGGGTTATCTCTGATTTCATTTAGCAAAAGGCAGTACCACCTCTGCCATCTCCCTCACTTGCCAAACTAATTTGCCTAGACATATTTTGTCAGGAAATTCTTTTGTTTTGAAGGAGGTGGACATACTCCTAGGAGAATTGTTGACTGTCTTCTCTACCTAACCTACCAGGACTCCAGTTAGGCCTGAGCTAGGGTCTCCCCATTCCAGACATTCAGAGAAGGAGCTGTGACTTGCTGGGGAGAGCTCTGCCCTGTTCACAGAACCTGGGAACTGGAACCCTAACTCGCTCCAGGATGGCTTGTGCAGGAGCTAATTCCAGTGCCCTGTAGGCAATTTCTCTAGTTCCTTTTATGTTACAGCCATATAGAACTTGACAATTTTTTTAACTGACATTTCCCACCCAAGTATGATGCATCCAGATAAAACACACCCTCTTGATCGTACTAGTCATTTACCCTGGCCAACAGCCCCTCTTGCTGATTGATACCCACCTCCCAACAGAGCTTATTTTAGGTGGGTTTTTTTTTTTGGTTGTTTTTTAGTGTGCATTAATTGCTTCAAGGAGCTTCGCCGTGGTGTTTGCATTTAGTCAGAGAAAACCCTGCTCTTTCTCCACTACCTCAGCCCCTTACCTGATAAGCTTTCACTGAGTTTTTTTATGCCAGCTTCATACAGCTACAATGATTTAAAATTATTCATCTTTTTCCTCTTCCCTCAATTCATCCCCCTAAACAGTTCCTTAATCAGAATTGTGTGTCATGTTTTGAAGTTGACTCAGGCCCTTCATTCTGTGATTATGTCTTAGTTAAGGGTATGTCTTGAGCAAATCAGTGTTGTGCCAAGTTCAATTAAAGAGCCACCCTCAAATTGTTTTTGTTGGGGGCAGGGGCGGTGATTATTGTTCGTGGGGCTTGAAATCAAGGCCTGAACGCTGTTCCTGAGCTCTTTTTGCTCAAGGTTAGTGCTCTACCACTTGAGGCACAGGGCCACTTCTGGTGGTGGTTAATTGGAGATAGAGTCTCACAGACTTTACTGCTCAGATTTCAGTAGCTAGGATTACAGGCATGAGCCACCAGCCTCTAGCTCACTCAAATAGTGTTGTTTTTTTTTTTATTTTTTGCCAGTCATGGGGCCTGAGCTCTGGGCCTGGGCGCTGTCCCTCAGCTCTTCAGCTCAAGGCTAGCGCTCTACCACTTGCGTCACCGTGCCACTTCTGGCTTTTTCTGCTTATGTGACGCTGAGGAATCGAACCCAGGGCCTCATGCATGCAAGGCAAGCACTCTACCACTGAGCCACCTTCCCAGCCCTCAAATAGTTTTAAGTTTGGGTCTTGGCATTTGCCTGGGCAACAAAGTTGAAATGGCAGGAGCCTCCCCAAAGCAGGTACTTGAACGTCAGAAGCCGTCCTGGCGTGGAAGCAGGCTGGAAGCCAGCAGGGATCCAATTCCCCAAACACAGGACCCACCTTGGGAACAGGTGTCAGGAGATGGGAGTGCTGGCTAAGCGTTCCTCCTGGACACGGTCATCCGTGCCTTGGGGGGCGCGTTAAAGGCTGCTTGCGTCATGTGTGATTTCCAGCACAGGGCCCTGGGAGCGGGCTGGGCGCCCAGGCAGCTGTGCCAGGGTGTGCCCAGCACCTGGTTAATTAAGGCGGGGTGTGGGTGAAACAGCTGAGGCGCGGCTGTACAAGTGTCCACCGGTGGTCTGCCCCTGCACACCTCGGCCTTGTGTAAGATGAAGCGTTGATGAGCCAGGGCTGCCACTGCCCGCCCGGCCTCTCCCATCTTCCTGGCAAAGAGGGCTGAGCAGACTCTGGTCTGGGTCTGGAGAAGGATGTGAGGCTGGAGGAAGCACTCCCCGGATCTGGGGAGGATTGCAACTTCCTCTATGCAGACCTCACCCCTTCCCAGGAAGACGCATCACCCAGAGCCAGAGCCCTTCCACGCGCCCTTACGCCTCCGGCTTCGGATGGCTCATGTAAGCCGGCGGGGCGGAGCGCCCCCTGCTGGCGACAGGCTGCATCGCGCGCCTCACCGCAGCTGCTCACAGCTGGGAATCCATGCTCCTCCTCTCAGGCCTGCTAGTTGACCCAATGCCCAAGTATCCGCCTTGATCTGTTTCAGCCCAGGGATATCATGTCAAAAGCTGTACCCAAAGGCTCACACATTACCAGGTTCTCTAAATTACTTTTTTTTTTGCCAGTCCTGGGGCTTGAACTCAGGGCCTGGCCTCTGTCCCTGAAGCCTCTCTGTGTCTCAAGGCTAGCGCTCCACAGCACCACTTCCAGCTTTTTCTGTGTATGTGGTACTGAGGAATCAAACCCAGGGCTTCATGCATGCTAGGCAAGCACTCTACCACATTCCCAGCCTTCTAAATCACTTTATTGTTGTTGTTGTTGTGCCTGGGCCGTGTTCCTGAGCTCTTTTGTTCAAAGCTAGCACTCCCACTTGAGCTATGAGGCCCTTCCAGTTTTCTAGTGGTTCATTGGAGCTAAGAGACTTTCCTGCCCGGGCTGGCTTTGAAGCATCCTCCTCAGATCCTGAAGCTAGTATGATAGGCATGCACCACCAGTGTCCAGCCCTAAGTTATTCTTGAAAGACCACATTTGAGTTGAGGGTGAGCTCAGGTGACGAGCGTGCTGACTCACCATATACCTTGCCCTGGGTTCCATCCCCAGCACCAGAAAGAGACAATAGTTTTTAGTCAAAACATTATATTTGAATGAATTCTTTAGGTTGTCCTCTTAGCTTTTTTGCTCATGGCTGGCACTCTACTACCTGAGCCACAGCCTTACTTCTGGCTTCTTAGTGGTCATTGAAGCCCAGAGTCTCATAGGCTTTCCTGCTTGTCTGGCTTCGGATCCTCTTAAGTAGCTCTGATTACATGCAAGAACCACTGGCACCCAGAATTAAGAACAAAAGTAAAAACAAAACCTCCCTTATTCCCTATACATGCCAACTCTCCCCCACTCAAGCTTAAAATTAATCACTGCTACAGCTGCATTTGGAACATCCGAGGGTTTTGGTTTGTTTTTTTTTTTTTGGTGTATTTATTAGGCCATTATGAAAAGCCTAATAAATTCCACTAGGCTGAGATCATACAGGACAAATTCTCTAAGTAGAATGCAATAGAATTAGTAAGGGAGACCAAAAATACATCTTGGAAGCAGAATTCTGTCCATTAACAAAGCCTGTTATTTTTAAAACAAATACATCTGCTACTGGAAGTGTAACTTTGAATTTTATGGTTGAGGGGGAAAGATGAGGAAGAGAAAGGGTAAATTTGATGATGGTATGATTGTGCGTTATGGAATTGTCCTAAGGAATCACCTTTTTGTAAGCTTTGAATTTTTTAAAAATCCTCTCCTTTAAAGTATCTGGTTCAGGGGGTGGGGGGGGGGGGGGGGATGGGAATGGATGGGAAGGGGAAACAAAGGAGGAGGCTACAATGCTTGATAATAAATGTACTCATTACTTGCCCATGTAATTGTAACCCCTCTGTATAGTATTTTCACAATAAAAAATAAATAAAAATTTAAAAAAAGAAAAATAAATAAATAATAAAAAAAATAAAGCATCTAGTTCAAAGAACTACTCTTATCCAGAACTATGAAGGGCTAATTTCAAGCCAGGCACCAGTGGCTCATACCTGGTGATAGGCCCTGAGTTCAAGCTCCATGATCAACAAAATAAACAAATAAAACAGTGAAAGTCATATGTGCCAAAACCTGAAAGAATTAACCCAAAAACTGTTCAGAGAAAAAACGTGTAGCCGAGAAAAGCCTAAAGGATAAACTTCCTCTGTATAATACCTTAATAAATAACAATAAAGTTATTTTCTTTTTAAAGATAAATGAGGGCTGGGCGTTAGTGGCTTACATCTGTAATCTAAACTACTCAGGAGGTTGAGATCTGAGAATTGTGGTTCAAAGCCAGCCAGGAGAGTCTGGGAGGCTCTTATCTCCAATAAAACACTCAGAAAAAGCTGGGAGTGGTGCTGTGGCTCAAGCAGTAGAGTTCTACCCTTGAGCAAAAGAAGCTAAGGGATAGTGCCCCCGGCCTGTAGGCTGACCAAAATAATAAATGAACCCAAGAAAATAGCAAAATGATAATTGCCCCCCCAAAAAAATCACCAAAAAAATCGGATTTCCACTAAAAAATAATAATTAGTTAAAGATAAATCAACTGTGCTTTTTGCTTATCTAGATTTTCTTAAAGGATGGAAGATGAATATGAATAAAGGGGATATATAAGATAATATTATAAAAGCCCAGTGCCAGTAGCTCATGCCTGTAATCCTACCTATTTGGAAGCTAAGACAAAATGAAAGGTTGAGGCGCAATCCTGAGCAGAAAAGTCCATAGGCCTCCTCAACCCATGGTTGAATGCAGGGATGAGAACTTGTCATCCTGACAAGATCTATGGAAAAACAGGGCTAGAGGCCTGACACAGATTCAGCATCCACTAATGACCCGGAGACTTGGAGTGCAAACCCTAGTACACATTTCTCAGCAGCATGAAAAAATATATTAAAAATCTACCTGTGAACTAAAAATGAAGTGAATAATTTTCTAGAAAAATATAGTTTATGAATGGGTTTAAGAACAACCAGTTTTGTATGTGTGCCATTTCTGCGGCTTGAACTCAGGACCAGTGAGCTCTCCCCTAGGTTTTTCACTCAAGGCCGACACTCTACCTGCTTGAGCCACAGCTCCTCTTCTGGCTTTTCAGTGATTAACTGGAGACTTTTCTGCCCAGGCTGAGTTTGAGCCATCAACTTCAGATCTCTACCTCCTGAATAGTTAGGATTACAGGCTTGAGTCACCAGCACCCAGCTCTTGGAAGGATGTGTGATGCCTGGTCTCCTTCCTGTGTTTCTCTGTGTACTTCCTGGCTCCCATTAAACGAGTGACTCTTTCCTCTGTCACCCCTTTTGTCATGGTGTTTGCATAACTATGCCTGAAAACAATGGCATTCACCAGTCCCGACTGAAACCAAAATAAATCTTTTCTCCTTTAAACTTTTCTCTCAGGTATTTGCCACATAACCCAAAGTCTGATCAACACATAACCCAACTGTACATTGGCAAATTCACAGATAAGACAAAGTTAGTATCTGGGTATGTGGGTATGTGTATAGTGTGTGTGTGTGTGTGTGTGTGTTTATTTAACATGAATAAACTTTTTTTTTTGGTTGGTCATGGGGCTTGAACTCTGGGCCTAGGCACTGCCCCTGAGCTCTTCAGCTCCAGGCTAGCACTTTACCACTTGCACCACAACACCACTTCCAGCTTTTCTGGTTATGTGGTGCTGAGGAATCGAACGCAGGGTCTCATGCATGCGAAGGAAGCACTCTACCACTGGGCCACCTTCCCACCCAACATGAATAAACTTTTAACTGTAATTTTTTTTGTCTTTTCTGAAACTTGGGATGGAACCCAGTGCTTTGCCACTGAGCTACAGCCCAGCCTGGGCATATTAATAAACTTTTAAAGGAAGGAAATGGGGACATGTGCTATAACATGAATGAACTACGGAAAGGAACATTATACTAAATGAAAGGAGCCAAAAATGAAAAGTCAGATACTTGGCAATTCCATTTATCTGAGGAATCTAAAATGGGTAAGTTCATAGAGAAAACAAAATGGTGCTTGCCGGGGGTGGTGGGAGGGGGAATTAAGGAACTTCTATTTAATGGCATAGAGTTTTAGCTTTGCCAGACTAGAACTCACACCGTGTGAACGTACACTGCACTGCACTTCAGAATGGGTAACCTGGGCCCACATGGTGCATACGGTAGTCCTAGTGACTCAGGAAGCTGAGATGTGAAGATCAAGGTTCAGAGCCAGCCCAGGTAGACAAATCAAATCCACCAAAAAGCTGGAAGTAGAGATGTGGCTCACATGGTAAAACACTCACTTTGAGTAAGAAGGTGAGGCCCTGAGTTCAAGCCCTAGTACTGGCACCAAAAAATAAAAAAAGGAGTGTTTAAGATGAGATGGTGCTGGTAGTTCATGCCTATAATCCTAGTTACACAGGAGGCTGAGCTCAGAGTATTGAAGTTCAAAGCCAGCCTGGGCAGAAAAGATGAAGAAATTCCATTCCTAAAATGATGAGCAAAAAGCAGGACTATGGGGGGCAGGGAAGAATGAATCTGTGGAGCACCGGGCAATGAAACTATTCTATATGATGCATCTATCAAAACGCACAGGACATTCAGTACCAAGACTGACTTAGAGAAACCTGAGGACTCATACTAGTGTGTCAATGTGGCTCATCCAGCCCAATGCCAGGCGTCATGCTAGGAGAAATGAGCTGGGCGTGATGTTTCCAGTTTGTAGTCTCAGCCTCTTGGGAAGTTAAGGAAGGTAGAGAACTGATTCACTGAGATCAAGAATTCCCAGATGACCTAGGTAACAAGATTACCCCCCCAAAAAATGGTAAAGAATTAGGGAGCCTGGCACTGGTGGCTCACACCTGTAATCTCGCTACTCAGGAGGCTGAGATCTGAGGATTGCAGTTCAAAGCCAACCTGGGCAGGAAAGTCCATGAGACTCTTATCTCCAATTAAACACTAGAAAACCAGAAGTGGTGCTTGCTGTGGCTCAAGTGGTAGAGTGCTTGCCCTGAGCTGAATTGCTGAGGGACAGCGCCCAGGCCCAGAGTTCAAGCCCCACCAACAACCAAAAAAAAAAAAAGAAAGAAATAGGGAGAAACTGTGTTGAAGATAAAGGAAGGAAAGGAGGGAAGAAGAAAGAAAGGGAGGAGAAGAAAAGGAGGGGCACCCTGGTGATGCTGAGCCTAGGTCTTGGTGGGAATTCCTGACCCCAGACTCCTGGCTCAGATTTCATCTGGTCAGAGTCAACATGATTTCTGCTTCCAGCTCTTGTACATCCCCCTCATGTGATAACCAGCTTCCTTTTCTCTTTTTTTACCCCAAGTTTGAACTCGGCTCTAGGGACCTGTCTCTGAGCTCTTCAGCTCAAGACGAGTGCTCTACCACTTGAGCCACAGAACCACTTCCGGTTTTCTGGTGGTTAATTGGAGATCAGAGTCTCATGGACTTTCCTGCCTGGGTTGGCTTTGAACTGTGATCCTCAGATCTCAGCCTCCTTGTGCTAATCAGCTAGGATTACAAGTGTGAGCCACCAGTGCCTGGCTACCATTGGCTTTAGCTTGGTATTCAAGACCCTTTACATTCCTACCACATCCTGTCCCAAAGTCCCATCAGCCCTGCCTGCTGCCACTCCATACCCAGCTCCCCAGCCCCCCAGCACCTGGCCGGCGTGATTACTCAGAAATGCTCACGTGATGCTGGCCAAGCCCAGCCATGCTCCACGCCCATCCTTTCACTTGCTGACTGACAAAGTGCTTCTTAGCCTCTAGCTTCTTCCAGGATACCAGCTCCTCCAGGAGGCCTTCCCTGACCCCTCTTCCCCTGAGGGCAGGGCCCGGGATTCTGAATCACCCAAACTTAGGACTCAGACTGAGTCATCTCCTGGCCTCCTTCCTCAACTGGCTGCTGCTCCCTAGCCAGGCACTGTTGTGGCACACCACACCCTGGGACCTGGCTAGAGTAGGGGCTCGGTGCAAATTTTGTTGTTGTTGTGATGGGGCTTGAACTCTGGGCCTAGGCAACTGTAAGGTTCTACAGGTCCATTGTAGCCTGGAGAGCTGTCACTTGCCAAGCTGTGCCTGAAATGATTTCACCTTGGGTGGAAGAACTTCTGGGCGCTCAGCTCTGGGGTTGGAAGTGAGGCACACCTGTGCATGTGTATCTGTGCTGCACGAAGGGGCAGGTGTGCACCACCAAAGCACTGTGACTTATACAGCCTAGCTGGGGAGCCCGAGTCCCTTAAAAGCGCACCCCAGATTCTCTCCAAAGCAGCTTTAGAATGCCTGTATTACCTGGAGGGCCAGCCTGGTGCTCAGTAAACTCAGTGCTTTGTATGCATTATGTCAGAATGCATTCTCCATGCTTAAGGAACTTGCCCAAGGTCACAGGGGAGTGAGAGAGCTGCACAGCACACCTGCATCTCTGCCCCTCCCGACTGCGGCTGTGCGTGTCTTCTTCACAGCCTGCAGGTGGGAGCATGGGCCTACCTTCCCAGTCCTCCAGCTGCAGGCTGTTGTGTTTTTCCAATTAAGAGGCGCAAATGAAAGTGCAAAGAAGTTACCTTACTTGCCCAGAGTCACCAAGATAAAATGGCCATAAAAATGTGTAAAAGAGCTGGGTGGGCTGGGAAGGTGGCTCAGTGGTAGAGCGCTTGCCTTGCATGCATGAGGCCCTGGGTTCAATTCCTCAGCACCACATAAGCAAAAAGAAAA
>NW_012267236.1:13967060-13970677 GCF_000151885.1 Dipodomys ordii
CCTCAGCACCACATAAGCAAAAAGAAAAAAGCTGGAAGTGGCGCTGTGGCTCAAGTGGTAGAGCGCTAGCCTTGAGCTGAAAAGCTGAGGGACAGGGCCCAGGCCCAGAGTTCAGGCCCTACGACCGGACCAAAAAAAAAAAAAAGTAAAGAGCTGGGTGCCGGTGGCTTACACCTGTAATCCTACCTACTCAGGAGGCTGAGATCTGAGGATTGTGGTTCAAAGCTAGCCTGGGCAAGAAAATCTGCGAGACTCATCTCCAATTCACCACCAGAAAACTGGAAGTGGTGCTGTGGCTCTTGAGCTGAAGAGCTCAGGGACAGTGCCCAGGCTCAGAGTTCAAGCCCCATGACCAACGCCACCCCCCCCCACACACAAAATGTGCAAAAGAGCTGGGCACCAGTGGCTTACACCTGTAATCCTAGCTGCTTAGGAGGCTGAAATCTGAGGATCATAGTTTGAAACCAGCCTGGACAGATAAATCCAAGAGAGACTTTTTTTTTCCTGCCAGTACTGGAACTTGAACTCTGAGCCTGGGGCCCATCCCTGAGGTGTTTTGTGTGTGCGTGTGTGTGTGCGTGTGTGTGTGCACGTGCATGTGTGTGCATGTGTGTGTGTGTACGCGTGTGTGTACGTGTGTGCGTGTGTGTATGTGTGTGCGTGTGTGTGTGTGCGTGTGTGTGTGTGTGTGTGTGTGTGCGCGCTGTTGTCTGTTTTGCTCAAGGCTAATGTTCCATTCCTTGAGTCACAGCTCTACTATCAGTTTTTGCTGGTTAATCAGCAATAGGAGTCTCACAGACTTTCCTGCCCAGGCTGGCTTTGAATCATGATTCTTAGATCTCAGCCTTCTGAGCATCTAGGATTATAGACATGAGCCACCAGCACTCAGCTTTCCAGAGATACTTATCTCCAACGGAGAAGCTCAAATGAAGGTGTGGTTCAAGTGGTAGAGCACCACCAAAGATGCCAAGCAAGAGTGTGAGGTCCTGATTTGAAGCCCCAGTAATGGACACACACACACACACACATGTGTAGAAGGAATATACATGGGAGCAGGGGCAGCTTTGTTAAGCCTGACGGGGACCTGCGGCTCCTAGTCTCCTTCACTAGCTGCATCTGCCTCCGCCTCTTTCCACCAGGGGCTGGGGCTGAGTCAGAGGGAGCCAGGGCTGCTCAGACAACAGATCATCCATGAGAGAGCTGTGGGGATGGCTGATGGGGGCCAGAAAGTGGCTCGGTGTGATGGATGATGGGGGCCAGAAAGTGGCTCGGTGTGACGGGCCTGTCCCTGAGAAGGTGTGCCTGAGGCTGGCACACCCGCCTTCAGGGGAATTCCCATCGAGGCCTAGCGCGTGGGATTCACCGCCTGACAGCACCTGCTCCCAGCGCAGCCAGCTCCCACGCCACTGTCTGCGTCTCTGCTCTTCCCTGCCCTCTGGGCTGCTCCTCCCTCTCTGAGGTCTGTTCTCCACACAGGAGCAGAGGATGGCAGCCCCATCCAGTCTCTCCACTGCTCTGAAAGGTCGAGGCTCAGGTCCATTTCAGTAGGAGGCCATGTGGGTTTTGCTAGCGCCCTACCACTTGAGCCACAGCACCACTTCCGGCTTTTTCTACTTATGTGGTGCTGAGGAATGGAACCCAGGGCCTCATGCATGCGAGGCAAGCGCTCTACCACTGAGCCACCTTCCCAGCCCGGTCCTGGACACTCTGAAGCTGTCTTGCTTCTTTGTTTTGTTAGGTTCCCTGCAGGCCTGGCCTGAGCCTGTGCCACCTGTGTGTCGTAGGCTGCTTAATGGAGTCTAAAAGCTAAAGACATCTGAGTTGAGTGGGGTGACACATACTTGTAATCCCAGACTAGGTATCTAAAGATATGGGGAGATCCTGGGCAACATATGGAGACCCTGATTCCAAATGAGGAGGAGGTGGAGGAGGAAGAGATTCATCTGAATTCCTGGCACCTGTGTGTGTTACTATAGGACAAGGGGGAGGGTAAAATGTCTTTGCAGATGTGATTAAGTTAAGCATTGGGAGATAGGAGTAACTATCCTGGATTATTTGTGTTGGTCTTAAATGTGATCACCTGTATTTATTTATATATTTGCTGTTTTTCTGGGCTGGAGATACAATCCAAGACCTTGTGAAAGCTAGGCAAGTGCTTTACCACTGAGCTTCTCCAAAAATATGCTCCCTAATACTCTTTTTATTTTTTGGGGGGGGGTCCGGTCGTGGGGCCTGAACTCTGGGCCTGGGTGCTGTCCCTCAGCTCTTCAGCTCAAGGCTAGCGCTCTACCACTTGAGCCACAGAACCACTTCCGGTTTTCTGGTGGTTAATTGGAGATCAGAGTCTCATGGACTTTCCTGCCTGGGTTGGCTTTGAACTGTGATCCTCAGATCTCAGCCTCCTTGTGCTAATCAGCTAGGATTACAAGTGTGAGCCACCAGTGCCTGGCTACCATTGGCTTTAGCTTGGTATTCAAGACCCTTTACATTCCTACCACATCCTGTCCCAAAGTCCCATCAGCCCTGCCTGCTGCCACTCCATACCCAGCTCCCCAGCCCCCCAGCACCTGGCCGGCGTGATTACTCAGAAATGCTCACGTGATGCTGGCCAAGCCCAGCCATGCTCCACGCCCATCCTTTCACTTGCTGACTGACAAAGTGCTTCTTAGCCTCTAGCTTCTTCCAGGATACCAGCTCCTCCAGGAGGCCTTCCCTGACCCCTCTTCCCCTGAGGGCAGGGCCCGGGATTCTGAATCACCCAAACTTAGGACTCAGACTGAGTCATCTCCTGGCCTCCTTCCTCAACTGGCTGCTGCTCCCTAGCCAGGCACTGTTGTGGCACACCACACCCTGGGACCTGGCTAGAGTAGGGGCTCGGTGCAAATTTTGTTGTTGTTGTGATGGGGCTTGAACTCTGGGCCTAGGCAACTGTAAGGTTCTACAGGTCCATTGTAGCCTGGAGAGCTGTCACTTGCCAAGCTGTGCCTGAAATGATTTCACCTTGGGTGGAAGAACTTCTGGGCGCTCAGCTCTGGGGTTGGAAGTGAGGCACACCTGTGCATGTGTATCTGTGCTGCACGAAGGGGCAGGTGTGCACCACCAAAGCACTGTGACTTATACAGCCTAGCTGGGGAGCCCGAGTCCCTTAAAAGCGCACCCCAGATTCTCTCCAAAGCAGCTTTAGAATGCCTGTATTACCTGGAGGGCCAGCCTGGTGCTCAGTAAACTCAGTGCTTTGTATGCATTATGTCAGAATGCATTCTCCATGCTTAAGGAACTTGCCCAAGGTCACAGGGGAGTGAGAGAGCTGCACAGCACACCTGCATCTCTGCCCCTCCCGACTGCGGCTGTGCGTGTCTTCTTCACAGCCTGCAGGTGGGAGCATGGGCCTACCTTCCCAGTCCTCCAGCTGCAGGCTGTTGTGTTTTTCCAATTAAGAGGCGCAAATGAAAGTGCAAAGAAGTTACCTTACTTGCCCAGAGTCACCAAGATAAAATGGCCATAAAAATGTGTAAAAGAGCTGGGTGGGCTGGGAAGGTGGCTCAGTGGTAGAGCGCTTGCCTTGCATGCATGAGGCCCTGGGTTCAATTCCTCAGCACCACATAAGCAAAAAGAAA
>NW_012267236.1:13972982-13979962 GCF_000151885.1 Dipodomys ordii
GTTTTCTGGTGGTTTATTGGAGATAGGAGTCTCACGGTCTCTCCTGCCCGAGCTGGCTTTGAACCGCGATCCTCAGATCTCAGCCTCCTGAGTAGCTAGGATTACAGGCATGAGCCACCAGCGCCTGGCTTCCATCCCCAAACTCTTAAAGCTTATAAACCACTTCAGCAAAGTAGCAGGCTACAAAATTAACCCACAAAAATCAGTCGCCTTTCTGTACACCAACAATGTACAAGCAGAAAGGAAATCAAGGAAACAACCCCATTCATAATAACCTAAAAAAAAAAAAGTATCTCAGAATTAACCTAACCAGAGATATAAAGGATCTATTTCATGAAACTGTAAAAGCCTAAAAAAAAGGAATCATAGTGGATACCAGGAAATAGAAAGATCTCCCATGTTCCTGGATAGGCAGAATTAACATAGTGAAAATGGCTATACTGCCAAAACTGATATACACATTCAATGCATTCCCATTAACATCCCAATGACGTACTTTACTGAAATAGAGAAAACAGTCCAAAAGTTCATATGGAACAAAAAAAGACCTAGAATAGAGAAAGCAATTCTAGGCAAAAGAAACAACACAGGAGGGATCACAATACTGAATTTCAAGCTCTACTATAGAGCCATGATAACAAAGACATCTTGGTACTGGTACAAAAAGAGACCCGAAGACCAATGGAATAGACTAGAGGACCCAAAAATAAAGCGGCACATGCACAGTCAGTTGATATTTGACAAAGGAGCCAAAGACATATAGTGGAAGAATCACAACCCTTCAACTATTGGTGCTGGGAAAATTGGGTGGCCACGTGCAGAAAAATGAAAGTGGACCCTAGCCTATCACCACACACTAACATCAACTCAAAATGGATTAAAGACCTTAACATCAAACCTTATACTCTAAAACTACTACAGGACAGAGTAGGAGAGACACCTGAATTTATAGGCACAGGCAGGAACTTCCTGAACAGAGTCCCAGGGTCACAACAAATTGGAGAGAGACTGGAAAAATGGGGCTACCTTAAAATAAAAAGCTTCTGCACAGCTAAAGCAACCAAGCTAGAAAGACAACCAACTGGGAAAAAATATTTACCAGCAAAATACCAGACAAGGGTCTAATATCCATTATATACAGGCAACTCAAGAAATTAACCCCTCACAAATCTAACAAACCAATCATGAAATGGGCAAAGGACCTAAAGAAAGATTTCTCAGGAGATAAAAATGGCAAAGAAACACTTAAGGAAATGTTCATCACCCTTGGCAGTAAAGAAAATGCAAATAAAAAACACTGAGATACCACCTTACCCCAGTCAGAATGGCTGACATCCTAAAATCAGCCAATGACAAATGCTGGAGGGGATGTGGAGAAAGAGGAATCTACCGCATTGCTGGTGGGAATGTATACTAATACAACCACTTTGGAAAGCAGTCTGGAAAACTAAATATAGACCTCCCCTATGACCCAGCCATACCATTCCTAGGCTTCTACGCTGAGCAACAGGAACCAGTTTACAAAGACTCATGCACCTCCATGTTTACTGCAGCACTGTTCACAACAGCCAGGATATGGAAACAACCCAGATGCCCCACTACTGATGATGGATCCAAAAATTGTGGTACCTATATACAATGGAATATTATGCAGCCATTAGAAGGGACAAAATAATGGCATTTGCAGGGAAATGGATGGAGCTAGAGCAGATTATTTTGAGCGAAGCCAAGAACAAAGAGACAAACTGCACGTGGTCTCCCTGATACGTGGATACAAAAAGATATGACAAACAGAACTCAAGAAACAAAGGACAGCCAACCATTTTGTCATATCATTGCTGAATGACTCCATGTTCTAGGCCATATATATGGTAGATATATGCACACAACAGAGGGAAGCCAGGAGGAGGAACAGAGTAAGTGGGAACAGCCCACACTAAGCAAAAGGAAAGAAATGTAAACATCACCTGATATGGAAAAAATAACTTGTAATGTCAAAGCTCATAGAATTCACAAACTGTATAGATCATGATAATGACAATTTGCCTTGTGAAAATTAAAATGTTTGTGACTTGAACTAATTATCACTATTCCACAATACTGTGAAATATGTGAAATTTATGTAATCACCTAATCTCAATGAAAGGAAAAAAGTGAGAGAAGGGATGGGTTAAGAGAGATGGGCGACAACGTTGTCAGATGCTTTGTGCTCATACACTGTTTTGTAGAATGGGAACTTCCTTGTACAACTACTTAAAGATAATAAATAAATAAAATTATTTTAAAAACAAAGGAAACAAACATGTGTTCACTAATTGTACCCAGTAATTCCAACTTTCTGGTGTATGGTTCAGGTAAACATCTCAGTATCCAAAGAAATAAAGAATAAAATAGTTGTTAATAAAAGAGAAAAAAAAAGAACTGGCTTTGTGTCTTTAAAAAAAAATGTATTGTCAAGGTGAGGGGTTACAGTTACATATGTAAGGTGGCAATTACACTTCTTGTCTAACTTGTTACCCCCTCCCTCATTTTTCTCCCTTTTCCCCTTCACCTATCCCCCCTCCCAAGTTGTACAGATTATTTTCAACATATTTCTTGTGGGTATCGTTGTTGCATAGGTTCCCACTTTGTCCTTTGTGTCACCATTTTGTTGTTCCCCTTTCCTTCCCTAGTTCAGATAAACATATATACAATACACAGGGTACCAAAATCCAATATAGAAAAAAGTATGGAACCCTTCACGAATTTGTGTGTCATCCTTGTGCAGGGGCCATGCTAATCTTCTCTGTATCGGTCCAATTTTAGTATATGTGCTGCCGAAGCGAACACTGATGCTTTTTAAGAACTCAAAATGTCTGGGTGCTGGCAGCTCATGCTTGTAATCCTAGCTACTCAGGAGGTTGAGATCTGAGGATTTGAGGCCAACCAGGGAAAGGAGGTTTCATGAGACTCTTATGTCCAGTTAAGCATCAAAAAAGTGGGAAGTAGGGCTGTGGCTCAAGTGGCACAGTGCCAGCACTGAACTAAAAAGTTAAGAGACAATGCCCAGGTCCTAAGTCAAGCCGCAGTGCTGGCATGCATATGTGTTGTGTGTATGTGTGTGTGTGTGTGTGTGTGTTGTGTGTTGTGTGCTTTGAAATTTTAATTTTTGGACTTATCTACAAAATACAAATGGTATTCCAGTGGGGGGACCACTTGTAAATATTTTCTTTCAAGAGTTCAGGGCCACAGCCTAGATGCCAACAGAACCAATAGCCCAGGCTTGGCCACTTGTCCCAATAAGCAACAACAGAGAGGTGCAGTAGCAAATCAAATCCAATGCTGCCAAGTTGGGAAGAACAGGCAACAAGGTTCAGTGACCTCGGGTCCATCTTCAGGGTGCTGACGATGAGCTTTCCGAGAATAGAGGGAAGAGGCCAGATGCATGTGCGCTTAATCAGACCTGGGCTAACTGTGGCCTTATGGGTCATTATCTCAGGAATAGTCAGGCTAAGAAAGTCTTTGCATGGAAGTGGTGCTGTGGCTCAAGTGGCAGAGTGTTCACCTTAAGCTGAAGAGCTGAGGGACAGCGCCCAAGCCCAGAGTTCAAGCCCCATGACCGACAAAAAAAAAAAAAAAATCAAGTCTTTGCTACCTGGAGTGGGGATTGACTTTGCTTTCCTCCTGAAGATGTTTGCAATAAATGGCGACTGCAGTAGGGAAGAAGTTAAGGCAGCAGAAGCAGAGTCAGAGAAGATGAAGTGGATTCGCTTGGGCATGTGACAGCAATCCTTCTTCAGTCTCCCTTCCTCTTTTGTGGTGGGCCTGAGACACAGCTCTGTGGGGCACTAGAAATGCTTGGGAAGAGGAACACCTCGAGCAGAGAATCCCTGGGCAGAAGTCAATGCGTTTTCAGCATCACTGATGTTGCCAGTCTGTGCAGGGAGGCCTGTGCCAGCTCAGGTGCCCAGCACACTCCCCGGACAGCCCTGCGGTCAGGTATTAGATTTCTTCTTCTCACCCAACTTCTTCCTCCCCCACCTGCCAGCCCTGTCAAGAGCAGCATTTCTGTCTCTGTCTCTGTCTTGGTGCTGGTCCTGGGGCTTGAACTCAGGGCCTGGGCGCTGTTCCTGAACTCTCCAGTTTAAAGTGAGTGCTCTACCACTTGAGCCACAGTGCCACTTCAGGTTTTCTGGTGGTTCACTGGAGAAGAGTCTCACAGACTTTCCTGCCCAGGCTGGCTTTGAACTTCGATCCTCAGGTCTCAGCCTCCTGAGTAGGTAGGATTACAGGCAAGAGCCACTTGTCAGCCCAGCAGCTGACTCCCATTAAATTCTCCTGACGTCAAGCTTTCTTAATTTGAGAATAAAAAGAGAAAACATCAAACACATACATTTTTCTTCCATATTGGGTTGAAAAAAATCTAAAAAGTTGATTTCAGAGCCTGGAACCACTTGGAGAGGTCCCTAGTCCTATTGTCCCTTGATTTGTCACCAAGGCCCTCAGAGATGTACAGCAGCCTGGAGGAAACTTAAGGAGGACCTGTTACACATCTGTACACCCCAGAGACAGACCTGGGGAAACTGAGACCTCCCCTCTCTGAAGGGAGAGTTGATTGAGGGGTTCAGGAGCAAAGGCAGGGACAGAGCGTGATGAGCAGTGATGACTGTCATCATCCCTGAGTTCTCCAACAGGGTACGGCCCGAGGTAGGGACCGGAAGGGGGCTGGCTAGTGCCAGGAAACCATTCCTGAAGATGGAGCAGAATCTAGGGGCCCATAATCAATTTCCCTTCTTAAATGACGCAGGGCCCAGGGAGGCTTACAACACCGAAGACTTTTAGAAGTCTGAGGAGCCTTAGGAGATGGAGGTGAAGAGTCTGGGCCTGCTCTGGGTGACTCTATATTCAACTTTCAGTCTGTCTTGCTTCACTCTTTTATTGAGTAACAGTTTTGACCACTGCTATTCCATTTTGAGACTAAGTGAACAGAGAACAATCCTATATCTTGTTCAAACATGTGAACCACTACTATCTATCAGCATACCATAAGGCACATACTGATCATTTATTTGTGCCAATAAACAATTATGTTTGCAATACAGTATCAGAAATCCCAGACACATGAACTTACCAACCACAGCAGATGTAACTCCTCTAACCAGGGACTGAAAAAGGAGGAGTACCGCAGGACTGAGATGTGGCAGGCATACTGAATTCTGTCATCAGGTTACTCCTCATACGTCTTGGTCAGACAAATTGCCAAGAGTCCCCAGGCTCCAGCTCCAGTGGTTTCCAATTTGCCCATGACAAACTGACATTAAAAATGGCCTGCCACCTGGACCTGCATTTGATAACTCGTGTGTGTGTGTGTGTGTTTTGGTACTGGGGCTTGAACTCAGGGCCTGAATGCTCTCCTTTGGCCTTTTCTGCTTCAAAGCTGGTGCGCTACAGTTTGGACCATACTTCAGAAAAGTCTCATGGACTTTTTCTGCCTCAGCTGGCTTTGAACTGTGATTCTCAGACCTCAGCCTCATGAGTAGCTAGGATTGTAGGCGTGAGCTACCAAATTCTGTATCTTGAACAGCTCTGTGCCCACAGTGTGTAGAACTTCTTACGTGGTTCCCTATTACTTTTTCCTCCCTCTCTACCAGCTATCTGCCTGTGCCTCCCACCCAGCCTCTGATCTTTAGAGCCTCCTCAACCCTTCCTTAGCATTACCTATATATTGTTATTGTATGAGTATAATGAGTGATCTGAGGGTTAATATTAGTAATTGAGATTGGAATAAAAATACATGTTTGCCAATGGCTCAGGGATGTCAAATGACATTGTTAATACTGGGGAAAATAATGCTAATGAAATAGATCTGGCTTGTGAAATGGTTATTATTCAATACATTCTGGTATTAGGGAAAGACCCAAAAGACGTCCCTCTGAATTTCTCACATAGCTGGCTGGCAACAGAGATGGATTTTTTTTTTTTTTGGTCCGATTGTGGGGCTTGAACTCTGGGCCTGGGCACTGTCCCTCAGCTCTTCAGCTCAAGGCAAGTGCTCTACCACTTGAGCCACAGCACCACTTCCGGCCTTTTTAATTCCTGCTTATGTGGTGCTGAGGAATCGAACCCAGGGCCTCATGCATGCAAGGCAAGTGCTCTACCACTGAGCCACCTTCCCAGCCCCAGAGATGGATTTTTTTTATGTCCTGGTTTCCAGTTCAGACAGACTGAGTCTCGCGGTACCTCTGCCGGGGGACGATGGTAGTAAGGAAAATGTCATCTTTCTTTGTTGCCTTAGGCCCAGATGCTAAGGTTATTGGGCACTGGGTTCTCCTGCTTCTGATTGCGAGCGGGGGCCATCCAGTTTTTCCCCTTTGCACGACACGCACAGGCTCTCCGTGGCCTTGTGCCAGCTGGGGATGGAGTTTCTGAGGTCTAGGCCCTTACAAGGAATGGCGAGAAGCAGGGCACACAACCTGTGCTCCTCAGCTGGGCATGCCTGAGGTCACACGGGAACAAAGCAGCTGTCTGTTTTGCCTTTTGGCTCGGGGTATGAAGAGAGAAGGCATTGTCTTCTATAGAATGTCTCTGAAAACTTCTTTTTAAAACAACCGTTCTTCTGCACAGTGGCCGGCTATCAAAGTAAGGCCCAGAGTTCCCAGGACTTGGGTGAAGGCGGAGAGCACGTGGACCGTGCGGCCGGGCGCGTCCGCAGCCGAAGGACGGGCGGCAGTGGGCTCGTGACCGAGAGTGTGCACCAGGCTAAGGCCTCACCGCCTTCGGGCTCCCGGGTGGACCCAGAAAGCTCGATCTTGGGACCCGGGCGCACCTGGAAGGCGTCCGGCATTCCCCGCCCAGAGGGCGCTGCAGACTCGTGTCCACGGAGGACCCGCTGCCGCCCCTATCCCGGGCAACGCCCTCACGATCCCGGGCCGGGCGGTGGAACCCCTCGGTGCTGGAGCAACGCCCCCCGAGACGCCGAGAGCCACAGACCCCGGGCGGGG
>NW_012267236.1:13981047-14007883 GCF_000151885.1 Dipodomys ordii
CGCGGGGGCCCGGAGCGCGCGGCGCGGGGCCCTCGGGCTTGCCTCGAGCTGCCGTAGGTGCGCCGAGCCGAGCTGGCAGTGGGAGGTTCCGGGAAGTTGGCTCGGGAACGTTGGCGATCCCGGAGCAGCCCAACTTTTTTGGGGGTGGGGTGGGGGAGCGGCTGAAGTGGTGCTGCCCCCAGAGGGGCGCCTTCCACGCCAGTGGTCGCGGCGATCGCCTCTCCCCCTCCCCCGACTCGGCTTTGTGCTGGAGCCGCGCGCCGAGGGAAGGCGCGCCGTCCCTTGGCCCGCCCTGTAGAGCCGGGGCGCGGGGGGGGGGGCGACCGAGGGACCAACGTGGAGCTCGCGGCTGGGGGCGGCCCTGGTGGAGGATGCTGCATCCACTTCTGGTGGGGTTCGATCGCCTTTAGACCAGGCCGACAAAGAACGTGCCGAGGGGGTCCCCAGAAAGTGGCTCTCCCGCCCCAGCCGCCGTCGGCTAGCCCGCCTTCCCCAATGGGGGCGCTTTGTTCTCGGCCCCTGTAACCCTTTCCTGGGAACCGCCCCGGAGCGCCGGCCCTGGACGTGGGCTGGGTGCTGGGCCGCCGCCAGGTGTCAGCGCCGGACGCTGGGTGCCCACGCCCCCGGCCCCCGCACCGGCTGCGAGCCCCGGGGGGAGGGGGGTCTTCCCGGCACGGCTGTCCCGGGGGAGGCCGGAGGGAGGTGCGCAGCCGGGGCTCTCTCCCTGCCGGAAGTGGCGGTCTCGCCACCACATCTGGACAGCTCGACTTCCCTAGTTCTGGCCAAGGGAGGCACGTGGGCAGGGAGGGAAGGCAGGGGTCGGCACCCGGGAGCAGAGCTTCTGATGGGCCGTCTGCACGCGTCCCTGGGCGGCGCAGACCCTTGGCTAGTATTTTCTTCGGCAATCACAGCCACTAGTAGTTATTGTTTGAGGGGATTCTTGGGGACTGGTTTCCGAGATGAGGTCGGTCCTCAAGTTTTGGAGGCAGATGGGTGGACGCTGCTTCCCAGGTGATTTGCACTTCCAAAACTTTCTGAAGTCCGAGAGAGGACCCCCGACTCCTCTTGAGGGGCCCTCTGAGTTGGAGCCTGTGGGGTGCTGAATCTAGAGGAGTCTGGGGGGGGGGTGGAGGCGGACTGGTTTCTGGTCTGCAGTGCACTCCTGGCTTTCAGGTTGGAGAAGTCGCTCTTGAGGCTTGTGGTTTCTGTTGGGGCTCAGCTTACGCCTGGAGAAGAGAGTGGAGCCACTTGGCGTGTCTCCCTGACCTGCCTGGCATTGCCTCCTGTCCCCCTCTGCAGGCCAAGAGGAGGCCTCACGGGGCTCCAGGGAGGTGGGGTCCTGCGAAGGGGCGCTGGTACCCTCTGCCTGCCTGGAGTGAGACAGCATTCCTGAGAACTCCATCCCAGAGCGCCCATTCATGCGGAGGCCGCTGGAGATGGCCATTCTGTGGTTATAATTTCTGTGGCCTGGGTGGAGGTAGATGTGCAGTGGGAGGCATTGTTTCTGTCCCCGCTGGAGAACGCAAGCTCTAGAAGGCAGGAGATTCCCAGTGGGGAAAGGAAGAAGGGAGTCTTGAGAGGCCTTCTGGAGCAGAGTTTGCACCGAGCCTGTGGTTTGGGGCTCAGACTTCAGCATGGAGCTTAGGCATTCTTCTTGCTTTTTTATTTTACGAAGTTTACTTGATAAATGTGTCTCTCTTTCCCAGCAATGCCCTTTCTTAGAGCAAATACCTGATTTGTTTAAAGGAGGCTGCCTTGTGTGACATAAAATACCTACCCAGTGTTGCCCTCTTCCTCTTTCCTAAAAGAAAAGAAAACAAAAAACAGGCAGTTGGGATTAAAATGGAAGAAAGTATCCAAAAGTTGCCAAGATCTGGCACCAAGGCCCCCGTGGGAAAGAGGTCAGAGCCCCCCTGGGGACCAGTGAGGTAGCTCTCACAGTTGGGTGTCTGAATGCAGGAGGTAGCTCCCAGTAGTCTCTGGAGACTGAAACAGATTTGTTTAAAAAAGTGTGTGTGTGTGTCCGTCCGTCCATCCCTGTCCCTGTCCGTCTGTCTGTCTCCCGGTCCATCCGTGTCCCCATAGTCTTTTGCTTCGGCTCTGTGGGGGGAGGGAGTATTCTTCTGGAATAGTTATTTGCGATTTTTCTGTTTCTCTCCCCTCCATCTTGAAAGGCATAAAATCCTTTTTGCTTTAATTATGGGGACTAGTAGAGACATTTCCCCAAGGCCTGGCAGGGTGGGAGGGGTGGGGGAGGCTCTGGCTGCCTCTGCCCAGGCTCAGACTTCGGAGGTGATGTCACTGCTGGCTTAAGCTCCCAGGGGAGGGCAGAGCCAGTTTAAGTCTCTACCTGTGGCCCTTGATGGGTTCCAATGAGACCTTATTAAGGGGCAAGGAAGGAGAATACTCCCCCTCTCTCCCCCCCCCAATGATGACTGACAGTCTTGTGTTTTGTTTTGTTTTTCTAAGTAGTTTCTAGTAGAAGACTAAAGTTTTTTTTTTTCCTCTGCTGTAACAGGAGTTTGGATTCCTGAAATCCCTTGAGAATGAAGTGTCTTTGGCATTCAGACTTTGTTTCAGTGAGTTCAGAATCAGCATTGCCTCCAAAGTATTCTTACTTTGCACAGGACTCTTAAGTATTTATTTCTCTTTATCAACGTCAGCAAGATGCTAGACGTGGTTTAATCTCCTCTGGGTGCCAGGTGCCCACAGCACCGTTCCGTTCCCTGGATCTGTTGAATTTGATGTGAACATTTATTTCCCTTTTCTATCCCTGTCCAATAGCCAGAAGTAATGTTGGTGTATCTGAGTGGGTCAGCTGTTCCATTCATTCTAATTTGTTGAAAGGAATCAGATTGGTTAGAACCAGAGTGGAAGGTTCTGAATCAGGTCTAACTCGTGAGTAACGTACTTGATCTGTGGATTTGATATTCTTTTTGATCTGTGGATTTGATATTCTTTTTGTACCTCAGCCGGGACCTCTTGTCCCTAGCCCTAGAGGGGGAAAGAGTCATTGTTTTAGTCCTCAGTCTCATCCTTCTGGTACTTGGCTAGTCCCAGGTAGCCTGGCCTCATTAGGACATGCTCTTGTTTTTCCTGAGGAGCATGGCTGTGAACTGTGATCCTCAGATCTCAGCCTCTTAAAAGTAGCTAGGATTGCGGGCATGAGCCACAGGCACCCAGCCAGGGCCCTTGTTCTTTAGCCTTTACTGTGGCTCTTAGCTTATGTTTGTGTATTATCTGCATCCATACAGTTTGTCAGGCTGGAGACACATCCTGCGATTAAGGAGAGCCCCAGGATCGAATCTCAACTCTGCCACTAAGTTACCATGTAATCTAGGGCGAGTCTTTTTACTTCTACATCTTGTCATTGCCATTTGCAAAACAGATATCTTCATGCCTGCTCTTCCTGCCCTCATTCTGTCACTTGGGTGTCTGTTTCACAATGGATGGGTGAAAGTGCTTGGTAATGAAAGTGCCCAAGGAGAGTTAGCTGCCAATACAATGGAGGTTAGGGTTACCTTTTATTGAGTACCTATTACAGAGAGCTCAGTTCTCTTCCTAATTCTTAGTTAATCTTTACCCTCAACCTTTGTAACAATATATCATTCACCTCCTTTTGGATGAAGGCAACTGAGCCTGTCCAAAGAGCAGAAATGGCAGACACAGGATTTTGATTTGTGTGGTGTGTGCATAGCGTGTGTCTGTGTAGCACGAAGGAGTGCACTACAGGGCTGTTCATCCTCTACATGTGGGGGTATCCAGGCCACCTCTTGCTGACCCACCCTGGAGTCTCCCAGGGGTGAGCATTTTGTTAGAAGGGGGCATTGGGCTTGGCTAGGCTGGCCTGCTACAGTGCCTTTGGGCAAACCCTGAGAATTAGGCAATGCCTTGGGCCTCGGCTGTGGCACTTGAGGGTAACTTGGGGACAGGCAAGAGCTCCTTACAGTAAAGCAGAGGCCAGGAGTCGGAAGTGAGACCCAGGAGAGTGGAGTATGACATGACATGACATGCTGGGCGTAGAGAGCCTGCATGTCTGGATGCACTTGTTAGTATGGCACCCTTGTACCTACCTGAGGTAGCACCCAGGGGTCCTCCCTTTCTCGCTGTCTTTCATCTCTTGGTTGCTCCAGTGCCAGGTCTCATCGCTAGGTCATTGAATGATGTCTAGGCCCAGTGAAAAACGGAACAAACTTTTCTCTGATGGCTTTTTACCAATCAGATTTGTGATGTTGGGTTGAGGCCTCTCCCCCCACCCCCTAGTTTGCCTGGGGTTAAAGAATGGGATTAAGGGGTCTGTGGAATGAAGAGCTTCTAGTGCCAAGATCCTGTATCCTGGAAGAGACAGAGGTTTCAGGTTGCAGCAGAGGTTGGATTGGGGGGTGGGAATGTACATTCTGGAACCTTCCATGGAGTGTGACTTGAGTGCTTTGACAGGTACCAAGGAGAGGAGGTATCTTAAGTCTCTTACCACAGGGAGATATGTGTTGGGAGGCAGTGAGACACTTCTGCCTCCTCAAGAAGCTTCTGTGTTGGTCATGAGATGCTCCATGAAGTCCAACAGGTCCCATCACTGTGGTCAGTGTAAGGGGACGGATGGATGGGCACCTGGGGAGGGGCGTCCTCTGCCGTGGCATGCCGCGAGGCCTCCCCAGACCTGCAAGGGAAGGCAAGCTGAAGAGAGCTTGCAGAGGGATTTTGGGGACCACTGATGCGGGGGAGGGGGGTGTGGGGAACGGCAAATCTCTCCACTTAGCGGTTTGCCGGGGGATCTTTCCTGCTGACTCAAGAACTCAGAGGCCTGCAGAGGTGCCTCCTCCCGCCCCTCACCCCCTTCACACTGAGAGCCGTCAAGGGTCTCCAATCTCCTGGTGTTTATGGCTTTGTGGGCTGCCTAATTATATGTAGAGGATGCTCTCCTCTGGCCTCCAGCCCTGGGAAAAAACTCCTCTGCCCAGTGACTCACCTGAGGTTTGTGGCCTCGTGAGAGGCTCTGTGCACTCATGCACGCACGCATGCACGCACATGCTCGGGTTCCAGCTACACTGGCCTTGGCCTGGCCAGTTGTGGTGCACACACACACACACACTCTCTCTCTCTCCCTCTTGGGTTTTGCTTCCTGTTAAGTTGGTCCTAGCTTTCTGGCACCCTTCACTACCTGTCCGCCACTTTCTCCATAGAAACCAGAGAGTTTGTTATTCCCTTCTTCCTTTCGCTTGCTGCCTTTCCTCTTTCCACCGCAGCTCTGAAACTCTTCTGGAAGTTGTTCCTAACAGCGAAGGGGGCGCAGCCAGGACGCCTCTCCTTCCTAGTCCCATCCTGGCCATCCACTCAGTGTGGCTCACACAAGTCATTGCTCCTTTAGGTCTGTCTCCCATCTGCCCGAGGGCCTCGATTCTGAACAGAGAGACCTTGTTGCGGGAAGGGCCACGTCACAGGCCTTGAACTCCTGTCCACGCTGCCTCTGGGGACCCATCCAAACAGCTGGCTGCCCGAGAGATCTCTGTGGGCTAGGCCTTGCGGGCAGTGGAGGGGTGCCCTTGGCAATTGGCGTGGGAACCGGGGTGGAGGGAGGCCCCTGGGCAAGGTCAGGCTGGGGGTGAGGGCTGGGCCCTGCTCTCTGCGCCCACACCCGGGCGTCCTGGCACCTGCCTGAGGCCCGCTCATCAGCAGGAATGAGAACTGCACCGGGCAGGTTGGGGCAGCAGGAGGCTGAGTCAGGGTGCCAGGCCCACGGCTCCTCCCTGAAGACTCACCCATCTAGCCTTGACCCACTCTGTGTTGGGCACAAGTGGTACGATGAGGCCCAGATGTGGCCGGGGAGCGGGGGTGGGGTGGGGTGGTGGGTGCTGGCTTCCAGCCCTGACCCTGCTGTTCTCCCTCTGTGGGCTTCTCTTGGGGTCAGTGAGCCCCATCTATGAAATGGGGGCATGGGTGGAGAGGCAGAAGGGAGCTTGTGACTTGATAAGGCTGTGTTATATGACTGTGTGTGTATCCAGGAGGATTCTGCCTTGAGTGCTGAGGGGTTCCAGAGCTACAGCTAGAGCCATACAGGTCTGTACAGGGAGTGGCTTCACATCTGGTCTCCTGTCTGCACTAGAGAGGAGGTGCCTGTCACTGGAGCCAGCCTGAGAAGGCTTCTGTCGACATGTGGATGGGGGGGACAAGGCGCTCTTAGGTTTCTCACACTGGCCTTATTTGACTGCCTCTGTCTTCCTCATGAATGGCAGCTGCCTAGGGTTGATGCCTGGGCTGCCCACTTTTGGGGGGACCCCAATGTGGGGTTCTAAAGCCCTAGGACTGGGCAGGAGCAGAGGACCCAGTAACTGACAGGCTAAGGAGGCAGGATTGTAGCACCACAGGCTGAGTGGGGGGTCACTCTTTGGGTTGGGATGTGGGGTGGTGGGCAGGAACTTCAGGGGGGCTGGAGAATGGGGCCCAGGAACACCCGGAAAGGCCTTCAGGACTTGAGCTGCTTAGGAAGCTCCCCAAGACTTGGAGGTCCCACCTCCCAGGAGGGTTGGGGCCGGATGTGGAAGTCAGGTTCAGGCTTGCAGGGCCCTGGGCTGTGGGGTGTTGGAGGATCCGCCGAGACCGTTGTGGAGGCTGACGTCACCCCAACTTCTCCCAGAAATTGCCACAGGGGTGCGGTGCTGCTGTGGTGACCCCCAGGTCTCCCTGGACGGCACGTGGGGGAGCGTGGAGCTGCTGGGCCTGCAGGACCGCTGGGGCTGGCCAGCCCTCAGGCCACATGGTTGTGTCCACCTCCCTGGCCTGACTGAAGGCATTCTGGAGGGTTCCTGGGGCCTGCGGGATGAGCACAGGTGGCTTTTCCAGGGTCCAGGCCTGGGTGGAGAGTCCGCAAGCGGGCCTTGAGATCCGTTTTTTTTTTTTTTTCCCTGTTAGTTATGGGGCTTGAACTCAGGGCCTGAGCACTGTCCCTGAGCTTTTTTGCTCAAGACTAGTGCTGTATCACTTTGAACCATAGCTCCACTTCTGACTTCTGGTAGTAATTGGATTGGAGAGAGAGTTTCAGGGACTTTCCTGCCCAGGCTGGCTTTGAACTGTGATCCTCAGATCTCAGCCTCCTGGTAGTACTCAGTGGGACTTAAATTCATAAAGTTGCGAGACTCTTATCTCCAGTTAGCCAGCGAAAAGCTGGAAATAGAGCTGTGACTTCTGTGGTCGAGTGCTAGACTTTAGCCAAACAGCCAAGTGGCAGCCAGAGGCCCTGAATTCAAGTCCCACTGAGTACTAGCACCACTAGTTACTCCTCTCTAGCTAGGACTACAGGCATGAGCCACAGGAGCATTCTCACCCACTACCTGTCCTCCCTGACTCTTGCCTCTGCCCACTTCTGGTGCAGGCCTAGGCAGGTGAGGGGCCCCCGAGGGGCCACAGAGCGATGGGGTGAAGTTTTCCCCTCTGGGATCATGCCTGGACTTCTTGCATCTTCTGAGTAATCTTGGGCACAATTTTTTTTTTAAACCTACCTCCAAGCCTCAGTTTCCTTATCTGTAATATGGGGTTTCTCACAGCCTGCCACATGTGATATGGTAGGGGGTGCCCCTTCTTCCTGGCCTAGGACAGGTCTGGGGGAGAGCACTGAGGCGGGCCTGCAGTGGCAGTGGCTGCAGGAGGTTGGTAGTTACTCGGTGGGAAGGCAGTGGCGCCTGGCCTGGCCTCTGGGGGGGGTGGGTACAGCAGGGTCTGCAAACATGGCTTTTGCCCCTTCTCTGAAAGCCTTGTCTTTGTTGGCAGGACAGACTTTGTTTTCCTCAACCTGAGCAGGGCTGGGCTGGCAGGCGGGAGTAGAGGCCAGATAAACCCAGACACCTGGGCACCGGGGTAGGGGCTCATGCCAGCGAAGTAGGGCCCTGGTCGTGGGGCGCCGTGGCCTGTGCCTGGAACTTGGGACCAAAGGTGGCCTTGGAGAAGCCAGGTTCTCTGTGGACACCTTCACATGGCGGATGCCCCCTGCAGGGTGAGGCCCCGGGCCTTCGGGTGAGCAGACCTGCCTGTCCCTCTCATCTCGGGCATAAGGGACTTCTCCTCTCCCCCTTCCCCCCCAGGCCTCAGTTTCCTCATCTGTAAAGGTGGGCATGGCACTAGATCCTATAGTGGTAAAGATAAAAGTGAATTCATTGGGTGCCAGTGGTTCACACCTGTAATCCTAGCTGCTTAGGAGGCTGAGATGTGAGGATGTTGCTTCAAAGCCAGCCTGAGCAGGAAAGTTCATGAGACTCTGATCTCCAGTTAACCAGTCCAAAGCTGGAAGTAGAGCTGTGACTTAGGTGGTAGAGCACTAGACTTCAGCAAAACAGCTAAGTGAGAGCCAGAGGCCCTGAATTCAAGTCCCACTGAGTACTAGCACTGAAAGAAAAGAAGATTAAGTGTACTAACTCAGGGGAAGTGCTAGCATTTCAATGTATTTAGTGCTAGCACATTTTGCTCAATAAATATTGGCTGTGATGGCCTTTTTTTTTCTTCCCTGTCAGTCATGGGGCTTGAACTCTGGGCCTCAGAGCTGTTCCTGAGCTCTTCAGCTCAAGGCTAGGGCTCTACCAGTTCCGGTTTTCTGGTGGTTAATTGGAGATTAGAGTCTCACAGACATTCCTACCTGGGCTGACTTTGAACCAAGATCCTTAGATCTCAGCCTCCTGAGTAGCTAGGATTACAGGTGTGAGCCACTGGCACCCAACTGGCTTTTTTTTTTTTTTTTCTCTCGGTCATGGTCTTAAACTCTGGGCCTGGGCGCTGTCCCTTAGCTCTTCAGCTCAAGGCTAGCACTCTACCACTTGAGCCACAGAACCCACTTCTGGCTTTTTCTGTTTATGTGGCACTGAGGAATCGAACCCAGGACTTCATGCATTCGAGGCCAGCACTCTACCACTGAGCCACCTTCCCAGCCCCTGGCTTCTTTTTTGGAAGACCAACTTTGGTCATTTCTGTTCTTCCAGTAACCCTCAGCCCAGGTCAGATCCCTACATTCTTTTCCCAGCACCTCTGGTCCCGAGACTTGGGCAAGGTATCATGGACGTTCCTGTTTTGGGGGTCGCTGGGCTACTGAGGGGAGCTACACTTCTCAGCCTCCTGTAGCATCTCGGTACCAACCTATGGAGGCCCAGGGAAGGTGTGTAAACCTTCCAGGCCATCATGGAGAGCAAGCTCTTGGTGAAAAGGCCCCGGCTCTTCAGTTCTTATTTGGACCAGGCCCTCCTGTGAGTGATCAGGCCTCTAGACACAGCCTTCACAGAAAATCCTGGCTTCTACTCAGCCCACAGGGGCCAGCTTCACCCTTCTATGAGCCCCTCTTCTAGAAATCTCTGCCTTCTGTCTCTCTTTCTGGGCTTCCCAGTGGCTCATAATAGTGCTACTCTGTCTGAATTACGCTTTATTTGAAGAGATTCCCAGCCTGGCCCAATGCTGTGTATGGGGGAGGAGAAGCCACAGACCTCTGTGGCTTGAACAGAGAGCAAAGGGAAGTAGTCTCTTTCCTGGGCAAGGCAGCCTCATTCTGAGCAAGGTTAAGAGCAATGCCCTTGGCATCTTCCTGACTCCCTTTTGGGCTCCCTTTCCTACCTGCTGTGTTTCCTATCCCAGCTTCAGTGCAGGTTTCAGAATTAGCCCTTTCCCCCCATAAGAAGTTGATTTATACTATAGTGTGAATGATTAGTACCCCTTCCTGTGCCCCACCCTCCGGGCATTTTTGCTTCCAAGACGATTTTGGGCAATTTTAAGGGACACTGAGAAGAGAGATTTTACTGAGGAACTTGGAGCCGGACCCCCTAACCCCTCCAACTGGGACCCCTCCTGAGTACAGGTGTGTTAAAGGGGGCAGTTTCTGCCTCTGACACTGTATTTGGCCAGTGTAAATACAGACTGTCCCTAGAATTTGAAAGCTACCAGTGTCAGGCTCCCTAACTCGGTAGCGTGAAGTTGGGGTGTGGGGGGGCGCTAATAATCTAGATGACAGTTCTCGGGATCTTCTTGGGGCTGAGCCTCTCAGAAGGAGGATGGGGTGGGGATTAGGGGGATCCCTGGAGGTGGCCACCTGTCAATCCCCAGAGACACAGGTCAAGCATTCTTCCTTACCACCCTGACTTCCTTTGTCACACAGTAGGCTAGGGGACAGATGGACAGACGGATGGACATGCCTGGCGGGTGGGCTGTGGCTGGAACTAGTCCTCCAGCTCCATCCCACACCCCGCTCTCAGCTGAGCCTGCTTGGACTAGTTAAGGCATGTGCGCTGGAAGGCAGGCGCTGGCTCCTGGGGGGGGGGGGAAGGGGAGGGCTGGGCATGGGGTGCTGGGGCAACCCTAGGAGCAAGGAACAGGCGACCTTGACCTCAGGTTTGCTGTCTGGTGTTGCAGCAAAGGAGAATGCTATGGGTCTGAAGTCTTCACAAGGGACCAGGAACTTGTTGAAACCAAGTCAGTTGCTGTACCTCTATCCCTGGTCCAAGATGGAGGCAACTAAGGGTGTGTATGTGTGTGGGGTGCTCACCCCAGGGTTCCTCTCCGTGAGAATGCAGTGAGCAAGGCCTCGTGAGCTGCCCCATGTCCCCCAGTGGCTGCTGACGTAGTACTTTGCTTGCCTGCTCCCCAGCCCCCGCCCTGGGCGAGGCCTAGTCTCCCCCACCCACCGGTCACCCGCTCACTGCAGGTCTGGGCTTGACTCTCTCTCAATGGAGAGGTGGAGAGCGGGTGAGACGGTGAGCTGATAAATCACTGCCTGGCAGCCGGAAATGCTGGTCTGCCTGGAGGCCCTGGGCTCCTCCCTCCTGGGAGTGGCCTGGGGCAGATTTCAGGGGCTCTACCTTCCTGGCTGACTGAGATTGAGGTAGTGAGGGCGTTGGCCTAAACCACTGTGTCCTGGGACTGGCTGGACCACTTGGGTCCTGGCTATGGTCCTGAGGCCCCCGCCCCCGTGCCTGCCCCCTCCAGGGTCTGTGCTTGTTTGCTGGGCTCTATTGTGATTTGAGGGTCTTGTATTTGAACCCTGGACTTGGTCAAGGGACCCGGAGAAGTTGCCCCCTCCCCCACCCCCCCCCAGGCCTTTCTTCTCTAAAACCATTGTTGTCAAAAGTCAGCCTGTGGGGTGGCACTAAGAAGACTGGCTGTGACCATCTCCTGTGGTCCTTAGAGCCCCTGGGTGAAGGTGATAGTTGGGACACACTCCAGCTGTGTGGCTCCTGGTGGGGAAGGGGAGTCAGGCCATATTTCTTAGACCAATAGATCTGACCAAGAGACTGAGGACTAAAACCAGTTATTTCAAGGTCTGGGTGCTTTGCTGTCACTGGGCTTTCTTGCTCAAGGCTGGTGCTTTCCCACTTTGAGCCACAGCTCCACTTCCAGCTTTTTGGTATTTAATTGGAGATGAGTCTCATGAACTTTCTTAACCATGTTCTTCAGACCTCAGCCTCCTGAGTAGGATTACAGGAGTGAGCCACTGATACCCAGCCAGATACTTTATTAAATGAAGCTTTCTCTCTCTCTCTCTCTCCCTCTCTCTGCTGGCACTGGAGCTTGAACTTAGGGCTTTTAGTTCTTGCTTGGCTTTTTCTACTCAAGCTTGGTGCACCATCACTTAAGCCATACCTTAAGACCTTTTTGACAGTTGGAGGTAAGAGTCTCATGTTTTAGTTTTAGTTTAGTTTTGTTTTGTTTTCTTTCTTCTTCTGGGCTGGCTTTGAATCAGGATCCTCAGATGTCAGTCTCCTGAGTAGCTAGGATTACAGGCATGAGTTACTAAGACCTGGTTCTTAATGAAGTTAGAAAAAAAATTACCAGATATGGGGTTGGGAATGTGGCTTAGTGATAGAAGGCTTGCCTAGTATGCATGAAGCCCTGGGTTCAATTCCTCAGTATCACATAACAGAAAAAGCTAGGAGTGGTGCTGTGGCTTAAGGTGGTAGAATGCTAGCCTTGAGCAAAAGAAGCTCAGGGATAGTATCTAGGCACTGAGTTTAACCGTACAAAGGTGTTTCATTGTGATATTTCCATACCTGCATACTAAGTACCCCATCAACCTCATCCCGTTTTTTTCCTCCTTAAGACAATTTCAGCAGGTTTCATTGTTCTGTTTTCACCCATGGGGTAAAGTAATTGGATCATACGCACCTTCACTCACACCTTCTAACCCCTTCCACTGAAACCCACTTCCCCAACAGTCTGTTTGGGACTTGAACTAAGTATCTGAGGCTTTTGTTCATTGGCTGGTGCTCTACCACTTGAATCACACCTCCAACCTCCATTTTTCATTCTTTTGCTAAATCAGATTTCTTACATACTGACTCTGAAGCTTTCCAAAGTGGTTAGCAGCGGTCTGCAATCCCAGTGAACAGTGATGACAAGTGTCTAGCCTGGCATGATGGTTGGGTTTTCTTGAAAACCAGCTCCAGGGTCAGTGCCCTGCGGAGGATCCAGGCTGCTGGGGAAAGGGAGGAGTCCTGGCCCTTTGATAAGGACTGCTCTTCGTCACTGGTGTGGTGACTAATTGGACTTGATGCAGTGATTTCATTACCACACCTGGCAGCACAGGCCACACCTCCCTTTCCCAGTCCGCCAGACAAAGGCTGCTCTGCAGCTCGGGTTGGCATTCTGGGATGACATTATTTTTATCTTCTCCTGGGTTTAACTGGAGGTGCCGCCTTCCTTCACCCCTGGAGTATGGTCTCCAATTTCTGACATTGGAAAGAATCCCAATTTATACCAAATTCCTGTGACCTTCTTCTAGGCTATTGTGCACATTGATTGGGAAAAAAAAAAATTACATGACCCCAGGAAGTCAGTAATGCCTTCGAAGGGGATTTGTGATGTGTGCTGTCACCCAGGTCAAGCAGCAGGGGCCGTGCTAGTGTGTTCATGATGGCTGGAAGCCACAGGACTTGGTTGCATTTCCAGTTAACCTCTGGGTCCACCATACTTGAATATCTTGCAGAGATATCGACTTGCTTGTGACGTTGCTGAGGCCCAATGTCCTGGTGGAGTGCTCCTGCCCCTGGTGGCCTTTCCACGGGGCTCCATCAAAAGGAAGTAGCCAAGGAGGGTGGCCTTGCTTATGGCCAGTGTGGGGGTGGGACCTGGCAGTCACTGTCTTCTTGGCGCTTCCTTGGAACCCTCTGCCCACAAGCTCCAGAGATGCTCTTGGGTGTGGCTGGCCCAGTGGCATCCATGCCATTTCCTCTGCTCCCTAACTCCAATCCAAACACATGGGCTTAGCCAGGGAATTAGGGCTAAGGGGAGGGAGATGGCAGATGAGGGGAGCCAGCATGCTGGCTGCAAGGCCTTGAGCCGCTCCTTATCTATCAGATCCTAATCTCAACCCAGCCGGCTAAAGTGCAGGTGAATTGTGTTCTAGCCTTAGGTAAGGCCTTAGCCTTCAGGCCTGTTCCTGCTGTACCAGCCGGCCTTGTGTCTCTCCCCAGCTCCTTCCCACACATCCCCAGGGGGTGGCCAGGAAAGTAAAGACTGAGTCAAACAAGATTGGTTGTCTGTCTGGTCTTCTCTTCCAGACTCCCTGTGTCTGTTCCATGGGTTCCCCAGTCCCTTCCAGCTTTGGGTCTGTGCTGTGGGTAGGGAAGGGGTTGATTAGCCCTTTCTTTGAGGGGACGGAGTATGTGGGATCCCTCATAAGTGGGATTTATTCTAGGGTTTTGATTAGTCCAATGGGCGACTTACTTTCCTGGGACCTGGAAAGGTGAAAGGTTGGGTTAGATTGCCACAGGTGACAGGAGGTGGGCTCTGGGCTGAGCCTGCCTGTCCCTGACCGTTAGTGAGTAGTGACCAAGAAGTCTCAGAAGAACCCAAATCCAAGGTGATGCTGACAGCGCCCTTTAAGGCCTTGTGGGCAGAGGGCTCCGGCTGGCAGTATAGCGGGCTTACCCAAAGAATGTGGAAGTCAGGCCCCAAACTGTCAGCTGGCCCCTTGAGAATCTCAGTTCAAAATCAGTTTCTGCTAATTGCTGAGATATCACACAAGATCCCAGCTTGGGGATGGGAGGGGATAGAGGAGGGGAGACTTGGCGGACAGAGGACAGAGGGTAGAGACTGGAGGCCCCTAGGTTAGGATTGGCTCCCGGAGGCTAGAGGGCTGGTTTGCCTGTTTCAGTGGGAGGCTAGAGGGCTGGTTTGCCTGTTTCAGTGTGGAAAGCGTTTGCTTAAGAGCTTGTTGTGTAAACAAGATCACAGAGGGATAAGCCCTGCCGGAGCTAAGGGAACAAATTGTTTCTAGGGCCCGAATCTTATCTAACCACGAGAGGAGGCCTGCTCTTGGGAAACTGAACCTGTCTGGGCCTCTCTGTGCAGATGTGAGGCCAGCCTCCCTGGGTTCCTGTGTGAGTCTTTTCTGCCTTGGCCGTTGAACAGGGCCTGGATCCCATGATGTTAGTTTCTGTTGCAAGCTTCTCGCTCTCTCGTGGGACTCAGGTTCAGAGGAGTGAAGCCCTAATCCTCTGCCCCATCTCCAGCTTTTGGAGGCCATGGACAGGGGAGAGTGGAGCGGAAGCCTTGGGAAAGCTGTGGTCTTGGTGGCTGAGCCTGCCTGGTGGGCGGTATTCTCAATTGCTAAAGGGGGAAGTCATGGGAGAGTCTAGGGCCAGTTGCAAAAGCTGTTTGGAGGTAACACGGGCATTTGAAGCCCCATCTGGGATGGGAAGACAGGATGTGGCCTGAGAGGGGATAAGGGGAGGGACTCTGACCTGTTCCTGGTGGATGGGCCCCTGTGCGTTTTGTACAGTTCTGCTTTGTACTTTGCAAGGAAGTTTGGTGTGAATTCTCTTGTGTCTCAGTGATCTGGGTTACTGAATGTGGAACATCTTCCTGGTGCAGCTCTGTCTCAGGATTGCCACGGATGCCCATGAGCCCCAAGTCCCTGTGGGACATCCCTCTGTCCCCACCCCTCTACTGTTCTGACAAGTGTTCAGGATGAGCTGACTCCCTCTTATCCACTCTTCATAGGAAAGCCCATCCACTTGCACCTTGCCCTCTATCCACACAGGCCTGTTGACATTGGAGGCAGCTGTGGGCCCCAGAACCCTTCATTCCTCTGTTCAGTGGCTCATTCCCTAGTTAGATTAGAACAACAGCCACTGCTGGTGGGCGCTACGTGGGCCAGGCTGTGAAGTGTTTTAATTTGCATATCATCAACTTGCTGCAACCGATGTTAGCATTTGCCCCATTTTTAGCCAACCAAGTTGCTTGGACTCATGTCTGATTTTTAAACAGGACCGTCTAGCTACCCAGCCAGCCACCTGGCTGTGAGGTCCTCCTGTTGCTATACCTGTATCTTGGAGCCAGTTCTGCCAGGCACCACAAACGTGGTTTGGTGTGCTGCCTCCCTACAGTCCCCCCCTCCCAACCCTGCACGCTTGTATCCTGACACCTAGTCCTCCAGCCTGTGGCCTTGGTGCCATGGTCAGGTACCCAGCTTCCTCAGGCCCAGGCTGCCTTGGGGTTGTCCCTGGGGATTCTTTCTTTCTTTCTTTATTTTTATTAAGATTGATCATGAGGCTTGAACTCAGGGCCTCGGCACTGTCCCTGATCTTTGTTACTCAAGGCTAGTACTCTACCACTTTGAGCCACAATTTTACTTCTAGTTTTTAAGTGGTTAATTGGAGATAAGAGTCTCACAGACTTTCCTCTCGGGGCTGGCTTTGAACTGTGATCCTCAGATCTCCGCCTCCTGAGTAGTTAGGATTACAGGCATGAGCCACCCGTGCCCAGCCTCTGGGGATTCTTGAAAGCTCCCTGGTTGATGAGACCCCTCCCTGCCATGGGGACTCCAGCCTGCACTCGCAGAAAGCTGTTTGTCTGCTCTCTAAGTGGTTGGGGCTCCCTGACCAGACTGAGTGTGCTAGGAAGGACTTGCTCCCCTCCCCAGTATGGGGCCTTGTGGTTGCATTCAGAGGTTTGGGGAGGCCCATGGTGCATACAGAGATGGTCATAGAGCCATGCACGAAGGCTTTTTCTCTGGGCCAGCACGGTGAAGGGGAGACCCAGGGCTCTGGCCAAGCCACTACTCATAGTCTTTTCTGATCTTTTTCTAGATGACTGTGGCCACCAATGTCCCTCCTGAAGATCAGGACAGCTCTGGAGATGACTCTGACAACTTCTCCGGCTCGGGCGCAGGTGAGGCTGAGTCCTGACCACATAGTGTTTCCTGTCCTGCCTAGTCCCATCCAGCTGGGCCGGGAAGGTGGTTTTACAAAGGAAAAGAATAGGGTCTTGGACTGCAAAGAGCTGCCTGCATAGGGAGACGACCTATAAGGAACTGAAGAGAAGGCTTTGGGCTCAGAGACCTTGTGCTGCCTGCTGCACACTGGCCCATTCTCCTTGTCACTCATCAAAGCCTTTGGAAGACTGTTTGGCTCCTCTGAACCTCAGTGTTTCCTATCTGCAAAGTGGGAAAAATGAGTCAGCTGCCAGCGGCTCACGCCTGTAACCCTAGCTGCTCAGGAGGCTGAGATCTGAGGATCACAGTTCAAAGCCAGCCTGGATAGGAAAGTCTGTGAGGCTCTTATCTCTCCAATTAACCAGCAAAAAGCCAGAAGTGGAGCAGCGATTCAAGTGGGAGGGCGCTCATCTTGAGAGAACAAGAGAGAGCACAAGGCCCTGAGTTTAAGCCCCAGTACCAAGAAAAGTGGAGGGAGGTATATTTTTACCATAAGGTTATTGAGAGCCATAGGCATTTTTTCCCCTTCTTCCCTAGTTCCCTTTTCCCTGAGGGAGAGAGGTCCCCGAGCTGGGAGGCCTCCCAGAGGAGACTGTGTTTTATGGAACAAAGGAATGAGGCCTGGAGTCAGAAGGGATTTGATCAGAGCAGAGGCCTGAGAGCTGGGAGATCTGTGCAGGCTTCTGGTCCCTTCTGACGCAAGGGTAGGGAGTTGTTGGGAAGCTGTGTGCACCGCAGGTCTCTGATGGCCCCCTGCTCTGCTCCATGGTTGGGATCTTTATTGAGGTTTCGGAGACCAGGCTACCCAGGCAGGTGTGCAAGGAAGAGCAGCTTCTTGTCAGTGTGTGGAGTGGAGTGTAGCCCCACTTCTGGCTTTTGGGGGTGGTTAATTGGAGATAAGAGTCTCACACACCTCTCTGTATGTCACTCTTACAATTTAAAAAAAATTAAAAAAATTTTAAAGTCTTACAGATTTTCCTGCCCAGACCTAGCTTTGAACCAAGATTCTCAGATCTCGCCCTCCTGAGTAGATAGGATTATAGGCCTGATCCACTGGTGCCTGGCCATGACAACTTCTGGAGAGAGAGCAAGGGTCTGTCCTAGCTAGCAAGGAGTCAGACTGAGCCCTGGCTTCAGGCTCTACCTCCTCACCACCTGACCTTGGACTTGACTTAGTGCTCCATCACCCCAACATGCTTTGCTTCTGATTCTGCAGGTGTCTTGCAAGATCTCACCTTGTCCCGCCCATCTTCCTCTACCTGGAAGGATGTGTGGCTCCTCACAGTCACACCCACGTCTCCAGAGCCCATAAGCAGAGGTGCCACAGCTCCCTCAACCTCCATGGTGCCGGCCATCGAGAGGCCTGAGGAGGGAGAGGCAGTGGTACTTAGCAAAGTGGACTCTGACTTTACTGTCCCGGAGAAGGTGGTCACCACTGAGCCCAGGGAGACCACACAGCTCCTGACCACCCATCGAGCCTCAACAGCCAAAGCCACCACAGCCCAGGCCTCCGCCACCTCCCCTCCCCACAGGGACCTGCAGCCTGACCACCATGGGACCTCAGCACCTGTAGCACCTGAGGAAGTTGACCTTCCCAAAGTGGAGGAGGGAGGTCCTTCTGCTACTGAGAAGGTGGTTGAGGATGGAGCCGCCAATCAGCTCCCAGCGGGAGAGGGCTCTGGGGAGCAGGTGAGCAGCCTCTGTGTTTGCTGGGACATTGGGTGGCCCCGAATACCTGGCACTCCACAAGCGTACAGCACACAGGGTGCTCCTCAATGTGAAGATGGGGTAATAGGGTTCCACCTTCCCCTGGGCCCTAAGGCCTCCGTCGGGGCTGAACAGATTAATGACAAGGTCAGAGTGAGTCTTTCAAGGTCTGGGGCCTGGGTAAAAGTTCCATCAAGTTTTATTTCTTACCATAGAGCATCATGGGACCTGGACACTTTGTACTGAACACCAGCCCCTTTATTTTCATAGAAAAAAAAATGCTTTGTGACATTGAGGTGACATCTGTGACGTGGCCAGCCGGGGGTCCAGTGTGGACACACTGGGCTGTGGGGTCTTGGAGGTGTCTGGGGACATATCTGAATAGCTGGCGGCGGTGCCCAGACAGGCAGGGCTGGCTGCTCTGGGTGTGAAACAGCTGGATGCCCCAGCGGTCCGGGCCCTGAGCCATGCCGATGTACCCCGCAGGACTTTACCTTTGATACATCTGGGGAGAACACAGCCGTGGTCGCCATGGAGCCTGGCCTTCGGAATCAGCCTCCCGTGGAAGATGGGGCCACGGGCACCTCACAGGGTCTTCTGGACAGAAAGGAAGTGCTGGGAGGTAAGTCTTCTCTTGGGTTGGAGGCTGGCGGGGGGGGGGGGGGGGAGGGAGGAGTCAGGCTGCAGCTCTGGGTGGGGAGGAGACTGACCACACTCCATTCCACTGTCCAGCTGGGGAGCATCTGCTGCTGAGCCCAGTGCACTACTAAGCTAAGCTGGGTTCTATCCACTCACCCTAGGGGTCATTGCTGGCGGCCTTGTGGGGCTCATCTTTGCCGTGTGCCTGGTGGGCTTCATGCTGTACCGGATGAAGAAGAAGGACGAGGGCAGTTACTCCTTGGAGGAGCCCAAGCAAGCCAATGGCGGCGCCTACCAGAAACCTACCAAGCAGGAGGAATTCTATGCCTGATAAGGGACGGCTCTCCCCCGGGGCCCCCCCGCCACTCACTAGGCTCCCACTCGGCTCTCTGTGAAGAACTGTAGGCCCTGGCCTCCCCACCACCCGTGCCACCTCCCCAGCCCTCTGACCCCTCCAGCCACCCATGCGGTTTCCTAGGGTGTGCTGGGGCGCCCACTCCGCTTCTCCATCTTCTGCCTCGAGGCTTGGGTGCAAAGGGTTTCTCGCATCTGACCTTCCCACCACAGCCACACATAGAGTCCCACCATTCCAACCCAGTTTCTCCAAAAGAGCGACCCCTCCCAGACCTCGCTCTGGTGAGAAAGAGGACCCGACTGCTTTGGACCTTCATGGCCTGCTGTGTGGCTGGGGCATTCTGGGGCCCAGGGAGGCTTGGCTGAGAGACACCATAGCACTTACTGTAGAGACTGGCTGTGGGTGTGGCCGGGTGGTTGGTGAGTGGGCATCCAGGGCCCCTCAGAATTCACTTTGTGTTGTGGGGAGGTCTGCTTTAGATACCAACTTGTTTTTGCACATGTTTTCCTTTAGTCTCTCTGTTCATAGCCCCAGTAGACTTCATTACTTCCGGGGTAAGTTAAGCCAGTTGATTGGTGTCCCCCATCTTGCTTCCTTAATCTACATTTGGGAGACAGCATCAGGGTTAAGAAGACTTCGTTGGTTTTTATTTTTTTTTGTTTGTTGTTGTTTGTCTGTGTGTTTGTTTAATTTTTTTATTTTATTTTTATTAACTAGAAGAACCAAATCTGGAAGCCAAAACACGTAGCGTTAGCATGTGTGTTGTCTCTTGAGCTTATCACTCATGTATGCAACAGGGTATGGACAAAAATGTTTGGTGGCCCCATTTTTGGTGGTCCCTTGGTAGGGTGGCCATCTCTTCTGCGCAGTCAGATCTGTGTCCATGAACTCAGGGCCAAGGCCGTGGCCTGGGCTGCTGTGAGATGTGGGAGGTGCCGATATGAGAATTGAATCCTGGCACTCAGGCTGGAGATGGAGGAGATAGGACTGTGGGGTGGGTGGCAGGTTGGCCAGGGACCCAGAGACTCTCTTGCCTTTGGCACCATCTCTGGGGATGTCTCCCCTCCCCCTCCCGGAAGTAGACAAGAGGCATTTGGGGCATAATTGGCACTGGTTCCTCCCATCAAGAACCAAGTTCTCCGTTCCTCCATTCATTTGCTCCTGCAGCCCCACCCTGGGCTGGAGTCAGGAATGTTTCCCAAAGAGTGATCGTCTTTTGCTTTTGGCAAAACTCTACTTAATCCAATGGGTTTTTCCCTGTACAGTAGATTTTCCAAATGTAATAAACTTTAATATAAAGGAGTCATGTGAACTCCACTGCCTGCGCTTCTTCTCTGAGCTGGTTGCGTGGACGTGCTTAGTCCTTTCCCAAACACTGGCAGCTTGGGGAAGCTTAGCCAGAGGCTCACTGCTTTCATCTCTTCCGAGGGGAGAGATTCTTGGGTTCAGAGTCCAGATTTGTTTTGTTTTGGCTAAGCCTCTGGAGGTCAGGAGGTTCAGCCAAGGTTTTATAGGGCCTGGTGTGAATCCTTCTCCGTGGCCTCAAGTGGGGACTCCTGTACACGTTGACCTGAGGCCAGGGCCCCCGCCTTGCAGACACCTCAGACAGCCCTCCTCCCACACCTTTCTGGGCACAATGGCCCAGGCTGGGACTCTGGGAACTGCCACCTTTGCTTATTTAACTTGACAATGTTGCAGCTGCTCTTGTTGGCCACTCCCCGAGAGGTAGGCTGGCTCCTCCCCCGGCTCAGAGAGATGTGCGGCCATAGGAGAAGAACCGGCTTCCAGTGCTGGATTCTGGGACTCTCGCTGAAGTGGATGGCTGGGTGTGAAGTGGGAGTAGGGAGTGGGGGAGGGACAGCACTCAGCTGTGGGTTTGTGGTATGGTGCCTCAGACTGACTTGGGCCCTGTCTTGTAACTGAAATAAATGGTACTTGTCCTGTTGGACGGCACACTGTGGTACTCTCTTCTTGGCTGCCCTGTGCCCTTTCCCTTCACCTTTCTGGAGTGGAAGCATGACTCTGGGATGGGCTTTGGCTTGCCACAGAGAATGTCCCTGCTATGGGAAGGCTGGGCCCATTTCCGACCTCCTCCATACTGAAGACTGACCCTGACTAGAGGATTCCTTCTTCAGGGATATGTGGGACTCTTGCCTGGCTCCACGTTTGCTACTGTTCTGTTTGCTCATTGTGCAATCCCAGAATATTCTTGTTAGTCAACAGTCTCACATACCAAAGGCCTACAAATATTGTCCCAACACTGGGGGAAAAGGCAGTGTAAGATTTAGTAGTTGAAAGTGGCCACTGGTAGCTCATATCAGTCTCTAATCTAGCTACTCAGGAGGCTGAGAGCTGAAGAACACAATTCAAAGCCAGCCCAGGTAGGAAAAATCTGGCTTTTATCTCCAATTAACCACACAAAGCCCGAAGTGGAGCTGTGACTCAAGTTTTGAGAACAAAAGTTCAGGGACAGTACTCAGGCCCTGAGTTCAAGGCTCAGAACCTACACACACAGAGAGAGATTTGGGGGTTGTGAATGCAGTCCTACATTGTTATATCCAGCTGGCTTCCCACAGAGTTGCTCAGGCAGCTGGCCCATTCTGGCACTGAGTGCAGGCCAGCCTGCGGTCCTAACCCCAGGTCCCAGCATGGCCTGGGCGGTGTAGGAGGAATCATTGGACAGGAACAGCCTGACCCCAGGGTGCTCACTAGGGTAACACTACCCCACATTGCACTCCAAAGGGTTTGGAGGTGGAGAGAGGAAAGTCCTTAAGGTCATTGATTCACTCAACAAATACTGAACACAGTGTGTATTCTTTGCCAGTCCCTGGATGAATAGTGAAGACGCCATTGTAAAATTGGTCAACCAGGTATTTATGGATTTTATTAATAATGTCCCTTCCACATAGGATCAGCAAGTTTCTGGAACTCCAGCCCTTCTGTGAACCTCCCTGGCACCTCTGTCCCACTCTTCCTTCCCTTGGTCCTCTTGCTCTGGGCTTCTGCTCTGGGTCACTCCCATCCCAAACCCTTTAAGGCACAGGGATGATGTGCCCCAAAACAGACTTGGCTGATTGAGACTAACAGAGAAGCTAAAGTGGAGTTGGAACTTACAAAGTTCCGCAGGCAAACCTGCCTCATGTCTCTCCTCAGTCTGCTGCCAGGGTGTCTCAACCCCTGTTCTCATCTCTCCCCCACTTTCTCTGCCAGTCCCTGCTCCCTTCGGAAGGGAGCGATTGCTGGAGCACATTGGTGTCTCCCCTCCCCTGCAATCTCCTACAGCAGGCAGGACCTGGGGCTGGGTGGGGTGGAGGGGGGAGAGTACTGGATTTCAAGAGTTCTTTCAAGAGATTTGCTAAGACTAATGAACCATCTTAGGCTTGATTGTGTCACAGCCTTAAGTTGCAGCTGGTTTGGGTTTAAGTTGCAGTTTTGGCCTTGCTGGCTCTGGAATGAGGATCCTGGACCCCTCTGCTCCCTGCCCTTCGGGACAGTGACCGTGACAGTAACAGTTTCCTGGGGGGGGGCTGCAGGGTGGAGGGGGGGGGCGAGGGGCCTCTCACCCAGCTCAGCGTCTGGAAGGGGTTTCCAGTGTGTGTGTGTGTGTGTGAAGGGTACAGTTGACCTTTCCAGTGTGTGTGTGTATGTGTGTGTGTGTGTGTGTGAAGGGTACAGTTGACCTTTCCAGTGTGTGTGTGTGTGTGTGTGTGTGTGTGTGTGTATGTGTGTGTAGGGGGAGACGGACTGCTGGCTGAAGACGCAGGCTGGGCTGCTGCTGGCCAAAGCAGGGCTCCAGAGACGCTTGCTGGCGGTGAAGAGCGAGCAGGTGTGGACGGAAAGGGCTGCAGGGCGGAGACCCAGGGACCGGGGTGCCTGGAGGGCCGCGTTGGGCGGGGAGGGGTGCGGTGCCTCCCCGCTTCCCCCGCTGCCCCACGGGAGACTCCGTGCTGCCCATGGCGGCGAATTCCGGGCCAGCGAACAGGCTGGAGGCTCAGGGACCAGGAGGGACGGGCAGTGGCCGCCGCACACCCCGAGGTGGGTGGGGGCCCCCAAAGCAGGCCCTGGAGGGAAAGGCTCGGGAGCACTGTGTGCGATGCCCGGGATTCCACCCTCCGCCCTGGCTGCCCCCAGCCCAGTCCCCTCAAGGCCAGGGCCCCCCCACTGCCCCCCACCCCGGTCCCCAGCTTCGCAGACGAGGGGGCTGGGCTGTCTTGGGGGGCTGGGCTGTCTTGGGGGGCTGGGCTGTCTTGGGGCACCATGAGCTCCCGCCCCGGGGTGCTCACTGAGAGGCCCATGCTCAGATCAGGGGTCGGGGGAGGGTTCTGCCCTCACCTGATCACCTACAAGGAGGGAGAGGCTCTGAGTCCTCACAGTCCCACAACTTCCGGTCACTTCTCCCCCCCCCAACCCTGCCCCACAACTTCTGGTCACAACTACCCCCCCCCCCCCCCCCCCCCCCCCCCCCCGCACCATCTTACTGCAGCCAAGTTTCCCCAGGCCTCTTGCTCCCCTCTGTGCTCCTGGAGAACAGACCCGTTAAGAGGGGCCGCGGGGGGGGGGGGGGGGCGCTCTGCCTCTGGGGGTTCCTTGAGGCTGGCTGGGCTGCTATCCTTGCCTGGGAGCCCCAAAGTCCTCAGAAGGGAATGAAAAATAGAGGCCACCCATAGGGTGCTGGAGGAGAGTGCCCATCTATGGGGCATGGCAGTAAGTCCTGAAACCAAACACCCCTTGGGGAGGGTGCAGCGGCTGCCACTGCTGCTGGAAGGTGTGTGGGAGAGGCTCAGCAAGCTTCAGCCATCAGGGTGCAGAAGTAAAAAAACGAAAGATCTGCAGGAGAATGGGTAAGTAAACTGTGGCCGGGTGCATACAATGGAATACTACTCAGCAATCAAAAAGAACAAAATGCGGAGACACAGATAACATACATATGTAAAACACTGAGACATACAACATAGATAAGCCGCCCAGACAACATATTCAGTTCAAGAAGCCAGACAGAAAAGAGTGATGCTCTCTGATTCCCACCTCTATAAAACTCAGAAGGCAGGACTGGCTGGTAATAACAGAGTCCAGTGGCCACCACTGGGTCCTAGGTGGTGTTGCTGAGACCGGAACGCAGAAGAACTTTTTAGGGTGCTGGAAGTAATCTCTGGCTTGATATGGGTGGGTTGCAACAGTGAACATATATGTAAAAAAACCATCAAGCTGTATGCTTAGATGAGTGTACTCTGAATGTTATTTCTCAGCAATAGGAAACTTAAACGAAAAAAATAAGCAGCTTATAAAAGGGTTTCTGAGCTTCTAATTAGTTCCTTTAAACCTCACTTGTAGCTTTTTCAGCAGGAATGAGGGAGGCCCACATGGCCTAGGTTTTCTTCTGATTCCCAGTGGATTCTAATTTATGGGTAAGAGAGGCCCAGGGCAAATCTCTCCCAGCTGCACATGGAGAGCCAGCTGCTTGTCTGGGCCTGATGGAGGCGGAGCCAAGCCCCTCCCCAGACAGCCGGGGCGGTGGGCACCACCAGGGCAGCTCCCCTCCCCGACAGCCAGGCCCCATTTTCTGTCTGGTTCCTGGAACCTGTGCTACCCAGCTGCCCTTTCCAGCACTTAAGGCAGAGAGCTAAGTTGTTCCTCCACTCCAGGAAAATATTTGTTCAGAGACTTGGCATCTGCAGAAGAGGAAATAAAAGCCACCTTGGAGTCGAGCAGGCGGCCCGGCTGCCGGGCTGCTTTGTCTGCCCCTCCAGACTGCCCCAGCTTGGCCAGTGCCACCCCACAAACAGGGCCTGCGCTGGGGATAAGGCTGTGGGTCCTCAGTCCTCGGCCTCTTCAGCCAGTGAATGTTGACAAAACTCTGCAGGCCAAAAGGAGGGCTCTGCACACTGTGACCCTGGCCTGTCCCTACTTATCTGGTGGTTGAGCCGGCCAAGGAGGCCAATCAGTGGAAAGCTGTGCTGGTGTGCAGAGGGTGAAGTGAACTTCAGGGGTTGCAGCTTCTAGAAGCAAGTAGCAATTCCAGCTGTAGGGAGAGGAAGGTAAAAGGTCTTGGTTTTGTGTGTGTGTGTGTGTGTGTGTGTGTGTGTGCTAGTCCTAGGTCTTGAACTTAGGACTTGGGCATTGTTCTTAGCTTTTTTGATCAGGACTGGGGGGCTCTATCACTTGAGCCACAGCTCTGCATCTAGCTCTTTCGTTGTTGTTCCTGATTAATTGGAGATAAGAGTCTCAGGGACTGTGCTGCCCTGGCTGGCTTTGAACTTCAGTCCTTAGATCTCAGCTTCCTCAGTAGCTAGGATTACAGGCGTGAGCCTCTGGGCTGGCAGGAGGGTAAAGCTAAGCAGCTGTTTGGGTGGAGCTGCGGGAGTGCTCCTAGCTGATAGAACAGTTTGGGCTGTAATAGCACCCAAGGACTATGGGGCATAGAAAGTTTTTGGGGTCAGCTGTGGCTGGGACCAGGCGTCCAGAGAGGACATTGGAGGGAACGCGGCATTAGTGCCTGGAATCCCTCAGGGTGTTGGGCTTGGGAACCTGGACTTTATCCCTAGGATGTGTGTGTGTTTTGAAACATTGAAACACACTGATTTTGATGTCGTCCTTCCCACCCCCCACTCCCCCCGTCTTGGGATTTGAACTCAGGGCTTTGCACTTGGATTCCAGTGTGCGCATGTGCGTCAGTGGCTTGTGCCTATAATCTTAGCTAATGGCTAATGGGGGGTGGGGGGGACTGAGATTCAGAGAATTGTGCTGTGAGGCCAGCTTGTTCAGCAAGGTCCAGGAGACTCCTCAAAAAAGCTAGACTGGAGGCATGGCTCAGCAGTAAAATGCCAGGCAAATGAACACAAGGCCCTAAGTTCAAACCCCAGTACTGACCTCCTCCCTCCCCCCCCCAAAAAAAAAAGTGATATTCTTCTCCTCACCTGTCATTTAGGCCAAAGGCAACTTCATTTAACAGGTTTTCCATGAACAATTCCAGAAAGTTTTTCCATGCATGTACCCATGAGGATAAACCTTAGACTTTTAAAACCTTACAACAACTAATTGATCCCAAGTAGACAGTGCCTTACTCTGGAGTCCTTTGACCTCTGACCCTTGCTGACAGCTCTGCCCGACTGTAAGGGTTCTGGACCTGTGCCATTACTGATTCCGCCCTTCCCTCTGGCTGGCACCGTGTCCCCAGGCTTTGCTGCTCTCAGTAGTGTGTACTCAGCTCAGCTGAAGAACCAGTGAGACCAATTTCTGGTGGAAGGAAGGGGGTGTCCTTCACACCTGTCCTCCAAAAGTCACCAACTGTCACACTTGTGACCACACCTGACCTCTCACCCTGTTTCAGCAAATGCTTCCCTTTTCTTTTCTCCTGGGGTGGAGGATGGAGTAGGCCTCAAGTGATTATTTTGATGTTTGTTTATTTAATTGCAAATGAAATAATAGGAAGAAAACAGGAATAGGAAGAGAATAGGAATCTCTCTATGTTTTCCCCATTTAAAAAGCTGGTTCTGCAGTTTGAACTCAGGATCTCACACTTGCTCAGCTTGCTTGCTCCTAGCAGCTAGGATTATAAGCATGCCTTGGTTTTTGTTTTGGAGGCCCACCCTCCCCTCCTTCCCTGCCCCGCCCTGCCCTGCCCTCCTTTTTCAGTACTTGGGCTTGAACTCTGAGCTTGGAGCTTGCTTTGTCCTTGTGCCCATTTTTTTCTATGGGGCCTTGTTTCTTTTTCTTTGAGGTGGGTTTGGGTTCCATCTATGCAACAGCTTTTGAGAGATTGACCTATCTAGACTATTAAGTAGTAGCCTATAGGTGCAGTTGGGCAGCGGTGGCCTGGAGTGAGCTGTGGTCATAGTGAAGGATCAGGAATGGATTCAGGAGCTAGTGGATTGGATGTGTGTGTTTGTGTGTGCACATGAGCACCAATACTGGGGCTTGAACTCAGGGCCTTACGCCCTCACTTGGCATTTTCTTTTTTTTTT
>NW_012267236.1:14011638-14013024 GCF_000151885.1 Dipodomys ordii
TCCAGCTTTTTCTGCTTATGTGGTGCTGAGGAATTGAACCCAGGGCCTCATGCATGCAAGGCAAGCACTCTACCACTGAGCTACCTTCCCAGCCCCTTTTCTGTCTTTTTAAAATTTTAGTTTTAAGTTTACAAACTTTTATTGTTATTATAAAGTCAGTGTACAGAGGGGTTACAGTTACATAAATCAGATAACGATTACATTTCCTTTTGGACAGTGTCAGTCTTTCTGTCATTCTCTCCCAGTTTTTCCCTTCTGTCCCCACCCACAAGTTGTTCACTTTCAACACAGTGTCTAGTGAGTGCTACTGCTGCATTTATTCACCCTTTGTCCTTCTTCTCTCTCTCTCTCTCTCTCTCTTTCTTTTTTTTTTTTTTTTTGCTGGTCCTGAGGCTTAAACTTTGGGCCAGGGCACTGTCCCTGAACTCCTTTTTGCTCAAGGCTAGTACTCTACCACTTGAGCCACAGCACCACTTCCGGCTTTTTCGGTGATTAGTTGGGGATAAAGAGTCTCATGGTCTTTCCTGTCTAGGCTGGCTTTGAACCAAACCATGATCCTTAGATCTCAACCTCCTGAGTACCTAGGGTTACAAGTATGAGCCACAGGCGCCCGGCTCTTCTGTCTTTTAATGAAGCTGTTTTGCTACATCTGTTGTGTCACCATTTGAACTGATAGAGAAGGTCCTTGATGTGACAGACAAGGAGCTTCCAGGTGTAAGAATCCAGACACAGAGAATTTGGTGTGCCTGTACATGCCTGGCCACTGCTTCCCAGAGGAGAGCGTTGCTGTCTCTGAGATGTGGCCAGCAGTGACAGTAGGGTTTCTGAGTCCTGTAGATCTCCACAATGCTCAGACTTTGGTGGTCCTCAGATCCTGGGGTATTGTTCCAATGCTTTCGAGCTGCTGGGGTGTAGGTCTATGGGTGTGAAAATGAGGAAGCTTGGGTGTGGAGAGAAGTTTTGCTCAAGGGTAGCAAAACAATCTACAGTGGGGACCAGACACAATTCTGATGTGTGGGACTGGCCTGTTCCCATACTTCATGCACCTGCCTGCAGTCCTCCTCCTCCTCCTCACCCCTGCCTCTCCAGCCCCCCTTCCTACCTGTGCTCACAGACCTGGAAGAACATGGGCAGGCTCAGAATAATAACAAATAGAGTAAGAGCTAGCTTTTACGTGCTAAGCATGGACCGGCTCTGTGACACCTGTGCTCTGATCCTAGCGACACAGTGACATGGTGGTAGCAGCAGGAGCATTAGAGTCAGACCGTATTCTACCTCCTGTGGACCATAAACTCTTCCACCCTTCTTCTTCTTCTTCTTCTTCTTCTTCTTCTTCTTCTTCTTCTTCTTCTTCTTCTTCTTCTTCTTCTTCTTCTTCTTCTTCTT
>NW_012267236.1:14015269-14025269 GCF_000151885.1 Dipodomys ordii
CTTCCTTCCTTCCTTCCCTTTCTTCCTTCCTTCCTTCTTTTCTTTCTTTCTTTCTTTCTTTCTTTCTTTCTTCTTGCCTTTCAAGGGAAGGTGGGCAGCCTTTGGGGGCTTTTGAGTTAAGATGGGATACTTAGCTTTGTTCCTTAGAAGGATGCTGTGCTATCACAGAAGGAAGGGAAGATGGAGGAAGAGGAGGAGCCCATGACTTCTCAGAGGGGGGTAGGAAGCCGTGTGAGAAGGGTCTAGGTAGCAGGAGAGGGACAGGCCCCTGCCTGGAAACCTGATTCCTGCTGTGTGGGGGCTCAGCCTGGGGGTGGGGAAGAGGATTAGGTAGCTCTCTTAGCCTTCCTTGGCTGGAGTCTGAGAATCTGCAGTAAAATCCTTAATGAAAAACACCTGGGCTCTGTCCCAGCCGCTGGGCCTGAGAAGGGGATGGGAAGGGGATTAGGGGGTTGGAAGTGAGGGTAGAGAGAGACCATGTATTGCATCCACTTGTTTGATCATGGTTAACTCTGTGTCCTCCAGCTCCCTCACCTGGCCCTGGGGGAAGGAATAGGAGGAGGTAGAGGGAATGAGGAGCTGAAGAAAGAGGAGCTAAGGCAGACAGCCATAGACTCGCCACTCACACTGTGCCACGCCACGTCTATATGGGTGAGCCTGACCTCCAGAACCAAACAGGCCCATAGCCACCTCTGCCGTAGCTCTGGGAGAAGCTGGCTTCCAGGCCCTCTGCCCGCTTTTCTGGAGGGAGATGCCCACGGCAGGCCTTGCTGGGGTTAAGAGGGCACTTTCCCCCAGGAAGTGCTTCTATTTGTCTTTTCAGGAAGGCTCAGGACTGGTCTAGATGCAGGCGTGGGCTCCGGGGCACCATGCGGACTGGCCCAGTGCTCAGGTTCCTGGCTGGAAATGGTAGCAGTCCCAACCGGGTGGGGTTCTTGGAAAGAGGTTGCGCTGACATTTAGGGACCTGAGTTCCCAGTTGTTACTGTGTGCCGCTGAGCCCCTGTCCATGTGGAATTCTGCCCAGGGATCAGTGGCCCCCAATCACAGCGCACTTGAGTATCTCTGCACACATTAGAAACAGCGCCCCCTCTGGAAAGATCACACCCTGCATAAGGTCTGGGTTGGGACACTTCCAAACAGCAGCCCTGGTCCAGAGCGCATCTGCACAGAGGCATTCCACTGAGCCTGAGCCTGTCCTCCAAACCCACCACTGTTCCCATATGCTCTCTGCCCTTCTCCCGCTCCCCCCACCCCCCATCCTCTCAACCCCCTTCCCAGTTAATAAACACCCCTTAAAAGGATGAAGGGACTTTGAGGATGGAGAGGGGCACTGGGAAAGCGCGACCCCCTGCCGTCAGCGCTGCCACTGGCAGCTCCCAGCAAGGGAAGCCCCACCGGCCTTCTGGGCGCCATGTGAGGATGGAGGCCCAGGCATCTGGAGATGAAAGGCTGAGGACCAGCTGCAGCCCCAGCCACCACCCAGGAGGCGGCCCAGCCGGTCTTCCCAGGGCTTCCCTCTGGGGCCATGTGGTCCCACCCCGTACCGCCCCCCCTCCCCAGCCTGCAAGACACATGGCTTCTGTAGCGCACCCACAGATGGTCCTGGGCAGAGGAGACAGCCCCACTAGCTGGGCTGTTGAGCGCACACAGACACGTGCAGGTCAGCTCTTAAAAGCCAGACACTTTCCCAGTGTCTTGATCCCTCTCTGACCATTGGGGAAGGGCACAGTTAGCGGTGCCCAGGCCTAGCCCCAAGACCCAATGCTTCCCTTCTCTCCTGGGCCTCTGGTCTCCTCATCTGCAGAATAAACTCAGAAAGTTGCACATGTGTTAGCAGAGGCAGAGTCAGGATTTGATTATTACCTTTTTTTTTTTTTTTTTGGTCCAAGACCAGTTCTCTATGGCCAGAGCTACCCCTTCAACTCCTGCCCCCCCACCTCTAGATTTGAACCCAGAACACACCTGAGAACTTTGGGGGCCAGGGAAGACAGTATTGGGGCTTGAACTTATGGCCTAGGCTCTGTCCTTTAGCTTTTTTGCTCAAAGCTAGCTTTCTACCACTTGAACCACAGCTCTGCTTCCCATTTTTTGCCTGTTAATTGGTGATAAAAGTCTTACAGGGCTGGGAAGGTGGCTCAGTGGTAGAGTACTGGCCTTGCACGCATGAGGCCCTGGGTTCGATTTCTCAGTACCACATAAGCAGAAAAAACTGGAAGTGGCGCTGTGGCTCAAGTGGTAGAGCACTAGCCTTGAGCTGAAGAGTGGAGGGACAGCGCCCAGGCCCAGAGTTCAGTCCCCATGACCGACAAAAATTAAATAAATAAATAAATAAGTCTTACAGACTTTGGATCTCAGTCTCCTGAGTAGCTAGGATTACAGGGCTTGAACCACCTGCACCTGGCTCTAATTCTTTTCCACGTGGCTGGCTTTGCTGTATTCCTCTGAGGAATTTGGGGGACACAGAGAGGTGAGGATTTTAGACCCTCAAAATTGAGGTTCTGAGAAGAGGTGGCCGAGTTTCCCAGGCCCCTGCTCCCAGCCCAGTGCCCCTTCTTCTACAAAGTGGCTCTCTAGAAAGCTGTCCCCAGTAAAGGCCACAGCAAGAAGTCTAGTCTGTGGCTGGTGGTCTCTTCTTGGGGAAGCAGCAGCCAGAGATGCCCCTTCCCCCATGTCTTTAGCCATCAGGGGAGGTACCACCTCCCTTTGCTCCCAATTATTGAGTCAGAGCTGCAATTGGCTCTCAAGCTGGGAGTGGCAGACATCAGTGACCTTCCTGCTGGGTGGGTCATTACCACCAGGCCCAGGCTTTCTTGACCAAGTTCCCCAGTAGCCTTCAAAGCTGAGCCCTTGGGCACAGATTCTGCAGCTCCTAGAGTCAGCAGTCGTGGAAGATGGGCTGGCAGGAGGGCACAAGGCACGGGGCTGAGGACTCAACTAATCCGAGTCCCTGCCGGGCACTAGCTGTGTGCTCAGCCCTTGGTTTTCCCCTGTAGCGGGCACCTGGCTCCCAGAGGTCTCACCACCTTTCCAGGAAGATGGATGGCAGACCACAGGAATGTAGCAACTGTGAGCTGAAGTCAGACAGCCAGGGGGCAGCGAGGGGGTGTCAGGGAGCTGTGGCACAGAGGGGTTCTTGGGATGGCCAGGGTGGAGGTGGGAAAAGATTGCAGAGCTGAACCAGGGCACTGGTGGCTCATCCCTGTACTACCAGCTACTCAGGAGGGTGCAACCTGAGGATCGCACTTCAAAGATGGCCTGGGCAGGAAAGTCCTTGAGAGTCTTATCTCCAGTTAATCACCAGAAAACCGGAAGTGGAGCTGTGGCCCAAAGTGAGAATGTTGGCCTTGAGTAAATGAGCTCAGGGGTAGTACCAGGCCGGAGTTCAAGCCTCACTGCTGACAAACACAAAAGCAAAACAACAATGGAGGTGTGGCTCAAGTAACAGAATGCCCAGGCCCAGAGTTCAAGCCCAGGAGTGGCACTAAATAAGAAGATGGCGGAACTGAAGGGTTAGGAAGCCACAAGGGGCGCGTGGGGGGGGGCCAGGTGTGGTCTCTGTAGGGGTGCTGGCAGAGGCCAGCCGCGCAGGGTCTCCCCGCAGCCACAGCACAGCCCCTCGGGAGCAGCCCCGGGACTCGCAAGGGCTTCTTTCTGTGAGTCAGGGACTGTTCTGGGAAAGTCCAACCGGCCTTCCTTCCCACCATTCCTCCCCACACACAACGGCGTCTTCCTGTGTGGGTTAGTCACTCTGCCAGGGCGGCGCAGTCGCTGTGTCCCCACCATCCAGTGCCTGTTCTTTGAGGAGAGAGCTCTCTTGGCCTTCTAGATGCTTCCTTTGTCCATACACTTTATAGAGTACCCCCCTCCTGGAGAGGGGCCTCTCCTGAGCCAGCCTCCCAAGGAGGCCCAGGGATGGACGGGCACATGGCGTCTCCAGTCCCCCTTCGCGATTGCTCATGGATTCCAAGCCTATCTGCACTTACAGATGGGCTTTCAGGGAGAAGTGTTCATGGAAATGGATCCGGGAATATGAAAAGGGCCCAGAAACTTCTAGAAGGGGACCCAAGTCAGAGGCATTCCTGGAGGATGTGAGTGAATCCATTGGGCCTTTCCCTCGCTCCACACTGACCCTCAACTTCTCTTCGGTCATGAGTGGGTGTGGGGCAGGGATGACAGCAACGGGAAAGACACGGCTCCGATGAAGGGGAGATGCTAGGGACCCAGACCAGAGCCCAGAGAGCAGCGGTGGGACCTGCTGTCCTTCCTCTTGCGCCGTCCCTCACAGGCGCATCCCTGACTCCCCCACCACTTCCAGACATCTGTTGCCCCTCCCTGGAGCCCCTGGTAGTATGGGGTGGTCCTCCGTGTGCTGGGCCATCCAGGGGAGACGGGGGGAATCCAGCCCTGGATGGCTGGTGCACGCAGCTGGGGTGTAAGCCAAGCATGGTGGACAGAGGGGCGACTGAGTGGCTCAGCTTGTGACAGTTATACCACCCCCCCCTCCCCAGCCCTCCCGGGAGAACCATCCCTTCCTGGAAAGGGATTCAGTGGAGGCTTTGTGAGATGGAACTTTCGAGGTGAACTGAGAACATCCTGCTCAAATGACCCCTGGGGCTCCTGATCTCCTTCCTGGAAGCCAGGTCAGAATAGGCCTGAGCTAGACTTCTCTGAGAAGCCCTATGCGCAGGGCATACCCACCTAGGCGCTGGGCCTCGGGAGTCCTGCGACGGTCCTGGGCTCTCGGACGCTGCCCCCAGGGAAGCTGCATGGTGATTGACCCTGGGAAGAGAACAGGGGACTCCCAAGCCCATCGGGGCCCTGACACACTCCTCCCTCTGCATCTTGAGAAGGGCTGAGACACCCAGTGCCGAGTCCAGGCCCTGAAGGCTCTAGACCTGGCCTGGACTCCTGCTTAGGGTGGGTTGTTTGTCAGAAGACTCTCCGAGAAGAGCTGACATAGACCAATAAAGCCCTCTGCTATCACCCTCCTGTATGAAGGAGAATGGAGTGGTTAGGTGGGGAGGCTGCCATCATGGTGGTTAATTCTCACGCTCAGGACTCCAGCATCATTGTCTGGTCTGTCTTGGGGTATCCGTGTCTTGCTAGAAGACGGGCACTCTACGACTGATACCATGGAGACTCTGCCCCCAGCTCAGTACTACCCCGACTGTTGCACAGCCACAGCCCTGTGGAGTCCGAACCCTGGCCATATGGGGAGAAAGCCCTGCATGTGTTTCCAGCATGGGATCTGAGCAGAAAATGCTTTGGCAGAGGTATAGATGCCCTGACTTCCTGTGTAGTGTCATTAGACCGCGCCCTCCGGATGGTGACGGGCTCCAGATCCGGTGCTCAGCTGACTAATGGAGGAGTGCGGGAGTAGGGGCTGGGGTGCGTGAGGGGAGGCCTCACCTGCTGGTTGAACCAGGACACTCTCTGGGAGGAAAGGCCTTACGTGAGCTTTTCAATCAGGACTGGTCAGGAGACTGGTTCTTAGGCTTGGCTCTGTTTGGATCTACCAAAGCTGTAGCCCACCCAGCCATCCCTGTTAGAGGCGTGAGCCTTGGACCCGACCCATTAGGTGGTCATCAGGGGTCCCCCAAGGCATTAGCTATCAACCCACTGGGGTCCCTGTGAAGCAATGTGGCTGAATCAGGCGTAATCAGACACTCCTGAATACCAGCCTTGTTGACTGGAGCTAGAGGGGGTGGGGTGGGGGTTTGATGGCAGGCCAGCCTATCAGGAGGAGGAGACATGGCGATTCTTGTGGGCAACAGGCGAGAGACATTGTGAAAATCACCACCCCCTCAAAAGCAGGGAAGGGCGAGATAAGCCGCCGGCTGAGGGCTGACTGTGGGTGAGAGACAGCCCATCCCAAGAGAGGGTAATGCAGCACTGTGGCCAGAATGATGAAGAGGTGAAAGCAAGTGTGTTTAACTTCTTGGGAGAAGGCAAACTAAACAGTGGCTCTGTTGAGAAATAGCCTTTCAAGTGTTTGGTTTCGGAAATTCCAAGTCATCAGAAAGCAGCACAATTAGGAAAGGCGAGAAGGCCTGAAGAAGTCTCAAGGAATGAACTTCCCAGACTCAACATGTATTCTTACCCAAGCACCCACACCTACCCGGGAAGAAAGTCTATATAAGTCCCCAGCCTCCTCAAAGCCACTACGGGTGGGCAGCTCAATAGAAGATTTAGCTATGCGTGGATGGTGTGCTTATAATCCTCACAACTCAGGAGGCTGAGACCTGAGGATCTATGTTGAAAGCTAGCCTGGGCAGAAAAGTCCATGAGAATGTTATCTCTAACTAATCAGCAAAAAGCTGGCAGTGGAGCTGTAGCTCAAATGGTAGAATACCAGCCTTAGCTAAAAAGAAAAGAAAAGGGGGCTGGGAAGGTGGCTCAGTGGTAGAGTGCTGGCCTTGCATGCATGAGGCCCTGGGTTCAGCACCACAAACACAGGAAAAGCCGGAAGTGGTGTTGTGGCTCAAATGGTAGAGTGCTAGCCTTGAGCTGAAGGACAGCGCCTAGGCCCAGAGTTCAGGCCCCACGACTGACAAAAAAAAAAAAGGAAAGGAAAGCTAAGGGACAGTTTCTAGGCTCCAGTTCAAGCTCCACTAACCTGCACAGATAAACAAGATTTAAGCCAAAGCCTCCCAGATGGAGTGTAGCCAGTGGTGGGCCTCTCATCTTGTTCATGTCTTTCTAGCTTTACTGAATGGGTGGCCCTTCTGGATACAGAGTCCTCCTGAGCCTCCCTGAGGGATCCTGCATGTCTCTGTCACTCTGTGTGTGTGTGTGTGTGTGTGTGTGTGTGTATGTGTCCTGGTACTAGGGCTTGGACTCAGAGCTCGGGTGCTGTTCCTTAACGTTTTCACTCAAGGTTGGCACTCTGCCATTTGAGCCACAGCTTCACTTCTGGCTTTTTACTGGCTAATTAGAGATAAGAGTCTTTCCTACCTGGGCTGGCTTTGAACTGAAGCAGGGATGGGTGGGCCTTCTCCAGTCTGGGTGCTGATACTCTGTGATGGAGCCTATGGGCCCAGCTCAGGTACTACGGTCACCTGAGGGACATCTCCAGCCAGGCTGGGCCCACCACAGCCCTGGCAGCTTGACAGGGAGGCTGGAGACTGCACAGGCCAGGGTTGGGGAGGTGGCACCGAATCTGGTTATCACACCTAACCAGGTTGGCCCTTATCCCTTCCTAGGGCCATCTCCTGAGTTTCTGGAGCCTGTCTGACTTCCTGTGTTGGTACCTCCAGCCAGGCAGGCGGGTGCGGCAGCCATTATGCAAAGAGTGAGCTCACCTGCGCCGGCCCGGCCTGCACCAGCCTGCCTGCTGCTGGGTAATCATTGTTCAAACACCCTGGCAGGAGCACGCATGCGGAGGGAGACGTGACAGGGCAGGGCCGCCCCTGCCAGGTCTCAGCAGAGCTCTCCCAGCAGGTCCGGGTTTGCTGAACCCTATACTCCTGGGCCCCCCAGAAAGCATCCTTCAGGGGACCTAGACCACCCTTCCTAACCCACCCTTCCTTCCTTCCTTCTTTCCTTCCTTCCTTCTTCCTTCCTTCCTTTCTCTCTCCTTCCTTCCTTCCTTCCTTTCTTTCTTTCTTTCTTTCTTTCTTTCTTTCTTTCTTTCTTTCTTTCTTTCTTTCTTTCTTCCTTTCTTTCTTTCTCTTTCTCTCGTTCTTTCTCTTTCTCCCTTTCTTCCTTTCTTCCTGTCCTGGAGCTTGAACTCAGGGCCTGGGCTCTGTCCCTGAGCCTCTCTGTGCTCAAGGCTAGAGCTCTACCACTTGAGCCACTGTGCCCTTCCAGCATTTTCTGTTTATATGGTACTAACGAATCCAACCCAGGGCTTCATGCATGCTAGGCAAGCACTCTACCCCTAAGCTACATTCCCAGCCTCTCCTAATTCTTTAACAGGATCTCAGTAAATACTCTTGGTTAAATTAAAAAGCCCTTTGGCAGGCATGGTTGCCCATGCCTGAAATGTTAGCTACTCAAGAGGCTGAGATCTGAGGATCATGATTCAAAACCAGCCTGGAGAGGAAAGTCCGTGAGACTCTTATGTCCAATAAACTACTCAGAAAAAGCCCAGAAGTGGTGCTATGGATCAAGTGGTAGGGCACTAGCCTTGAACACAAGAAGCTCATGGACAGTATCTATGCCCTGAGTTCAAGCCCCAGTACTCACACACACACACACACACACACACAAAATCAGATTCAGTCTTAATAAGAATAAACTCAGTGGTGTAGCTAGGAGAGTGGGTACTAGTGCCTAAATGCCTTGTTTCAATATTTCTACTGCTTACTGGCTGTGTGGTCTTGGCCAACTTTCATAACCTCTCTGTGCCTGTGCTGTAAAGGTGTTGATGATGATAATGCTGCGCTTATAGAGCTGTTGTGAGGATTAGGACAAACATAAAGTGCTTACTGTAACAATAACCAGAAACCCCAATGCCTAGAGCCAAGACTAAAACAGTCATCACTGCACTCAGCTAATCACTAGGAGGTATTGGGAGGGGGCGGGGCTGGTCTGCCTGTACACATTGTCGAAGCACCACACACGCGGTTCCCTGCGAGTTGGGTTCAACTCTTCCTATTTCCCAGCTGAGGACACTCAGTCTGGGAGGGCGTGGTGGGGGAGGTATGCGATCCAGTTCCAACTCAGCGTCCTGAGGTCTTAGGGACAGAGGAGGGTTTGAAGCCTCCTTTCTCCCGTTCTCTCCATCGTCCAACTTGCCAGGTTTGCAGATCAAAGATGCAAATCTGAACTTGTCAGGCAATTAAACTTTGCCCACACTCACTGACAATTCTCCCAAGCCCACGTGGGGGTGGAGGGCCAGCGGTTCTGCTGGGAGAAAGACAGGAACTGACAAGGACTCGCCCAATTGTGGGCTTGGAGAACCCCCAGCCAGTGAGGGGAAGGAAGAGCTGGTGCCTGCCTGGGGCTGTGGCAGTGCCACCGCGGGTTCCAGGACCTCCTGATGGGCAGAACCTGTAGGGTTTCCTTGTGCAGTATTTGCTTATTTGTGACCTGGTTTGGATGGGCAGTGGCTGGCTGGCTGGGGAGCTTCAGGGATTATGGGAGACCTAGAATTGTCTTCTCCTTCCACTTCAATGATGCTATCGCTAGGATAGTGACACATGTTGGTGCTGGAACTTGCGATTAAGAACCTTGGCAAGCCGGGCGCCGGTGGCTCACGCCTGTCACCCTAGCTACTCAGGTGGCTGAGATCTGAGGATCATGGTTCAAAGCCAGCCCAGGCAGGAAAGTCTATGAGACTCTTATCTCCAATTAGGTTGCCTAAATCCTGGAAGTGGAACTGTGGCTCAAAGTGGTAGAACACTAGCTTTGAGGGGGAGAAAAAAAAAAAAGCTCAAGGACAGCATCTGGGCCCTGAGTTCAAGCTCCGTGACCATCACTACCACCATCACCACCACCAAAACAACCTTGGCAATGAAACCCTGTCTCCCAGGAGTCTTGTTCCTCCATGGGCTCTGTGGAGGGAGATTTAGAAACGCCTAGGCAGTTTAGGGAAAGATGGCGGCTGGGAATCCACCCACCAAAGGGTCACTGTGTTGGGGGAAGGCAGGGCTGGGGGGAGGGGTCAAAGGGTATATAGTAGAGACCAGTGAAGCCATCAGGGGTCACCCAGCTCTTTTCTTTTCCAAGAACCTTGTTCTTTTCGCTTCTACAATAAACTTCTCTTTGGTTCCTATCACTTTTCCTTTCGGTTCCTAAGTCTTTACTTTTTCATCTAGTCAAACCTCCTGGGGGATAAGGTGGCTCCCTGCAGGTCTGGTCAGGGGTTATACTGGCTTGCCAGTTGGCAAGAAGGGACTGGCTCTTCCCTTCTCCTTTTCTCTTGTTTCTTCTCAAGTTCCCTCGCTGCTCCAATCTCACAATTCTTTGAGATTGGTTGAGAACACAGCCCTGAATCTCAATGATAAAACTGGTCTATTCCGGATGCACACCTTGGAGGAGAGTTCCAGGAATCA
>NW_012267236.1:14030269-14087374 GCF_000151885.1 Dipodomys ordii
TCTTATCTCCAATTAACTATCAAAACGCTGAAAGTGGAGCTGTGGCTCAAGTGATAGAGCATTAGCCTTGAGCACAAAAGTTCAAGGACAATGTCCAGGCCCCGAGTTCAAGCCCCAGGATTGGCACATGTAACAAAACAAATCAAAACAAAAAATGAAACCCTTTACTCCAGGGGCAGTGAACACAATGTACCCGAGTTTTTGCAGGGCAGGTTGGGGAGGGTTCTCTCTTCTCAAAGCCCTGGCATCTCATGCAAATTATTTTCCTCTTCCCAGTGGACTAGGTTTGCAGACCAAGGGGCCTTCCAAGAGACTTACAAAAGCCTCACTCTGGGCCATGTCTGCAGCCTAGCCCATCTATTGGTTGGTTGTGGTAGCTCATGCTTGTAATCCTTGCTACTCAGGGAGCTGCGATCAGGGAAGTCTAGGTTTGAGAGGCCAGCCCTGGGAAAACCTTTTCAAGATCCCATTTCAACCAATGAAAGCTGGGTTTGGTGGCAGCCACCTGCCATCCCAATATCCAGGAAATATAAATAGGAAGAGGGGAATTGGAAAAATAAAGCAAAAAGACCTGGTGTGTGTAGGGGGGGGTGAGGGGTGGGCTCGAGAGAGGAACCCAAGTTCAAGGTGACTTGCTACTTCCACCGAGGGGACAGATTGTGAGTGTGTGCATGCACAAGCATGCATGCATACATATATGTGTGTGTGTGTGAGTAGCAGCAGTGATCAGCTTCTAGACCAAGCTGGTGAGTTCTCTGGGGCTTCCAAAGGATTCTATGAAGCATCTATATGGATTCCATTAAGATCACAGAAGGACTTTATGTTCATCCACAAGGACGTGGGTTCTATAAAGAGTCTCCGTGGTTTTAATGTTTGAGGAGCTGGGCCTGGAAGTGGGGGTGGATGAACCAATGCTTTGCCTTCAGCTCCCCCCTCTCCCCAGAAGCTATAATGCCATTGCTTTTCTGCCAGGCTCCAGCTGCCTCATACAGAGCCATTTAATGAGATGAATAAAAAAATGAATAAAAGGAAAACCCCAGAGCAAACAGCACATGGGCTGGCAAGGACATCTCTGACATGAAAGAGTGCAGGGCGCATCAAAGGTACTGGGAGATAGACTCGCAGTGCCCGCCCCCCCTCGGGCCAGTCATAATGACAAAGGCCATTGGCTTCCAAAAGGCATCAAGAACCACTTCCAGCTACCCCCCCCCCCCGCCCAGGGTTGCTTTCCCCATGCCCTTATTTCCTGAGTGTTAGGTTTCTATCCTCCACGCTGTCTTTAGAAGACCATCTTCGGGATGTCTGTGAGGAGTGCTGCACCTGGGCTGGGCCACACTCACCAGCAGCCTAAAGGGAGTTCAACTGCTCCCATGAGCACTGGCTCCTGGTCAGCTCCCGGCAGGTCCCCACAAGCCCCGTTCTCCACCCCTGGGTGGTGGAGGAAGTTGCAGTCAGGCAGCAGGAGAAAAACAGGGGAAGAGAGCCTGCTGGGCTGGGGCTGGCAGGAGGAGGCAGTTGGGCCCAAGAGTGGGCAGGGTCCAGGTCAGTTAGGCCTTTAAGGCCTTTCTCCCACCAAGAGCCATCTGGTTTAATTCCTGCCAGGGCAGACATTGTCTTGCATGTTATCTGACTTTCTTCTGAGAGCTCAATGAAAAGATGGCCATTGAACACTTGAAATTGGAGCTAGTCCAACTAAGGAGCTAAATTTAAAATTTCTCTTAATGTTAGGAAGTTTAAATATAAGTCATAAAGTGTGGCTAGCAGCAACTATATGAGGCAGCAGCTCATGAACAGCAGTCTTGTTTCATCTATCCTGTTCTTTCCTCTTTGTAACTATGGCACCCGGAAGAGAGGGTCCCATATAGGCCTGAGAAATGGCAGGCCTCAGGCTTGGTGTCTTGAGCCCACGTATCTTATGGGACATCTTCCAGTTCATACCTGTCTGCAGTAGTGGCTCCTGTTACCCACTGGGCACAGGGCAGTGGGGTTGTGGACATGTCTCGGCCTGCAGGTGATTGAGGAGACCCGGGGTCTCGTCTAAACACAGTACTAGACGTTGTGGGTGGCCGTAGGCAGGTCTGTCTCCAGTGAGGAAACAATGCTTGACTATGCCCAAGGCTTAATGACTGTCTTAGTGGCTGAAATGCTGGGTAGGAGAGCATCTGAGTCCTCTGCCTTACAGCTCCTCATCCCACCAAAGGAGGAAGAGAAATATCAAGTGAGAATGGACAAGAACTTGGCTTGGGGTCAGCCTAGTTTCAAGTCTCCATTCCACTATTTACGGCGTATGGAGATCTGGTGCCTTGGCATTGCTGAGAGGGGCTGAGAACAAGGGGCTCTGGTGTGAGATGTCCTGGATCTAAACCAGCTGGAGCTGGTTCTACGCACTGGTGGGAATCAGTTGAAATCTCAGGGATTTTGTGAGTCAGTTGATAAACACACCATTACTAACAGCTAAATTGCAACTAAATAAGTTACATTTAAAGCAAAGGTAATAAGAACTCCAAACTGATCGCTCTTTAACTATTTTACTATGGCCTATATTTTTGAGGCTATTTACATCTACTAGGTCTGGAAATAGACTCTCTGTGGGAAGGGGTTAGGGAGGGGTGGGAATTAAATCACAGGGCCCTAGGAATGCTCACCAAGTATCCTGACCAATAGACATAAATATTAAATAGTGGTCAATCCTCATCTCTGAGCTCATTGACACCACATTAATAACCTGAAATTAGCTACAGTGGAAATACTTACGCTATGGAAATTGGCAAACACTACATATCATGGCTTGCTTTCCATTTTGTTGACTCTCTAGATGTATGTATGAAAGCAATGGAGAAAATGTAAATAATGCAGACAAAACTGAAGTATGTTGTGTCTGTAATTATTACATTGTCAAATAATACCCCAAATGGAGAAAAACTTTCACATATTTGAACTCCTTGATTCAACAAAAAAAGGCACCCGTGCCACCGATGAATGTAGTTCTAATGTATCTTTGTTGTTTTACTTGCACTCATTAACAGAAAAATATCGGCTGACATTCATATTCCACCTAGATGGAGATGACTGGCTTTTAAATATCCACCTGTGAGCATCGGCTTAATTCCTGGCTTTGCCAACTGCTGATAGACGAGGTGACTGTTTTTCAAAAACTTCTCTGTAAGCCCCATCATGGCATCTGTAATATGGAGATGTAAATTATTATCACATGATTGAGGCATGGCTCAAGTGGTAGGGTATTTTCCTAGCAAGTATAAGGTTATGCCCCCCCAACCCCCAAAAAAGGAGAAAAATCACTTGTTTCTGGCAGACTATCAGCATTCTTTTTTTTTGTCAGTTGTAGGGCTTGAATTCTGGGCTTGGGTGCTGTCCCAGTACTCTTCAGCTCAAAGCAAGCACTCTACCGTATGAGCCACAATGTCACTTCTGTTTTTCTAGTGGTTTATTGGAAATAAGAGTCTCACGGCCTTTCCTGCCCAGGCTGGCTTTGAACTGTGATCCTCAGATCATGTGAGCCACTGGCTCCTGGCTCTTTTTTTTTTGGTCAGTCATGGGGCTTGAACTCTGGGCCTGGGCTCTGTCCCTCAGCTCTTCAGCTCAAGGTGAGTGCTCTACCACTTGAACCACAACACCACTTCTGGTTTTCTGGTATTTAATTGAAGATAAGTCTCATGGACTCTCCTGCGTGGGCTGGCTTTGAACTGCGATCCTCAGATCTCAGCCTCCTGAGTAGCTAGGGTTACAGGTGTGAGCCACCAGTACCTGGCCTTTTCAGCATTCATTTCTGCCTCTGATGTGCCTTCCTGTCTACTCGAGGCTGAAGAGATGGCACCAGCTCTTGCGGACTCTCTTGAAGCTAGGATTCTGGGATGAGGTCAGTACCACCAAATAGACGCAGAAACTTGGAAAGCAGAAGTGAGCAGAGCCATCTTTGGGCCATGCTGTGTGGAGGGGATCATTTGGTAGCAGAGATCATGTCTCCTGGATTGGCAAGCTTTCCTCTGGCTCTTCTTAGGAGCACTGTTCCATGAGTCTCAGTGCTCCTGCGTCCCGTATAGCCCACTCCTCACCTCGGCGAGCTGTGCTCCCTGGGCGGAAGTCCCTGCCGAGCGCTAGCCCCTCACTCCAGATCTGCGCTGATCCCCTCTGCTTGCCAGGGCCTTCCTGAACTTGGCACGAGCCCTCGTTTCCCCCACCTTTGACATCAGGAATGAAGTCCTGGTGGAAATCCCCTCCAGCTCTTGGGGGCAAATTCTTGCTTTCAGAGGCATTCCAGCAGCAACCAGCATCGGAAGCCAACTGCAGTCCATTCGTTCCAATGGAACCTTCAGGTCCAGCAGTAACCCCAGGGGAGCTCCTCCACCAGGCCTCTCCCACTTGTAGCTTTCCTATAGGAACTTGGCAAGGGACGCACTGGAAAGGGACGCTATCTCTTCCCCCTTTTTGAAAAACTTAAAAAACATATTATCTTTAAGTAGTCATACAAAGGGGTTTCCATTCAGTATGTCAGTCTATGAGTTCAATGCATCTTGATCAATGTCACCCCTTTCATCATCCCCCCCTCTCCCCCCCCCCCGGCCCACTCAGCCCCTGAAGTTACCTCGCTCCATTTACACACGTGTACAGGGAGTGAGATAACTGTTCACCCTGGAAGAGGACGTTTTTCTATGGCTCCTGAAAAATGTGTAGACGCAGAGCGCTGCTCCCCCGTCTCCCTTTTGTGTATGTCAATTCTCTAGTCCTAACTGAACACGAGGTTTGACTCAGCCCTTCCAACCTCGGCCTTCTGCACATTCTTTTACTACAACGTCTTGCTGGGTGCCGGTGGCTCATGCCTGCAATCCAAGCCACTCAGGAGGCAGAGAGCTGAGGACTTCAGTTTGAAACCAGCCTGGGAAGATAAATCTAAGAGATTCTTATCTTCAGTTAACCAGTAGAAACCTGCAAGTACAGGCCTTGCTTAAGATGGCCAGCCTTGAGCGATCAAGATTAAAGGGACAACACCCAGGTTCTGAGTTCAAGTCCCAGTACCAGCATTAAAAAAAAAAGAAACGCTTACTTTACCTGCAAAATGTCCCCAAAGCCTACACTTTCACTACAGTCTGTTATTAAAGTTACTCTACAGTATTACTGTTGCCAGTCTCTTACCGTGCCTAATATATAAATTAAGCTTCATCATATGATGTTTATATTGTTTTAAGAAACCATCATTTATATAGAATTTAGCACTATTGGTGATTTTAGACACTCACAGCAGACTTGGAGCACATCCTCACTGATAGTGCTGTGCGTGTGTATGCACTGTGTAGCCTCTGATTTTCCCCAGCTGAGTAGAACAGAGGCAAGCGAGTCCCTCAGTACCCCGCTTATGCTTTAAGCCTCATTCCATGGCCAGGTCCTTGTGTCAATGCCTGTGTGCAGCTGTCAGTCCTGTGAAATGGGGGTAACATCCCTGGGGCCCTGCTCCTCCGTGCTGGCCCCCTGCCCACCACCAAGGCCTCTGCTACCTGCTTGGCTGGCATCCTTGACCATCCCAGCTGCCTGGCGAGGTCTTGCCTACACACCTGGCAGTTGTACAAGCCACAGTCTGATATAGCTCGGGCCATATTTTAGCCACTCACTACCATTCCCACAAAGAGGTTTGTTTGCTCAGAGATGGAAATTAGAAGCCACTTGGAGAGGACACAGAAGAAAAGGCAGAGTTGTCTGAGGTCTTAGACACACCCTGCACGCCAGCCTGGATTTCCTATTAGACGCCGAGCTTTACGGCAGGAAGGCCTGCCCGCTGGAGCCTGGGGCTGGGCTGCTCCCTCGGCTGGCCCTGGGCCTCCATGTCTGCCCAAACAGATGCAATTTAACTTGCTGCAGGAGAAGTAGCTATAAAAGTTAACCATGGTCATGAAGGCAGCCTGTCAGAGCCGGGCAGCAGGCCTGGGGAATGCCAGCCACTGGGCCAGCCCTCACCTTGGAGACCATGACTCTGTCACCAAAAAGCCTCTTTTCTACCCAACTCTCACCTCAAGAAGGTGTCATGGTACCTCCCATTACAGAGTTACTCTGATGGACCCAGGCTGGCCCTGTGTCCATGTCACAGCCATTGCCCAGAGCTGTCCACGTCCTTATACAGAGAACATAGGAGCCGGGTGCTGGTGGCTCATGTCTGTAATTCTAGCTACTCAGAACGCTGAGATCTGAGGATCCCAGTTCAAAGCCAGCCTGAGCAGGAAAATCTGTGAGACTCTTACCTTCAATTAACTACCCCAAAACCTAGAGCTATGGCTCAAAGTGGTAGAGGGCTAACCTTGAGCAAAAAAGCTCAGGGACAGCATCCAGGCCCTGAGTTCAAGCCTCATGACTGACAAAAAAACCAAAACAAAATGAAACAACCCCCCCACTGCACCCCCCCCCCCCCGCAAAACAAACAAGCAAAACCAAACATACCATGTAGGTGGACTGGCCTGATGGAGTGCCCGCTCTGCTTGAACTCTGGGCCTGGGCGCTGTCCCTCAGCTCTTCAGCTCAAGGCTAGCGCTCTACCACTTGAGCTACAGAGCCCCTTCTGGTTCTCTGGTGGTTTATTGGAGATAAGAGTCTCATGGACTTTCCTGCCCGGGCTGACTTTGAACCTAGATCCTCCCATCTCAGCCTCCTGAGTAGCTAGGATTAAAGGCATGAGCCCCTGGCACTGGCTCTCTTTGCTTTTTAGTTAGAAAGGAAGTAGGCAGATGCCTTCAAATAGTGTCTCTCCCACCTGCTGTGCTAGAACTGCCACCACCCAGGTGTGTGTGTGGGGGGGCAGGGACAGGTTTCAGGTGAGGGATTGCACCTGGAAGGGTTTTACCTCTCCCTGGAACATTCCCCCTGCTGTGCACAGCTCACAGCACCCACTCCTCATCTAGCAAAGGTAACTGATGTTGAACGAGGTGAGCAGAGGCAGGTAATGGCCCCGAGTCCCATCTGTGTGTTTGGGGCTGGGTTCTCCCCATCTCTCATGCAGTTCACACCCTCCTTTCTCGGCCTGAAGACATCTCCAGCCTTGGCACATGGCTGTTTGGGGAAAAAAATGTGTGGCAGTGGGCTTTGGGTGAAATGAAGGTCAGCAGAACTCTGTGCTGGCGGAATATCAAGAGCTTCTCGGCTTCCCAGAACTTCTGTCTATGGGCTCTGAAGGCAGGTGCCTTGCTTGTGGGCACACCACGAGCCAGGATGGACAATGGAGCAGCTGGAACCCCAGAAGGAAGAGGAACGAAAGAGCTGAGTATCTGTGAGAACAGTCAGAGGCAGATGGAGGTGAGGCCTGGCTCTTTGAGGGCCTCTGGGGACGCAGGATAGGGGTGACTGGAATAGAGTCACAGTGACCTCCTTCCCACTTGATGGACGTCACTTATGGACCGCCAGTTATGTGTGCAATGGTCATGAGGTGGATATGGGGCTCAGATGTTCATGGATCTCTCTTTCTCCCCCCATAACACACACACACACACACACACACACACACACATACATAGTGGGAATGAGGTGTGCTAGAGAAAGAAGCTCAGAGCTTGGCAGCCTCAGTTGCATTTCCATGGGGCCACAAAGGAAGCTATACTCTGCCCCAGAGAGGTTTGGGGCCTGCCTAGAGGATGCACAAGCACACTTCCCAGGGTGCACAGCAGTGGGTGACTAAGCACGAGACAGTGTCTGTGTCATCCTGCTCTGTGAGCATGAGTAATGAGGCTGCACGATGCCACGGGACAGACAAAAGACACGCTGGGCCCACGTACCTTCTTCTTGGATTGAATCACAGCCACTACTTTCCAGACAAGCATCCATGGCCAGCTGAGTGAGGTCTTCTCCCAGGAGACTGATCATCTCCCCTGTCTCTCTAGATGGATCATTAAGTTCCACTCTCCCCAGGGAAGAGGGAGGGAAGGAAGGAAGGAAGGAAGGAAGGAAGGAAGGAAGGAAGGAAGGAAGGAAGGAAGGAAGGGAAAGAGGGAGGGAGGGAGGGAGGTTTAAACTCAGACCCTGGGTGTTGTCTCTGAGCTTCTTTGTGCTCACTCTATCACTTGAGCCACAGCACCATTTCCAGCTTTTTCTGAGTAGTTTACTGGAGATGAGTCTCACTGAAGCTAGTGCCAGTGGCTCACACCTGTAATCCTAGCTACTCAAGAGCCTGAGATCTGTGAATCACAGTTCAAAGCCAGCCTGGGAAGGAAACTCTGTGAGACTTTTAAATCTCCAATTAACCACCAGAAAACTGGAAGTGGTGCTGTGGCTCAAGTGGTAGAGTACTTGCCCTGAGCTGAAGAACTCAGGGACAGCACCCAGGCCCAGAGTTCAAGCCCCACGACCAACCAATCAACCAACCAACCAGCAAACAAATAGATAAAGAGTCTCATCAACAATTCTGCCTGGGGCTGGTTTTGAGCTAACATCCTCAGATCTCAGCCTCCTGAACAGCTAGGATTACATGCATGAGTCACCAGTCAGTGCCTGGCTAATGTAGCTATTCTTTTCTTTTTGGTCAGTTGTAGGGCTTGAATTCTGGGCCTGGACACTGTCCCTTAGCTCTGCAGCTCAATGCTAGAGCTCTACCACTTGAGCCACAGCTCCACTTCTGGTTTCCTGAGTGGTTTATTAGAGATAAGAATCTCAAGGACTTTCTGCCCAGGCTGGCTTTGAACTGTGATCCTCAGATCCCAGCCTCCTGAGTAGCTAGGTGTGAGCCACCAGCACCTGTCTAATATAGCTTTTCTTTAACAACACAATTAAACTCATAACATATTTAGTGTTAGTCCTAAAAAGAAATCTGAGAAGCAAAATGAAAACTATGAAACTCAACAAGAGACATAAAAGAAGACTCACAGATATATACTAAATTGGATAATTCCAATATTGGGAAGATAGCCATTAAAAAAATATCTATATGATGATGCATGCCTATAATCCCAGCATTCATGAAGGAGGTAGAAGAAGGAAGATTTCAAGTTCAAGGCTAGCTGGAGCAAGTGACTATGTAAAAAACAAAAAGCAAAAAAAAAAAAAAAAGCACAGTCATTTATATATCCAGGGACATATCAATCACCAGGTTTGTAATTAAGATTGACAAAATGATAATATGAACACATAAGTACATATTTATGTATGAACACATTAAGAATTTCTGTATTAACACATGCATTAAAATGCACTCCTAGTTTGAAAAGGCAGAACAGAGGCTTTTTGGTCAGATCTCAAAAGTTTAATGAAACTTAAGAGTTTGAGGAGGAAAAGCTGTGGCTCAGTGATATAGCACAAACCTTGAGTGGGAAACCCAAGGGATAGTGTGAGGCCTGAGTTCTAGCCACAGAAGTATCAGTACAGTGTGTCTGTGTGTGTGCACACGCACACACACACAAGTACACACACACACACACACACACAGGAGTGTGTTTTATGACCTGGTCAACTCCAAACAAAGAATGGTTGAATTGCTGTACCCAGCGAATGCAGAGGGAAACTTTTATAGCCTGAAAGGGAAATAACCATTAACCAATCAATTTGGCCTATTCTACTGGATAAGAGCACAAGGCCTTAAGTTCCAAGCCCAGGACCATCACAAAATAAGTTTAACTTAAAAACTTTTTAGCCTGCCCAGGGTTGGTGGGTCATGACTCACCCCTATAATCATAGCTACTCGGAAGGTTGACATCTAAGGATCTTGTTTTGAAGCCAACCTGGGAAGGAAAGTCCATGAGACTTTTTCTTCAATGAATCACACAAAAGGTAGAAGTGGAGGTGTGGTTTAAGTAGTAGAGCTTCAGCCTTGAGTAAAAAAGCCAAGTGAGAGCGTGAGACCCTGAGGTCTAGCCCTATTTTCTGCCCACAAAAAATACAGCAACAAAAGAAAACAGACAAAAATTTCCCAAGGAAAAAAAAATCTAGGATACTATTTTTACGAATCAGCAATAAGATGTGAAATAAGAGACCTAATACAAAAGTCATAGGAAATATCAGCAAATTTGCATACATAAAACCCAGCATAAATGAAATAGAAAACTAGCAACTAAGAGACATTTGCAGTAATTATAATGTATGATTATGCTATAATTCATATTCAAAACATATGAAGTAGCAATTAAAGGTCAGTATGAAAAGAATACACCAGAAAACAAGGCAAAGAGTATGAAAGGCCAATTCCCACACACCTATGCAAAGATGTGACAGCTCTAAACCGGAACACGAGAGACCCCTTTGTGCTGTATCAGACAAGAAAAACAGAAGGTGCACTTGAGTTTAGGGCTGATAAAGGTGTGGGCAAGATTCTCATATTCTCTTGCTAGGTATCTACATTGGTAAAGTCACTTTGGAGATAGAATCTATTCGATTTTTTTAACTGCACTGACCCTATGGTTCAGTAAATCTATCCCTTGGTTCAAGGAGAAATAAGAGTGTAAGAGGCAGCAGGTAAGGGTTCTTTCTTGCAAGCTTTCTTTACCAAGGTGAAGAATTAAGAGTGACCTGGCCAGCGTCACTGGGGAATAATTCAATAAGCTGTGCAACAGAACACTAAGTCTGTGGAACAGTGTGCACACGTCTCACCAGAAAGAAAGCAAGTTGCCAGATTATACATGGAGAATGGCAGGCATAGTGCATGTAAACATACACACACACACACACACACACTTTTGCTGAGGTAATTTTCATTCTGAATTCACCACCACAAACCTCAAATGATTGTGCAGCACAACACAAACTGGCAATTCTAAAAGGTTTCCTGGTAAGTTTATTTTTCTTTCTAAAAGGATTATTTTGTGCAAGCTCTTCTCTCCTCTTCCATAGCCCCTCCCAAATCTCATCAAGCTCATCACCTTGCTTAAACAACCCCACTATGAAATCTCCAATTCTCTGTGCCAACATTAATTCCCCCCCTACTTCCTCTCCACTTCATTCAAAAGACCCCCTCTCCCTCCCTCTCTCCCCCTCTCCCTCTCTCTTCCCCCCTTCTTTTTCCTTTACCCCCTTCTCTCTCCCTCCCTCCCAGTCCTGGGGCTTGAGCTCAAGGCCTGGGTGCTAGCACTCTACCACTTGAGCCACAGTGATACTTTTGGTTTTCTGGTGGTTAATTAGAGATAAGAGTTCATGGACTTTCTTGCCCTGACTGGCTTCAAACCCTGATCCTCAGATCTCAGCCTCCTGAGTAGTAGGATTATAGGTAAGCCATCAGTGCTGGCTACACTCATGTCTTTAAGCTGGGAAGTACTATCACAAAGCAAAGGGATTACATCAAAGGACTCTGTCAAGAAAGTGAAAAAAATGTTTACAAATCATGTATCAGATAGGGATTAATATCCAGAATATATGAGTCTCATTCAGCTCAACCACAAAAACACTCACTCCAATTCAAAAATGATCCAAAGACTTAAATAGATACTGCTCCAAAGACAAGATATAAATGATTCATTGAAGGATGTTCAACACGAAAAGATTTGGGATGCAAGTTAGATTACATTGGGCTGTCTATTGTTGAAAAAACAAACAACAACAACAAACAAACACAAACCAAACGAAACAAGTAGAAACTATTTGTGTCAGCCAAAAGTGTAGGCGAGGATGTGACAAAACTCAAGCCTTATGCATTGCTGGTGCAACCACTTGGAAAACAGTTTGGTGGTCCCTCAAAAAGCTAAACATAGGTCGAGATACTAGTGGCTTACACCTATAATCCTAGCTACTCAGGAGACTGAGGGTCTGGAGGATTGTGGTTCAAAGCCATCCCAGGCAGGAGAATCTGTGAGACTCGATCTCTAAATAACCAGAAAGCTGAGTTTGAGGTGTGGCTCAACTGGTAGGACACCAGCCAAACAAGCAAGCTGAGCAAGTGCTAGCCCCTGAGTTCAAACCCCAGTGTGGGCAAGAATAACAAAACGAAGAATTGCTTTGTGATCCAGCAATTCTGCTCGTAGGCATATAGCACAAAGAAATGAAAAGACCAATTCAAACAAATTCTTACACAATGTTTATTGTAGCAATATTCACAGTAATCCACAGGCAAAAAGAATCCAAGTGAGCGGGACTCGGGTGGCTCACATCTGTAATCCTAGCTACTCAAGAGGCTCAGATCTAAGGATCACCGTTTGAAGCCAACTGGGGCAGGAAAGTCCATGAGACTCCTATCTTTCACTACCAAAAAGCCAGGTGTAGAGCTGTAATTCAAGTGAGAGAGAGCTAGCCTAGAGCATAAAAAAAAAGCACACAACATTGCCCAGGCAATGAGTTTAAGCTCTAGGATCTTCTCTCTCTCTCTCTCTCTCTCTCTCTTGCTCTCTCTCTTTCTTATACACATAATATAAATGATTATCACAGGTAAGTGAATAAAACAAAATGCATATATATGCAATGAAATTCAGCTATAGAAGGCAGAAAATTCTAACACATGCCACAAATGTAGACTTGAAAAAGCCACACACAAAAGGACAAATAATGTTTGATCCCAGTTATATGGGCTACCTAGGATGGTCCAATTGACAGAGAAATAGAATCAGGGGAAAAGGTGATTATTGTTTAGTAGGTGTAGGGTTCTCATGTGGATGATAAAAAACATTCTGAAATGGATAGTAGTGATGGTTATACAACTTGTGAAGTATCCACAACTGCTGAATCACACATTTTAAGAGGCTCAAAATGGTAAATTGTAGGTTATGTATGCTTTACCCTCTGCTGGGGTTTGAAGAGTGTATACGCCAAGGCTTCATGTGCCGGAAGCTTGGCATCCAGTGTGACAATATTAAAAAGGGGTGAGCAGTTTACTGGGTGGAGCCTAGTGCAAGGTAATTAGATCATTGGGGGCACTGTCCTGGAGAGGAATTAATGTAGTTCTCCTGGGAACCTTGTCAGCTGTCCAGGGGGCGGGGCTGGTATTAGAGAGTGAGACTGGCCCCTCCCCTTTTCTCTGGCTTCCAGTCCCTCCCACCACGTGATGGCTTCCTCTGGCTCACAGTCCCTTCATAGTGTCATCCTTGTGTGGTGACCCAGACAAGGGCTTCTCATCAGAGGTCAGATCACCTTGAACTTTCAGCCTCCAAAACCCATGAATTCAGCAAACCTCTTTTCTTTATAAAGAACCCAGGCTCAGCATTTTGCTACAGTATTGGAACACAGACTCAAACACCTGTCCACCTCTCCTGGTTACACAACAGAGTCTGTCTGGTGTATGAGGGTAGGGAAGCAAATAATGATATGTTGCTTTCAAAGGCAGTCTCTCCCCTGGTTGGCCATAAAACAGAAAAATGACACTTGGTTTTAGGAAGGGGCAGTTGGTAGGCCCTGCCTATTGCTCTGTGGTCCTGCGAGCTTTGCCTATTTCCAGGAGCTCTGGTGGATTTAGAACCTCAGCGGAAACCTCCCTCCCCGGTGTCCATCCCTCCATGGGCTTGATCAAGATAGTCCCTATTGGGCCCAGATGGTGAGACTTTTGCCAGCAAATAGGAAGTGGCAGGGTGGTCTGTGGGGAATTCACTTGCTAATTAGTGGTTGGTCCCAGCTCAGTCTCTGGCCTCCACATGTCCAGGGTTTAAGTCTGCTTCATGTAGCTATTTGTATCAGGATCTGCCAGGCAGCCCCTCAAACCAAGCCGTGAAACGAAACCATCTCTGATTCCTGAGAAGATTTTACACATCCCTTCAGACTTTTGGCAGCCCACAGCTTCTGCCAGTCGCCATCTGCTTTGGGGAAATACATGAGCAATAAATCAAAGTAACCTCGTGGAGTGCCCCTCACTTGACGGAGCATGTGTGTGCCATCAACAATGGCTTCAAGGCAATGGACTTCGAAGCGAGTCTCATTTCCCCACTGATTTTCTGTCTTGAAATTGGCAGTGGAGTTTTATTGTTTTTTTTTTTCAGGAGGAAAAAAAATACCCTATTGATCATCTAGATATGACTTTTGAAAATTGTACTTGAGGGTATAGACAGCCTTAACCTATTATAGATGAATAAAAATGAAACAAACCTCAGTAAGACTTGCCTATTAACGATGATGTAGAAAATGAATCGGGAGCTAGCATACATAAGTCTCATGCATGCAACCAAGAGACATGGATGTGCAACCTAGTAGTAAGAGTCCCGGACAAGACCATGGCAGGTGAGTTCCAGCAGCCCTGAAGTAGCAAGGATATGATGAAAAACAGAGCTGTGCTTTGTCCCTCCAAAGATCTATGACCTGGAAAGTTGGTTCAATACGTGGGCAATACTGTGTCAGTATTGGGTGGGGGAACCTTTAAAATGTGGAGCCAAATCCAGTGCCAGTAGCGCAAACCTCTAATCCTAGCTACACAGGGGAGGTTGAGATCTGAGGATCGCAGTTCAAAATCAGCCCAGGCAGGAAAGTCTGTGAGACTCTTATCTCCAATGAACCACCAGAAAACCAGAAGTGGCGCTGTGGCTCAAGTGGTAGAGTACTCGCCTTGAGCTGAAGAGCTGAGGGACAGCGCCCAGGCCCAGAGTTCAAGACACACAACCAACCAAAAAAAAAAAAATGTGGAGTCCAGGAAGAGAGAGAACTAGGTCATGCAGGCTTCTCCCTCATGAATACGTTAATACTGTCTCCAGGGACTGGATTGGTTTTCTAAAGAATGAGTTGTTGTAAGCGTGGCTGTCTGTCTGCACTCATGTGCACCTCTTCTTCATGACACTTCCTTCTCCGTTTCTCCATCATGATGGAGCCTTGGGGCCCTCACAGAGCCAGCAAAATTATGGGCCAAATAAGTTCCTTTAATTAATAAGTTATTCAGCTCCCAGGCGTTTTGCTGTCACAGACTAGAATAAGTTCCTACTTTGCTTTTCTCATAAGTTGGTTCCTAAGCCACTATTTTCCCAAGTGTCTGGTGACAAAAAGAGCTGAGAAAGACTTGGTTACTTTAATAAGTGGCCATTTTTTCATTCAACACACATTTGTTGAATTACAGTATCATTAAGAGTGTCAGGGAGAAAAAAACAGGAATCGTCCTTGTCTTCATGGAGCTTATAGGCTTGTGTCAGACACCAGACAAATTACCATACAAATAAATACCGTTTGCACACAGACACACACACTCACACACACGAGTACACACAGAGGCATACCTCAGAGATACTGTGTTTGGTTCCACATTACTGCAAAAAGCAAATGTGATAAAATGAGTCACATGAATTGTTTAACTTCTCTATACACAGAAACATTTACACTGTAAACTGAACACTGTTAAGTGAGCATTAGTATTATATAACAAAAACATATATATGTACATATATGTATATATGTGTGTGTGTGTATATATATATATATATATATATATATATATATATATAATTATTTTTGCCAATCCTGGGCCTTGAGCTCTGGGCCAAGGTGCTGTCCCTATGTTTCTTTTGCTCAAGCCTAGCACTTTACCACTTGAGCTACAGCACCACTTCCAGCTTTTTCTGTGACTAATTGGAGAGAAGAGTCTTGTGGACTTTCCTGCCCAGGGCTGGCTTTGAACCGATATCCTTAGATCTCAGCCTCCTGAGTAGCTAGGATTACAGGCGTGAGCCATCACTACCTGGCTAACGTAAGAAATACTCCAGCCAGTTGCCAATAGCTCCTGACTATGATTCTAGCTACTCAGGAGGCTGAGATCTAAGGATTGTGGTTTGAAGTTAGCCCAGGCAGGAAGTCTATGAGACTCATCTCCAATTAACTCACCAGAGTCAGTGGTGGAGCTATGGCTTAAGTAGTACCACCAGCCTTGAGCAAAAATCAGCTCAGTGACAGTACCTAGACCCTCCATTTAACCAGCACCCTGGTCAGTTAGCGTCCCTCAACATTGAGGCCAGACCCTCCACCAGCAAAGGACGATAACTCATGAAGGCCTAGAAGATGCTTACTACTTGTTTTAGTGCTTATGAGAATGGGTTGGTGTAAGCATGGAAAAAACCCATGAGATCCTCAAAGAACCGCTGGGGGTTATTTGGGTGGAGGCTGGAGGAGAGGAAGAGGTGACAGAGGAAGCTGATCTGGTAGACATGGCATGGACATGGATGGAAGCCCTTGACTTAGGATGTCAAAATACAACGTTGGAACACACCTGTACGGACAGCACCATACCCAAATGCAGTAGTTTAGGTTTAAGGCATTGATGCATGGTGGCCTGCCTGCCCCGGGGAAGTCAGATGACACAGGATAGATTGAGTCCCACCCTCCCAGGAGTATGGGGGACAGATGATGGAGTCTTGGCAGGCCAGTGGCCACAAGACAGTCTAATAATGTCCCCACACTCTATAGGTTTTCCTTTTCTTTCCTATTCCTGTGTGTGCCTGTACATGCCAGTGCTGGGGCTTGAACTCAGGGCCCGAGTGCTGGCCTTAGGTTTTGTTTTTGTTTTGCTCAAAGCTGGTGCTCTACCACTTGAGCCACCCCTTCCCTCCGGCTTTTTGGAGGTTCGTTGGAGATAAGAGTTTCATGGACATTCTTGCCTGGGCTGGCTTTGAACTGTGCTCCTCAGATCTCAGCCTCCTGAGCAGCTAGGCTTACAGGTGTGCACCACCAGACCGGGCTGGACATGTTCTTTTGAGAGGACATTTCTCTCTTGATTTGACAAGGCCACTTACTGACCTTGTGGCCATGGAGTACCAGCTGCTCTGAGTCTCAGGTTCTAATAAACAAAGTGTGTGTGTGTGTGTGTGTGTGTGTGTGTGTGTGTGTTTGGGGGTGGGGGGAATGGCCTCCCTAGGGGCTGTGTGGTCGCTCACAGAGGGAATGTGAAGATGTGGGTGACCTAGCCCAGCCCAGAACCCACAACTCTGTTGACATCCCTCACAAATGTGATTTCCCTTCCTTCACCCTTTATTCAATTTAAAGTTTGGTTCAGCGAATTTCTGGGAGGCAAGGGATGTCTGTTCTCAAATTACTGTAACTGCTACTTTTAGGGGCAAGAGGTTGTTAGCAAGACTTCCTCGGGGCACTGGGTGAAGGCAGGCTGGGGAGCAGGGGTGGGGAACAAAGAAGCAACAATGGGAAAACCTAGGCCTTTGTCTTTCCTGTGAGGTGGTTGGTGGGGACCAAAGTCATGTGTGTGGATGTACGGGAGAGCTGGTCACGTGACCACGCTGGCACTTTAAAACCACCGCCTCTCGGCTCTGGTCACAACACAAAATAATTGCATGCAGACATTTCTTTTGATCACATTCTAATACCGATTTACAGCTCTGCTTCCTTGTAACCCCAAAGAGAGGCCTAATCACCGAGTGCATACAAAGCTCGGGGCTGGAGTGGGTGTCTGCGAGGAGGACGTTTACACTGGGGGCAGAGACTGAGGTTTACTGAGTTTAGTCCACCCTCCTCCCAATTTAAGTTCTCCTTCTGGCTAGGGTATTTTCATCGGAATGGCTCAGTGGAGCACTGCAGGCAGAAGACAATTTTTTTTGTGTGTGTGGCTTGCTCCGGGCTAGGCAGTTTTTCCATTCTGTTCTTTTATTATGATCGTGATTACTTCATTACCTATTCCTGATGGGTTTCTTTAGGTCCTGGTCTGGTTTTAATAAGAAGCAGACTAAAAACAAAGTTTCGGTTGTATTTGAAATCTTCAGCTCCACCCCCACCCTTAAATAATAGGTTGAAGAATTTTATTTGTCTTCCGAGGTTCTGAGGTTTGCTTAGAAATTCTCTTGCCCAAGCCTTGGGGTAACAGGAAGCTGTACACGAGAGTCAAATACAGATCCCTGGGCTCCTCCCCAGGCTACTGAATGGAAAGGGACAAAGAGAAGGCCTGTGAACATGACTTTTCAGCAGATATTCCAGGTGGTTCTTAAGAAGAAGGAGAAGGAGATAGGGGAAAGAAGAGGAGGAGGAGGAGGAGGAGGAGAAAGAAGAGGGGCTGAACATTTGAGAACAGAGTATAGAAGAGAAAATCTATCAACCAATTGTCCTTTTAAATTATGATATGATTCAAATACCATAAAAGCCACCATTTTAAGGTATTTTAGTAGTCGTAAGGTTGGACAACCATCATCGCCATCCAATTCTACACATTTTTATCCTCTCCACAGAAACTCACACCTAACAATAATTAGTTTCTTTCTCTTCTCCCTGAAGCTGTTGCTAACCACTATTCTTTCTTTCTTTATAGATTTGCTTATTCTGGATTATTCCACAACATTTCATATGGTTCATATTGATGTAAGTGTCAGTATTTCACTTCCTTTCACATGGTTGTATAATATTCTACCCTAGGGAAAAATCACCTTTTGTTAATGCGTTCATCAGTATTTACTGAATACTTTATGTATGTGCAAGATGGGTTGCCAAGCTGCCCATGAGAGGGAGATGGGCCAGTTAAAGATAGCTCTCCATAACTGCAGGGGTTGGCAGGGAACAGAGAACATGGTAGACACCATAAAACAGAATGAGTGACTTCATATGCAGGAAAAAAGTGTACTTGGAAAGGCAGCATGTGTTGCTGCCCGTGGTGGTGGTTGGTGGTACCACTCAAGTTCAGGCTCAGCAGTGGCAGTCCCTCAGTCAGGTGTGGCCTTCAGTGAACACTGGATGTGGGCCCTGGGATCTCTTGCAATGAATCAGACGTGATGCACTCCATGGAGTTCACAGTCTACGTACGAGGAGGCAGGGCACGGCCTGTATTGCGCTCAGGGAGCAGATGATACAGGGAAGTGATGGGGGCGAGGGCAGGGGCCTGTGAGGGAGAGAGCAACACAGTCCTGCCTGCTCAGGGGACAGGAGAGGAGGATGGGCAGCATGGGAGCCGGGCCTGGCAGCTGAAAGAGGGAGGGCACAAAGGATAGGACTAGGGAAACTAGCAGCCAGGAGGATCAGGGACAAAGTAAGGGTGATGGCTGAGGTGGGGGGGAAGGGTAGTGAGGGAGGAGAGGGGCAGAGCTCCAGGGCACCTGCTGTAATTGGAGAAATCCGCCCCAGTCCCGGCTGCACATCAGCGTCCCCTAAAGGCTGAACAAAAGTCAAAGCTTGGGCCCCACTCCTGAAGATTTGGTTTTAATGTTCTTTTTGGGGAGGAGGGGGGACCCAGATGGTGGTGTTTATGAGAGTTCCCCAAGTGATTTTCCTCATGAGCTGGAGTTTGGATTCACCAAATTAGAGAATGAGAGACAGAGACAGAGAGAGAGAGGTGGACTTCCATAGAACATCAGGCTGGAAAGGAAGCACACACAAGCTAGCCCTGTTGGTTATTGCTCAAACCGAGCCACCTTTTGCCCGGAGGGAGTTGGGGGTGGGGGTTCTATTAATTACGATGCCAGGATCGCAGGTACAGAGTGCCTCGCTCTCAATGACTGGTCTGAACGTTTACCCAGCTGCCAGAGACCTTGAGTGCAGGCTCAGGGGTCCAGAATCTTGGGAAAATTCTGGAACAGATGCAGATATCTAATATAATTGGAGGTGGGAAGGCAGCAGGCTGCAGGGAGGGTCACCTCCGGGAGAAGAAAAGACAGAGGAAAAGTCCCAGCTGAGAATGACTTGCCCAGGGCCATGATAAACCATCTTCAAGGAAAGAGCAGGGATGGGCTGGGAAGGTGGCTGGTAGAGTGCTTGCCTAGTGTGCATGAAGCCCTGGGTTTGATTCCTCAGTACCACATACACAGAAAAAGCCAGAAGTGGTGCTGTGGCTCAAGTGGTACAGTGTTAGCTGTGAGCAGAAGAAGCTCAAGGACAGTGCCCAGGCCCTGAGTTCAAGCCCCAGGACTGGCAAAAAAAAAAAAAAAGCAGGGATCCTGCCACTACCTCCTACAGGAAACCCCTGTAGTAACTATGGGTGAGAAGTGGGGCGTTGGGGGTCTCCTATCGCCCTAGGGGACCCACTTTGGGAGGTCCCTGAGAAGTAATTGCACACAAAGCATCCTCTGCTTATTGGGGAGTAGCTGGAACTTCTAGCTTGAGTGGACGGCATCCCATGTACCCCTGTCACTCCCAAAACCCTGGCCATGGCTGTTCCCCTTTACCATGTCCAGGCCATGTCCTTGGGAGTTTCTGCCTCACAGAGAGACCCCAGCCCCTCGTTTCTCTCCAGGTTTTGGGGTGCTGAGGTTCTACTGTCTTGGGTCTGTCTCTTGCCCCTCAGAGCTTGTGTCCAGGAGCCCAGAAAACCGGATGTGCGCGGCTGCAAGTCCTGAGCCAGCCTCGGGGCCTCGGAGCCTCCTTTCCAAAGGAACTAGAACCTGCTTGGAGGCGCTGGGTTCATCTGGCCACAGAGCTGAGGACCTTTGCCCCTCGTGTCCCTGATCCTTGGGGCAGAAAGCCTTGGCTTCTTATATTGGAGGGTGGGAGAGAGTGTAGGGGTCCACAGATGTCAAGCCCTTGGCCTCCATTGGGGGAGTGGTCATCGGAAAGGAAAAGCTGGAGATTGGAAAGGCCGCCTCCCAGGCACAATGGCCCCATCACGCCTCCCTTTCCACCGGGGAGACTGCGCTCAGTTGTGTTCCATGTCCTCGTATCATCACCACCACATCTACCTACCACCCCTGTACTCCTAGCACCCAGTAGGTAGTGCTCTCCGGGACAGCTTGGGGCCTGGCCTGAGGACTTGGGCTTGGGGATCTCCAATCAAGACAGGACCACACTGTCCAACCAGGACACTGCTGTAGGATGAAGTCAGCACTGAAGGCCGCGTGCTTACCTGGCTCAAGAAATAAGTGGATGAGCTCAATGTCTGGGATCTGGAGAATGGCTCTGTGTAGTCTGGACAATCGGAACTTTTCTTTCTTTCTTAGTGAAGGTTGCCATCAGCTTCTTCTTTATCTAACTAGCTAGGAACAGACCTTCTTTGTTGAGGGGTGTGTCCCTTGAGTGCCCTCTTGGTTGTTTTCAGGTTAGGCCAGAGGGACAGGGCCTGGGAGGCACCTCTGCATCTCCTGACAGAGGAGCAGGGAGACCGTCTGTTGGGGATCAGGGACCTGGGAAGAAAGGGGTGGAGACAGAGCCCCTTCCGGTTAAAGCTGGAATTCCTTAGTGGAGTATCTGTGGCTCACCCCTGTGATCCTAGTTACTCAGGAGGCTGAGAGCTGAGGATCACAGTTTGAGACCAGCCTGAGCAGGCAAGTCCTTGAGATTCTTATCTCCAAGTAATCATCAAAAAAAGCCAGAAATGGAGCTCAAGTGGGAGAGCATCAGCCTTGAGTGGAAAAGCTAAGGGAGAGTGCCCTGGCCCCTGATGCCAGTACACACACACACACACACACACACACACACTCACACACTCACTCAGTGTTGGAATTCCTCTCATGCAGGTTGGGTTAATAGCCCCTACCAGAGATTCTTCGCAGATCCAGCCAACCAGGCAGGGCCTGTGCGTGCTGTGCCGGGGGTATGGACTGTGACCCAGGACAGAAACCTGCCTGACCTGGCTGCTTTGATCGTGGCCACACTCTGGGGATGAGGCAAGACTCGCCAGTCTTGAAACCCAGGCTCGGGCACTGCTGCATGTTAGTATTATGCTCACCTGTGGTCCTCAGCTCCACCCAGACCTGAGCCCCTCCCATCCCTGCAGTTCCCGCCATACAGCTGGCCCCTCCCTCTCCCAGCCCAGACCCACCTGAATCCCACCTGAGCTCACTTCCTTCCCTCACGCCCTTCCTGCTAGCTGGATGTGTAAGATGCCATGTGCTCCCTCTTGGGGGGAATGTGGCTCCTCTAATAAACCTTTTAATAACCTTTCTCCTGTGCCTGCCTGCCTCTGCGTGGTCCCCTGGGAGGGATGTGTGGGACCTTCACTGCAGAGCCTGTCTCAAGGGTCAGGATCGAGGCTGGAATTTGGTAGACTTCAAGAACGATTTTCTGTAGCTCCATGGCTGGAGCAGAGCCAATGGGATGAGTGGCTTTCCCAGCTTCTCTCTGATTGCTGTTTGCACACAGAATTCCTGCTAGAAGCAAATATGCCTCCTTTCCGTGTGTGTGTGTGTGTGTGTGTGTGTGTGTGTGTGTGTGTGTGAGAGAGAGAGAGAGAGAGAGAGAGAGAGAGAGAGAATAAGGGGTTCAGAGGAACAAGCCCACCTGACCCAGCAATCATTAAAGAACTAAGTTTGAAGTTGTGCCCCAAATGGGGCAGGGTGGGGGTGGGGTGGGGAGAAAAATAACATCTGTTTGCTCAGAGAAAAAGAAGGTGATACAATGAAAAGTTATTAAGTCGTTGCCTCTGGCTGTAAGATCATGATAATTCCATTCTTTTCATTTTTCTGTATTTTCTATGTTTCCCTACATTGATCATGTATTTACTAGAATTTTTTTTTAAAGACACTTCATTGTGGCTCAAAAGAAAACTTGGCATCTAGAGGTCCTAAGAAAAGTCTATGTCTGTTTTCACTTATGCTGGAGGAAAAGAGGAATATATTATGTTTTGGAAAGATTTCCTGCCCTCCCCCCAAATCTCTAATAGCTAAAATATAAAAGCTAGGTGCCTTCTGAGGTAGGTTCAGTTATCTGGAAAAAATCAACTACCCAGCACGTGTCAGCCACAGGACAGGAGAGAGGCCGTGAGGGGAGCAGCCTAAGAGGCTCTGACCATCCACGGGTGGGCGTGGTCTCTGAGAACCAACCTATGAGCAGAGGAGCACAGGGCTCCTTATTGCTCATAGGTCACAAGGGCCCTTGGAAGGAGGCAGGCCATATAGGGAAGGCCTTTCCAGCGGTCTGGCAGGTGTGGCCCCAGGTGGATGTCTGAAGCGATGCTGTAATGAAATGACCTCAAGCCTCCATCAACAAAGATGTCTGGCCTTCTGATTATTATGTCATCTTAAACATGATGGGTGAGGACAAGGAATGAGAGAGAAATGTGCCACACCTGAGCCAGCCAACGGACTCCAAAGAGAGGAGCTAGTTGGATCATAGTCAGTCTAGGAGGCTAGATTCCATTCCGTGTAGACCTGAGGGGACGGGGAGATCAGCCTGGCACACTGCCTCAGGTGGGTGAGCTCACAGGAGAGACAGAGGAGCGTTGGTGTGGTGTTCAAGCACTAGCTCATAGAATGTATGTGTACAAATCAAAAAAGGTGTGTGTGTGTGTGTGTGTGTGTGTGTGTGTGTGTGTGTGTGCCAGTCCTAGGGCTTGAACTCGAGGCCTGGGCACTATCCCTGAGCTTCTTTTGCTCAGGGCTGACATACTCTACCAATTGAGCCACAACTCTACTTCTGGCTTTTTGGTAGTTTATTGGAGATAAGAATCTTCTGGACTTTTCTGCTGCCCAGGATGGCTTTGAACCGTGGATCCTCAGATCCCAGCTTCCTGAGCAGCTAGGATTACAGGCATGAGCCACCTACCAGAGCCCAGAGGCTCTTTTATTCTTGAGCCACCACATTCTTTGGCCTCCAGAGGTATTCTACCATCAAGCCTATTATTATTATCTTGTCAAAGTGACCTTGGCCTGGTGCTGGCTGTTGCTGATCCTCAGGGTGCACCAAGCTGGCCAGGGCCCCGAGGTATGGTTTAGAGGGCATGTAAGTGTCTCTGGTTCTGGCGAGAAGCCAAGGTGGGGGGGCTCCCAGTCCAGGCTGGCTTGTGTTGCGGAATGCAGTACCTCTTCAGTCAAGGCTTTAGTCAGATGGAGGCTGATTTGGGAAGTTGTTTGAGGGCACAGGAAATATCTGGAATCTATGGGAATGGGAGCTCAGGTCAGAGGTCAGCTCAAATTAAAATGGAAAAAGCCCCCAGTGTGAAAGGAATCAAAGGAGGTGACGACATTTGTTCTTCCTGGAGCGGAGCCCAGATGTTATCGGTTAAAATTCCTGCAGGGCCAACAGCGGGCACAGGAGCGGCTCTCGGTCCCTGCCCCGCAGAGAGTGACCGCTCACATCCCAGGGCGCTGACCCCCGGGTCTGCTGAGCACAGGGCAGGGGTGCTCAGGCCCACAAAGTGGGGGTGCTGGTAGGGTGGATGGGCACCGTGGGGTCTGGGCCCCTTCCCTGGGCCCCTCTTCAGCCAACTGCTCCCCAAATGAAACAGGATCCTGGATCCTGCTCTGGTGAGAGCCGAGACAGCTCATTAACTGGAGGGCAGGGGCCTTCAGATTTATGGCCTGGAGCCCCCTCTTCTGCAGGCCCAAGTCTTTTGATCTAGACCCAGGGTTGGGGACAGGGGATCCCCAGGTCTTAATTGGCATCAGCTAGGCTGATACTGACCAGGACTGTGTCCTAGCCCTTGGCCTCAGGCCCCGCCTCCCAGCCTGCGCTGGGGGGGGGGGCAGGGAGGAAAGCCATGGCCTGCTGGAGTTTATCCTCTGAACTGGGCCGCTCCCCCCCCTTCCCCGGACCACAGTAGTGGGAAGGAGCATTAACAACCCCAAAGGACCATCCCCATGCTCCTCTCAACCTCCACCCCTCCCTGACCCTCTTCCTCCATTCCTGCCTCTGAACACATTTCCTGGATGGGGTTGGGATTACCCTGTGCTAGTAATTGTGGGGACACAAGTCTGGCAGAAAGGTAAGATAGATGCAGAACTGGAAATTCCAAACAAAAGAACAGCTATACTGGGAGAACAGGAAGAGAGCAGGGAGAAGATGAGAGCGGCAGCATAGAAGGCAGGGATTGAGGGCGGGGCGGGGGAGGGAGATCTAGAGACTCTAGTTCTTGGTTCTGAACTCTGTGGCACCTAAACATAGCTGAACCAGTCCAGGACTTGCAGGCATGTGGTCTGGTAAATTCCCTCTGGGCTTAATGAGCTGGCCTTTTCTCTACATACATAGTTGATTTTAACTTGGAGAGCATACCTCACTCTGACCCCTCCCAGCCCCCCCCCCCCCCAGCACCCACCAGTAATCCAAGTGTGTCCCAGTACAGTTTCCCACATTAGACCAGAGGAGAGAGAGAGAAAATAGTATCTCATTAAAAGGAGAGCTTTGTTGTTGATGTTGTCAGTCATGGGTCTTGAACTCTGGGCCTGGGCACTGCCCCTCAGCTCTTTGGCTCAAGGCTAGTGCTCTACCAGTTGAGTCACAGCGCCACTTCTGGTTTTCTGAAGGCTTATTGGAAATAAAGAGTTTCCTTGAACCACAATCCTCAGATCTCAGCCTCGTGAATAGCTAGGATTATAGGTGTGAGCCACCAGCTCAAAAGGAGAGCTGTTTAAAGAAATATTCCTAATAAACAGACGAGCTTTTTGCAAGTAGAGTTAGGATTATCCGATGAGAGATGGAGGTGGAGTCATCAGACAGGAAGGCTGGTGTGACTGCTCAAGATTTGAGGCTACTTGTCTAGTGTAGTGAAGGCCAACTCTTTTACATTCTGAGCCAGGAGGCTCAGACCAGGGCATCTTTGGGGATAATGTCTAGCACTGGCCCAGAGCCTCCTGGAGCAATCTGCCTGCGTTCCTGATTCCTTCCATGCTATTCCACAAGAGGTGGGGACGAGGATGGGGATGGAAGGTCGAGAAACCAAAGTGAGTTCCTGTTTGTGTTTCTTTTGCTAGCTTTGTGACTACTCCCTTCCTTTTCCTGGTCTCAGTTTCTCTACCTGTAAATGAACTTAAGGGTTCCAGCAGGTCTGATTCTCCATCTTGGTGAACTTAGTGGTGATTCTAGGGGGCTGCAAGAGGCCTAGTCCCCTCTCTGTCTCTGTCTCTGTGTGTGTGTGTCTCTCTCTGTCTGTCTCTCTCTGTCTCTCTGTCTCTCTCCTCTCTCTCTTCTCTCTGTCTCTGTCTCTGTGTGTCTTCTAAGATATCCTTGGTGACTCCTGACAGAGCCTCTCTCTTTCTGGGAAAGGGGGCTTGTCCCGGGACACCTGCATGCACCCTGTTTGCTCCTCCAGGCCTTGCCGAGAGACTCTGGCCCTTCCAGAAAAGGGGGTGGAGAAGGGAAAACAGAGGCAGCAGAGCCGGGTCATGGGAGAGCAAGGCCATTCCATCGAAACCAGGTCAGCCTCTTGCCATTCCTATTAGCCTGGCGAAACTGGGAGAGCATACACCTGGGGCCATTCACATGGCGCCTACAGTTTTACGACCAGAGCAGCCTGAGAGGAAAGGGTGAGTTCATCCCGCGGCCCCCGCCTCTCTGTGCCCGCCCCTCCTGAGGCCTGTGCCAGGCCCCGAGGCCTCCATAGTCCGGCCTGAGGCACTGGGTGCATGCCATGGTGGCCCATGGAAGGCTGGGAAGGAGACTCCTGTCAGCACCCAGACTGCCCACCTCAGCCCCTGGATGTGGTTCATGGAGAGGTAGGCTGGGAAGGCCTGGGGAAGTCGAGGCAGACAGCAGACAGGCACCAGCTGGCTCCACTCCCGCCTCCCCCAGGACCTGTCTGGGCACTGGAAACACAAAGGCACTTTATTTCACAGACTTGGCTGTCAGATGACTCCTGGCTCTTCATTTTCTGGATGTTTCTTTGAAAGTTCTTGAGCATTTCAGCTTCCTAGAAGGCAGCATTCCCAAACCTCTTCCTTTAGGGCCCTGAGCCCCCCTCTTCCTGTCCCACAGTCCCTCGTATGGTAGGGTGGTGGGAGAAAGGACAGACTTTGAGGAAGGACCAGGAGCGCCATTTTGGCTCAGAAAGGTCTTTAGTTATCACCAAAGGTTGTCCTGCTGCGTCAGCCACGGCTGTTCCTGTGGCTCTGGCTGAAGGTCCCCAACGCTCTCTTTGGGGACCATTTCTATCGATGTCTTCCCCCAAACACACTTGGTCCTCTGAGGCATGGAGGAATTCTTTCTCTGTGCTACCTCCCAGCTCCCAGAGGCTGCTCGGATGCCACTGCCTCAGCGGGATGCTGGGAGAGGCTTTCTGGGCCCTAAGGACTTGGGAAGTGAGGTTGGGGTAGCAGAGTGAGAAGGGGCGGGATCGGACCCAGGCTGTGGTCCTGGCTCCTGGGGTGAGGGATGACCAGCAGGATAAAGAGTGGGCAGGATCACAGGCACAGGGACCAGTCATACACGCTCAGAGCCACGGGCCTCGTACAGGAGCCTGCGTTTAGGCAGGACGATGGCTGGAAACTGGGGTTGTGCCCCCAACCTCCCCTAGTTGGGTGAGGAGTCCTAGCTCTTTCATCTTCCTTTCCCGGCTACTGCCTGTGGCCCCCTGGCAGTTTGTCTGGCCTCTGTCCTTCTATACACTACTCCTACACAGAGAATTGCCCACATTTTGAGTTCCTTCCAGTCGGAGTAGAAACCAGAACTTGCTCTTCAGACTCCACAGGAGGCCGCATTATCACTGCGCTTTGATGACCCCCAAGTCCCTGAACGTGCCCCACACAAGCTCTTTGCCACAGGCCTGCTACTGTGGCTCTGGGTGAGAGGAGACACTATCACAAGTCCACTTAGCGTCTGAGTCACAAACTCCTTTCCCAGCATCCACTGCAAGAAATTACTAAAGACTTCAAAACTGATCTGCATTTGCAGAAAGCATGGTAATTGGCACTTCGCAGGAGGCAAGTGAGACTAACTGGCTGGTTTTGCTGAAGGTATCAGCCGGTGTGCTGCCCATGTCAAACATGTAACAACGATGTCAAAAGATACTCAGCTAGCACACATTTCTCATGCTTAAGAATCCACTATGGCCTGGCGCCCGTGGTGCAGGCCTGTAATCCTAGCTACTCAGGAGTCTGAGAGCTGAGGATCATGATTCAAAGTCAGCCTGGGCAGGAAAGTCCATGAGACTCTTAATCTCCAATTAACCACCAGAAGACTGGAAGTGGTGCTGTGGTTCAAGTGATAGAGCACTTGCCTTCAGCCCAAGAGCTGAGGGGCAGCACCCAGGCCCAGAGTTCAAGCCCTACAACTGACCCAAAAAAAGAAGGAAAAAAAAAGTCCACTATGAACTTGGGTGCAGTTGGCTCAGATCTGTCATATTATCCACTCAGGAGTAGACTGAGATCTAAAGATCATGGTTTGAAGCTAGCCTAGGAAAGAAAGCTTATGAGGGCTGGGAAGGTGGCTCAGTGGTAGAGCGCTTGCCTTGCATGCATGAGGCCATGTGTTCGATTCCTCAGTACCAAATAAGCAGAAAAAAAAAGCTGGAAGTGGCGCTGTGGCTCAAGTGGTAGAGCGCTAGCCTTGAGCTGAAGAGCTGAGGGACAGCGCCCAGGCCCAGAGTTCAGGCCCCACGACCAGACCCCCCCCCCCAAAAAAAAGAAAGCTTATGAAACTCTCATCTCCTATTAGCTAGAAACAGCCAGAAGTGGAGGTGTGCCTCAAGTAGTAGCCAGCCTGAGAATGCAAGGTCCTGAATTCAAGCTCCAGTACTACTACTAAATAAATACATAAATAACAGCAAAAAGACTGAGAATGAGGCATAGCTCCCATGGTAGAGTGCCTAGCAATCCCAAGGCCCTGAGTTCAATCCCCAATTCTGGCACCAAAAGAAAAAAATCTACTAATATGGGAAACATTTTATTCTAAACAAAATTATCTTTCTGTTATCAGTAGTTTTGAACATTAGGCATTTCTTCCTATAAGATTGGTTATGAGTGGGAAAAAAAGGTGACAGAAACTGGCAGTTTTTTCTTTTCTCATCTGTGTATAAATTATTAATATAAACGTGGGTATAAAAAGCATTAATACAAGTCAAAATGTTTTGTTTCAGTATTTTTTTTTTCTGTTAGCATCTGGAGTTTTGTTTTGTTTTTAAATAACTAAAGTTCCTTATTTATGATCCATCCCCACTTACCACACTAAATAATCTTTTCTTTAAAAATTTTTATTGTAAAATATACATACATAAAAATGCACAAAATATAATTGTGTACTTTTTGAATTTTTTTTTTTTTGCTCGGTCATGGGGCTTGAACTCTGGGCCTGGGCGCTGTCCCTCAGCTCTTCAGCTCAAGGATAGCACTCTTATCACTTGAGCTACAGCGCCATTTCTGGTTTTCTGGTGGTTTACTGGAGATAAAGAGTCACACAGTCTTTCCTGCTCAGGCTGGCTTTGAACCATAATCCTCAGATCTCAGCCTCCAGAGTAGCTAGGATTGCAGGCGTGAGCCACCCGGCAGGGCCTTGAAATTTTTTGAGATAGGATCTCATTATGTAGCCCAGACTGGCCTCAAACTCTAAATTCTCTGCCTCATGCCTCTCAGATGCTGGGATTACAGGCGTACACCACCACACCCAGCCATAAATATACACTTTAACAAATTATTACAATGTGTATGCTTTGTAACAATTGCTTAGGTCAACAAACGGGAAGTGGCCTCCCCTTCCCGTGCCTCCTGTGTATACCTTATAAACAATCTTTCTGACAAAATGTCTCCTACATTCAGGAGACAATATAAAACAGATAGCTACAGTTGCTGTGTTCACTCTGTGAACAGAGTGCCCTTTAAATATGGTGTTACTAATACTTGCTTCTTCCTTTTCCTTAGACTTTTGTCACCCCAACATGTTCCCCCCCCCAAATCATTTACAGGCAGCGTTTGTATCTGTCAGCTCCCTGGCTGAAAACAACCCACCAAGAGTGACTGAGGAGACTTGATGAAAGGCTTGTTTACAAGGTTGTGAACAGAGTTGAAGGAAACCCAAAAGTCCCTGGGCTGGGAACAAGGAAGCCATTGCTACCCTTAGACCTGAAGGGTCAAGAGGACAGAGCAGTTACCAGAACCCTGGGGGCAGCCGTTGTCCCAGGAGAGGGCCCCTGCTGGCCTTAAATAGAGCATGACAAGCAGGGCCCACTGAGTCCTGGTCTCACCACAAAATTCAGAGCACTAGGGAGGCCACTGAGGTCATCTGTAAAGGTCAGTCTCCCGGGCTAAGGCAGGCTGGACAGGGGTGAAGGGTGAGTCTGCCCAAGGTGGACAACAGCAAGCATACAGGAAAGGAAAAGATTCCTCCCCACCCACTGTGTGTGTGTGTGTGTGTGTGTGTGTGTGTACATGTACGCACGTGCGTGCGCCAGTTCTGGTGCTTGAACTCAGGATCTAGTCTAGCACTCTACCATTTGAGTTGTCCCTTCATGCCTGGCCTTTTGCTGGTTAATTGGAGATCAGAGTCTCACAGACTTTGCTGCCCTGGTTCGCTTAGAACTGTGATCCTCAGATCACGCTTCTGGAATAGCTAGGATTACAGGTGTCAGCTACTAGAGGCCAATGTTTTCTCAGTGTACAACAGGCCTAAAATGTCTTTATTCTTATACATAATTGGAAACAGGGCTAGGTTGAAGAGCATGTCCCTGCCTTATTCTGAGTTTTCTTTTCCTGTCAAGCACTGCTAATGAGACCCTCCAAGCCATCCGAGCTGCCATGTGACCAGTCTCCTGCCCTTCTCTTAAGACTTGGAGAATTCTTTGTCCACGGATGTCTGAAGTCTCCCAAACTGTTTTGTCTTTTGCTGGAACTCTTTTCACTCCACAATTTATGTTTCTATAAACATTGGATTGATTACTTTATATTTTAGGTCCTTTTGGTCTTTTATTCAAAAAAATAATATGGTGCTCGCTTCGGCAGCACATATACTAAAATTGGAACAAAAAAATAATATGTACCTATTTTCTTCCTTATTTCTCGATTTCTTAACTCTTATCTTCCAGTTTTTTTTTATTGCTGCTGCCTTGTTTTAATTGCCAGGGTGTTTCCCTTTCCCTCTCAGTACAGATTTTCTTTTTAATCACTCTAGGTGGGGCTGGTAGAGTGCTAACTACACCCAGGGGAGAGACACGAGTGTGCCACTTCTCAGGGAATCCCCACCATCAGGAGTTAGATTTTTCTCCTGAACTGGCTGGGTTTTCAGATTCTTCCAATCTCCTACTTCGAGGCAAGAGCTATACTATTTTTAGGGTGCTTGGAGCTAGAGTGCTGGGAGACAGAGGGTCTCCTTATGCATGTGATGCTAAGAATATTCCTTCCAGAACCTACCAGAACCTTCTAGAACTTATCCTGCAGCTGCATGGAGGAGGCACAAGGACTCATCTCCATCCTGTAACTGTTTTTCCTTCCTTCCTTCCTTCCTTCCTTCCTTCTTTCCTTCCTTCCTTCCTTCCTTCCTTCCTTCCTTCCTTCCTTCCTTCCTCCCTCTTTCTCTCTTTCTTTCTCTAGTACTAGAGATTGAACTCAGGGCCTGGGTTCTGTCCCTGAGCTTTTTCACTGAAAGCTTGACTTTACCACTTGAGCCACAGCTCCACTTCTTGGCTTTTTTTTTGGTGGTTAACAGCATAAAAGTCCTTTGGATTGGTCTGCCTGGACTGACTTTGAAAAAAAAGATCCTCTGATCTCAGTTTCCTGAGTAGTTAGGATTATAGGCATGAGCCCAGCCTCTCAGCCAGTGCAATTCTAGCTCAAGGGGCTGCACAGACCCAAGCACAGTTGCAATCTGCACGAGACAAGAATTTCCTCCTGTGGACCGTGGATCATAGATTGTGGATCAGTGGATGGTTCAGCCTTATCCCTGGAACTTGGGACCACACTTCCTTCCAGGGTGAAAGTGACCTCGCAGGTGGGATTCAGTAAAAGACTGTAAGATGAGAGATCATTCTGGATATCTGGGTGGATTTAGTGTAATCACAAAGTCCTTATAAGAGGGAAGCAGGCACGTCCAAGAGAGAAAAGGCAAAAACAGAGGTCAGATAGGGAGAGATTAGAAGATGCTGCACTGTAGCTTAGATGGTGGACGGGTGATCTGGCGGCTCTTCAAAACTTGAAAAGACAAAGGAGTGGATTCTTTCCTAGTCCATCCAGAAGGATCTAAGCCCTGGTAGACTTTGGTTTTAGCCCTGAAGAACCCATTTTAGAAACTTCTGACCTCCAGAACCAGAAGATAATAAATCTGAGTGGTTCTAAGCCACTAGATCTGTAAGAGTTGTGTTCAGCATGAACAAGAACTAATACAGGAGCCCTTGTGCTTCCAGGGAGGGGCTGTGGCCCCTGGCAAGGTGGGTGGGATGGGGGTAGAGGAAGGCAGACAGGTAGGCAAGACTTACCTAGGCTTTCTAAGCAAAGGGAGCAAGTTCTAAGCAGTGTTTCAGGAAGGTCCCTGTTGTGGAAGATGGACAGGAGGAAGTGACTGGAGGCACAGTGACCAGATGTGGGCGCAGGGTGGAGGACAGTCCGGGGACAGGGGACAGTGATTGGGTCTGGATCTACCTAGTGGCTGGACTGAAAAGCAGAGTGAGGGACTGAGTCAGAGCACAGGGCAAATTCCTCCTCTCCCCTGGGCACTCCTCTTCCTTTCCTGCCTCACCCAGCCTTGGGGTCAAAGGCCCCAGAGGGCCACTTGAGATTAGATAAAGACTTGGGAGAAAGTACTGAAGTCCAGGAAGGTTCCCAAGGACTCAGTTGGGAAAGGATCAATTGGTTCTGGCATATACCCAGCACATATGCAAACTCTGTGTGTGTGTCTCTGTCTGTCTGTCTGTCTGTCTGTCTCCCTCACCCCCCCCCCCGGGGTCTCTCTCCTGGAGGAATCTAGCATACCCATAGCATTTATTCTTCCTGGCCATCTTGCTCACAGTACCAGGGAGACTGATGTCTGTGGCAAACAGAGTGACCCCCTAGGGTACACTGAAGCCTGGTATCCAGCAGGGCTACCTTTGGGCTACTGAGAAGCCAGGAGTGGAGTCTCGGAGGTGGGGATTCTTTGTGTTCCCCCGGATCCCTGCCCGGGTGAAACATTAGTTACTTCATCGGAAAGATCAAGCTGCCTGGAATGAATCCCAGGCCACAGCAGCTCTCCACCCATAACACAGCTGCCTTCACCTCTGCAGATACCTGGCTCTCAGAGCACCGCCGCCTCCCTGCTGGTCTGCTCAGCCCGGACTTCTCCGTCTTCTCCCGACCGGCTCCTCTGGGATGCGAGGAGGCTGAGGCTGGTGGGACATGGGGTGGCAGTGACTCTCGCTCTGTGCATCACCAGCTATGCAATCTGTGGAAGCTCTTAGGGAGGCAAGGGACAAGAAAGCTCAAGCTGGCATTGGTGCAAAAAAAATGGCTTTGTTGGCTTATGAACCTGAACCACTTTAGGTTGGACTTCAGGGAAGGCTATATCTCAGGCTCAAATAACAGAAATGGGGCCAGGTTTCCTACCTTCCATTTTCTAGCTTCATTTCTCCAAGCTCCATTCTCAGATGTACCATTTAGGGAAAAAGGTTTGTAAATGTGTGTGTGTGTGTGTATGTGTATGCATGTGTGTGCGCTTGTGCAAATCTGTGTGCATCCTGTGTCCATGTAGCCTCTCCCTCTCCACATGGTCCCTACATATGGTCTCCTAAGCAGGGTAGCCAAGCATCTTACTTGGTGGCTCAGGGTTCTTAATAGTAAACAGAGGAAATAGAAGATACCATTTCTTCTCAAGGCTCACCTTGAAAGCAGCGATTCTGTTCCACTGTGTGGCCACAGGTCACCTCGATTCAGAGTGGGAGATTTCCTCATGTCTGGAAAGGTGGAGGTGTGCTTCATGGAGGTCATTTTTAGAAGCCAAAGCAAACACAGCTGGGGGGGAGGGGAGAGAGAGAGAGACAGAGAAAGACAGAGGGGGGAGAGAGGGAGGGGGGAGAGAGAGAGAGAAAGAGGGAGGGAGGGAGGGAGGGAGAGATACCACAGGTCAATGAGAGACTCTGGTGGCCTGGCCCCTCAGCTGGGCTGAGGAGATTTGGGGTCAGTCTTGGCTGTCGTTTTGCACCGCAAGAGTCAAGCTCAGACAGGTCTCTCCCAGCCCAACATTTTGGCTTTGATCAGGAATTGGGTCCTGCTGTCCTCCAAGTAGATGTCCTTGACTGGCCACACAGAAGAAATGAAGCTCTTGGCTTGGCAGCGGCTGCCATGTGGTTCCTCCCATGGCGGGGGAAACTCTAGTCTCATTTACCTAGCTGCCTTTCTAGACTGCTCCACTTGCATGTTCCAAAGACACCTCAAACTTACGGTGGCAAGAAGGGATTCCCTCATGGCCACCCCTACTGTAGAGATGACTCATGGGCTCTCTATTCTGGGAGAGCAGAAAGAGTCAAGCTTCCTGTCTGCAAGTGCCTTTGTCCTCTAGTGAAATGTGCCTGGCTCACGATTAGCTCCCTATTAAGCCAATTGGATAAATGATGTGGAAGTATGGGAAAATGTGAAGCGTTTTACCAAACAAAGAGACTCATTTACAGCAGGGGATCTTTGATCTCTGTTGCTTTTCTAACACCATTTCTGCCATATTCTGAGACTACAGCCCTTTCCCTAAGGAAACCAATCATACCTTTAGTGTAGATGGGGCTAGCCTGCTTGCCAAGTCGGTTCTCACCTGAGGCCTAGCCAATCAGAGGACACCATATCTTTGACCAAAGGGATTGGTTCAGAAATGGACATGTGACTTCAGATTGGGCCAATCAGATTTCTCCAAGGCTTTTCAGCTGGAGATCTGAAGAAAGACAATTTTCTGTGCTATTAAATTGCTTAAGTCAGTTTCGTGGTGCATCTGGTTGGGAAGGAGAGAGCCAGAGCTCTGTTGACATTATTCAAACTTCTGGATCTAACACTGCCTGAAGCCAGACCAACCCTCAGTTTCAAGAACCAGTGCATTTTCTTTCTTTCTAGCCTGAAGATTCTAATTAACTCAGTGTCTTTGAAACAAAGAAAAATCTTTCCCTCATTTTTACTAGTCCATGACTCGAGCATCTAGTTCAAATTCTTCTCTCCCAAGAAGCCTTCTCAAATCACCCTATTACACAGTTCCGATTACATTCTCTTGTATTGGTTTGTAAGATTACAATTGGGAAGGGGAATCATATTTTTTGGAACCTATGTCATCCTTTCCAGTAGCAAAGGAGCTCCTGGGGATAGAATATGTCATGCTAGCTGTAAGGATGTGTGTACTTGGGTCACTGCCTGAGGTCATGAGGATAGGCAAGTGTGTGTATGTGTGTGTGTGTGTGTGTGTGACCAGAGCAGAAGCAATATGTGTGCCTGTGTGTATGACAAATGAGTGCAGGAGTGAGCAGAAAGACAGGTTCTTGAAGCAGCAGGACCAGTTTAGGGACAAGTCCCTGCATGGCTAGCAGTCCTGGAGCTGTGTGTGTGTGTGTGTGTGTGTGTGTGTGTGCGTGTGTGTGTGTGTGTGCGTGTGTGTGGTGGGATTCAAGAGTGCCTTATGCACAGGTTGCACCATGTGCCTTTTGACTGGGGTCCATTTGACCCTCATAGTTCAATTTTGTCTCTTCCTCCAGAGAGGTAAAGGGCTTTTCATTTCTGCCTCCCAGCTTCTGACCCTTCGTTACAGCCCAGTGGTTAGTGCTGAATGAAAGAATGAGAGAATGAATGATACAGGTCCACATAACAGCCTGGTCAAAGTTCTCTTCTCCACGCAGCAGGGGAGGCAGGAAAGGTGTTTTTAAGTATGATTTGCTCAGTCCTCTCAGCGACCTTTCTCTCTCCCTGGCTCTTTCTCCAGCCATGTAGTCTTACTGTTACCTGCCTTTTTAGTCTCTATGTCTCAGTTTGGATGCAGGTTTCCCCAGAAGCCTTCCCATGCATGTGCAATAGGCAAGTGCCCCATCAAGCTGCCCACAGCCTATCTGGCCATTTGTGGAGGTGCTCATCCACTGGTATTCTAAATGCCGGGGTGTCTCTATTGTTCCTCTGCGTTGGACTCCCAGTGCAGGGACCATCTCAGATTCTGGTTTAGTTTTATCCCCACTGTCTGGTCTCTGTTGGCTCATTTACTCCATGGAGATCTTTTGAACACCAGCTCAGGTGTCAAGCACTGTCTCCACCTGTGTTATATAGCAGGAAATGTCGTAGGGAAGCTCCCTTCTCTCCCAGAGGCAAGAACCTACATCTTAGTTCAAGGAGGGGCAAGCAGCAAAGAGACAGACACCGTCCTCAGAACAGAGGGCCCATGAGAAGTGCTATGGGAAAGACAGATCAGGATGACACAGCCACAGGACCTTGAAGTTATCAGAGAACACTGCCTCTTTTGCAGGTGTGTGTGTGTGTTGGTATTAGGGCTTGAACTCAGGGCCTGGGCGCTGTCCCTGAGCTCTTTTGCTCAAGGCCAGCGCTGTACCACTTGAGCCACAGAGCCACTTCAGGCATTTTTTTCTTTTGGTGATTATTTGGAGATAAGAATCTCCCAGATTTTCTTGCTTGAGCTGACTTCAAATCACTGAGAAGCTAAGAGTAACAGGTGTGAGCCACTGACACCTGCCAGCAGGTGGTTTTTGAGCTGAGATGCAGGGCTGGGTGAAGATACTCTCAACGGAGGGAAGATCTGTATGCTCCCTGAAGGAGGAATGGTCTTCTGCTCCGTGAATTTGAACGTGCGGATGAAGGCTATGGAGATGTGTGGGAACAGTGGGTGAGATGATCAGGCTTCTTGAAGGAATTGGAGGTGATGGCAAAAAACTCAAGACGTTATTCACATCACAACAGGGAAGTCTCAAAAAAAACCAGATACACATTTTTAGTTTTTTGAAGTAAGGTCTTTGCTAGGGAGCTCATGTTTGACTGGAAGTTGTGCTTCTCTGCCTTCAGCTCTGAACGCTGGGATGACAGGCATGCACCATCAGGCCAAGCTTATTTAAAAATGTAAAAGATCATTCTAGCTGTTGTGGGTGGAATGGAATAAAATAGGTAAAATAGAAGCCAATGAGGTGGCTCTTAGCTCAGTGAATAAGACAGGTGATAGCTCAGACTAAAGTGACAGTGACAGAAATGGAGAAGAAAGGAGGGATTTAGGGCACACAGATGCTTCTCAGGGTGGCTACATCCCAAGAAATCCATTGTAAGTTGAAGATATTGCAAAGCTTGACTGGAGGTATGGCTCAAGTGGTAGAGGGCCTGCTTCACAAGCACAGGTCTTGAGATCAATGGAACACCCCTAACCTGGGGAACATCAGAGCCTAGGGCTCATACACTGGCCTAAGGGCTTCTGAGTGTACAGAGCTCACGGGGGAAGGTCAGGCTACCAGATGGCTAGCCCAGGAAAAGGTCAAGATAGAAAACTCAAAGCGAGGTTTCCACTGAATGCTTATCAGATCCACACCACCCTAAAGTTGCAAAATCATGTTTAAACCATGGTAAGTTAAAGCCCATTGGTACTGAGGTGAATTTATGGGACTCCTGGAGATCTTGTGGCCTCTAGTCTTGAGAAACTGACTGTGTGCTACTGCTGGTTATCAGGACCAGAAAGACCAGATGAGGGTGGGAACAGAAATCGAAAGTTCTGATTTATCTATGTTAATTTTCAATGTCTGGCAGCTGCACAAAGGGAGGGGACAAAGAGAAGTGAGCGCCAAGGGAAGGTCGGAGTTGAAAACTGGACTTGTAGGAGGCATTAGCATGGGGTGATTCTGAAAGATGCTGATGACATCATCTAGGTAGAAGCATTTAAGGAAGGACAGTAGAAGGCCTGGGACCAAGCTGACAAATGCTACAACCCTTAGTGATGGACTGAACCTACAGAGGCAGGGAAGGAGAAAATCTAGAGACACACAGAGAAACAGTGACAGAGAAAGAAACACAGAGAGACAGGGGAGTGGGGGGAGGGAGGGAAAAAAGGAGAAAGAGGGGTAATTTGTTTCCCTGACACCAAGAAAGCATTCCAATGAAGTGACTTGGTCAGCCATTCATATAAGGTGAAAGGTCCAGCAAGTTGACGAAGAAGGAGCCTTATTGGATATTCCCAACATTATTGGATACTCTGATTGGAACACCTTCAATGGAGTAGTGGGAACAGAAGGCCAACTGGGGAGGGTATGGAGAGAATTCAGTGGAGATGTGAGAGCAGTCAGCAAAGCCACAAAGCATGAAATGATAGCTGGTCAACGGTGAACCACATAGATAAAATGGAGCTGGAAGATTCCTAACAAATAGTGTATATTATTTTATTTTTTACCACACTGGAGTTTGAACTCAGAGTCTTGCATTTGTCAGGCAGGTGCTCTACCACCTGATCCATTCTCCAACCTTCTTTGCTATGTTATTTGGCAAATAGGGTCTCTTGTTATGCCTGGTTTGCAATCTTTCTACCTATGACCCCTATATACCTTGGATAACAAGAGAACAACCTTCCATTTCTTTTTCTGTGCCAGTCCTGGGGCTTGAATTCAGGGGCTGCGCACTGTCCCTGAGCTTTTTTGCTCAAGGCTAGCACTCTACTACTTGAGCCACAGCTCTACTTCCAGCTTTTTGGTGGTTAATTGGAGATAAGAGCCTCATGGACTTTTCTGCCTGAGCTGGTTTCAAACAGATCCTCAGATCTTAGCCTCCTGAGTAGCTAGGATTACAGATGTGAGCCACCAGAGCCTGGCTTACCCAACTTAAAAAAAAAAAAGCATCACCCAAGTTTTAAAAATTACATTTATTTCTTCCAATGTTTTTTTCTGTGGTTGTGGGGCTTGAACTCTGGGCCTGGATACTGTCCCTCAGCTCTTCAGCTCAAGGCTAACACTCTACCACTTGAGCCACAGCACCACTTCTGGATTTTTCTGCTTATGTGGTGCTAAGGAATCAAACCCAGGGCCTCATGTATGCAAGGCAAGCACTCTACCACTGAGCCATCTTCCCAGCCCATTACTTCCAATTTTTTTATTGCTTCCAATTTTAAAGAATCTTTTCTCATTTACTTTTTTAAAAAGTACAATTTTGTTGTTATTATTAAGGAGTTGCACAGAATGGTTACAATTCCATGAATTAGGTAATGAGTACAATGCTTCTTGGACAATGTCACCCCTCCTTTGTTCTCCCCATTTCCCCTTCCCATTCCTGCCCACAAATTGCACAGTTCATTTCCTACATGATCTATCCTGAATACCATGACTGCATTTTTTCACTCTTCCTCCTTCTATTTCTGTGACCCCCTTTTGCCCCTCTAAAAAGACAGCAACAACAACAACAACAAACATGTCTTTATTTCCTGGAATTTGTTTAGGTGAATAGTATTTTAAATATTCAGAGGATTTATACCTTTGGGTTCCTCCTCAAGAATATACTCCTTTAGCTGACAGTGTGTGTGTGAATGCCTAGAGTCTTATTTATAAGTTTCATGTCCCATTATGTTTTAGATCTAGTTTCCACATAGGAGAGAAAACATGCACCGTTTGTCTCTCTGAGCTTGACTTATCTCACTTAACATGATTTGTCCTAGGTCCACTCATTTTCCTGCAGATGACATAATACTATTTTTTCTAATGGATGAGTAAAATTCCACTGTGTATACATACCACATTTTACTGATCTACTCATCTATTGTAGGGTATCTGGGCTGTTTCCACAACTTGGCTATTGTGAATAGTGCAGCAATGAGCATGGGTGTGCAAATGTCTTTATGGTATCCTGGCTTGTGATGTTCTGGATAGATGCCTAGAAGTAATATGGCTGGATCATAGGGAAGTTCTATGTTTAGTTTTTTGAGGATCCTCCATACTGCCTTCCAGAGTGGTTGTACTAGTTTACGTTCCCACCAGCATTGCAAAAGGGTTCCTTTCACTCCACATCCCTTCCCGCAGTTGTACTCGTTTGAATTTTCCACGTTAGCCATTCTAACTGGGGTGTAGCTCACCCATTTATTTTTATTTTTTTACTGATTGCAATGAGATCTTTTGAACAGTAATTGCCCCATCTCCCTTACTGAATAGCAAGGACTGCAGGCATGAGCTACAGAGTCCAGTTTATGCTGATTAGCATTTTCACTCTACCTTTTCTATGTTAAATATATATGAATACACAACACCGTAAGTACTAAAGACTCAGGTTTGTTGCTCATCTAGAGCAACAGGATATAACACCTCGGTTGTGTAAGCAAACTCTGCAATGTTCACACAAGGATAAAGTCAGGTAATAATGAATTTCTCAGAACACAATCCCGTCATTAAGTGGCACGTGATTTCATGGCACCCTTCCGGAAGGAACACCCACAATGGAGAGCAAAAGTCTAAACAGTAGCTTCTGGAGAGGAAGGGACCTCACAAGATAGTGGTGGGGTGTTTGGGGTTTGTTTTGTTTGTGTCAGTATTGAGGCTTGAGCTCAGGGCCTGGATGCTGTTCCTTGGATTTTTCACTTAAGGCTGGTACTCTACCATATGAGCCATAGCTCCATTTTCAGCTTTTTGCTGGTTGATTGGAGATAAGAGTATCATGGACTTTCCTGCTCAGGCTGGCTTCAAACTGAGATCCTTAGATCTCAGCCTCCTGAAAAGCTAGGATTATAGATGTAAGCCATTGGTACCTGGCTAGAGAGAATGTATATATGTTGATGGAGAAATTCCTGGAGGAGGTAAAAGAAAGTCAGTGTTATGAGGGCTGGGGCAGAGTGAGAGGAAAGATCCAACACAAAGGTGGGCCTGCTTTCAGGTGGAAATGGAACTGGGATCATGGGCTGTTTACTGGTGCAATTGCAGGCGGATGTACAATTCTAGGTGTGGAAAAATAAAGGATTTCCTTGCAAGGTTTTGTTTTCTCAGTGTAGTATGAGATAGCATCATCAACTGAGGGGCATTAGAGGGTAGAGAAGAAGGTCGAGTGAAGACACCAATGCATGGAGAATGGTGCTAAGGACTCTGAGTTGAGGCGTGGTCAGTTGGCATGCTGGGTGTCCCACACTCCGCTGCGTGGGTAAGAGCGTAGAGATGGCAGATGGCTAAGAGATGAGACCTTTGGGAAACCAGAGCTTGGGCCTGACCAAAGGCCTGGATCTGTTCTATGGACAGATGAGGACTCCAGCCTTGAGTCAGACCTTTCTTGCTTTCTGGACCCAGAGCATTAATTCTGTGGTCCTGGCTAGTCTCGAACTCAACACCAGAGCAGTCTGACCCCTGCTAGCAGTCCTCAGTGTGTCACCTCCCACAGCACAGCAGTCCTTTCAGTATCTGGAGATCTGGGTGGGAAAGGGGGTGAGGGCATTAGTGAGGGTGCACATTCCTACTCCCCATCTCCCTCCCTGACTCCCATGGGCATGACACAGAGTGACCCCTCTACACTGTGGGCCCAGGAACACACAGATCACACAGGATGAGCTGGGGCTCTGGCTCCAAATGTGCTTGGAAGAAAAGTGTGTTGTTCCAAGGCCCAGCCCAGCCATAAAGAGCTCCACAGAAGGAGTTTTATTGGGGTGCCTGTGTGGGTCTATCTCCCTCCTCATCAGACACCCACTTGCCTCCAAAGAAAGGGCTTGCTTATTCCTCACGTTAGTCATCCATCCCCCAAACAACACCAGCCCTTTCCTACGTCTTACTCACCCAGCCCAGGTTAAAGCCCAGTGTAGGGCCTGGCATAGACAGGTGCTTCATAAATTCAATAAATGAATGGATACCTCAAAGCAACCATTCATACCAGGAAGAAAGCCCCTGCCGCCTCTGTAGCCTGGCTGTCACCCCTCATTCGCAGCAGTTTCTGGTACCCAAGTCTCGCTTCTTACCCACAGAGTATAGCTCCCACGTGTGCAGGCTGAGGACCCCCAAGCAGAAAGGCTGCCTTCGTGCCTGCTGGGCCGGGGGACGGCCTGACCTGGTGGACATGTGGGGAAGGGTTTTCAGCAGGCTTCCAGTTATAGGTCAAGGCTGCCACCCAAGGCTGTGGTCCAGCCAAGGACAGATGGGCCTACTGCTTCTCTCTCTGAGATAGCCAACCTCTGGGAACCCTGGGTGAGTCCCCCTAAACTTACTCTTAACTGAATCTGAGCTGGAGGAAGGGAGGCTGAGGCCAAGTGGCTCAATGGCTCAGAAAACAGCTCGGGGGCAGGGGTGGGGGAGGTCCATGTGCAGCCCACTGGGCTGCCGACTAGAGAAGTCAGAGTGCCAGGGGCCTAAGAAGGCCACTAGCCTAGCTTGGGCTGGCCATTTGAAGGGACCCCTCACCCGCCTCAAAAATGAGGGGAGGGAGAGGAACTAGCCCCCAGTCAGCGAGCCTAGGCCCCAGAAAGTATGATCTGGGAGAAGGCCAGGGATAAATGAGGGGGACTTGTGGGGGAGCCTGGAGACTTCTTGGTGACTGTATTAGTCTCCTCCTGTTGCCATAGTAACATCCCGGACACCACAGAAGTGTACTTCCTCATAGTTCTGGAGGCTGGAAGCCTAGGATCAATGCCCCAACAGGATGGTTTCTTCCAGCCTTTGTGCCTTGGCTTGTAGATGGCTGTATTCTCACCACATCATCTCATGGTCTTTTGTCTTCTTACAAGGAGAGCCATGATATAAGTTAATACCCATCTTAACGGGGTCTGTTTTATCACCTCTTTATAGATTCTGTGTCCAGGCAGGTGCTTGTGGCTCATGCCTGTAATCCTAGCTATTCAGGAGACTGAGATCTGAGGATGGTGGTTTGAAGCCAGTCGAGACAGAAAAGTCCATGAGACTTTTATCTCCTATAAACTACTCAGAAAAAGCCAGAAGTGGCACTGTGGCTCAAGTGGTAGAGTGCTAGCTTTGACCCAAAGAAGCTCAGGGCCAGCACCCAGGTCCTGAGTTCAAGCTCCCCTCCCCCCAAAAAAGATTCTGTTATCAAATACAATCACATTCCAAGATACTAGAGGATTAGAGTGTCAACATATAAGTTTTGGAAGGAACAGAATTCAGGAAATAAGTGACCATGGGAGCAGTATGCTAATTGTGACTGTGTTACAGAAAAATTAACTACTGGGTTCCAAATAATATCAACATCCACACCATCCACAGACAAGCTCCCCCTATGTACACAGGTGTGTGCATTTGCATGTGTGTATGTGTGTGTAAATGGGAATCTGTGTATGTACATGCATGTGTGTGTGTGTGTGTGTGTGTGTCCCTGACACATTCCATGAGCCCAGCAGTCTAAGCACTAGGTCCACTTGCAAGAAGGTGGGAGAAGGAAGGACAGAGGAGAGTGAGTACATTTTCTGGCTGCGCTGAAGAAAATAGCCCAGGTCTACAGCAAGGCGTAGGGAGACTAGCCTAGAACCCCTGCTGGTAGCCTCCATGTCCCAGACTCCCCTGCACTCTAGCAAAGTCACACATAGAGATCTCCCAGAGCAGACACCCATCCTCCCTCCCTGCGTCCTGCAAGAGGAAAAGATGATGTTTTCCTGCTCACTGGAGGTGACGTGATTCTCAAGGCCTTCAGTTCACAGCTTACCTCCAAGTCTTATCTGCTCTGACTCACTTGGTTATCAGGCTCTGACAAGCCAAAGGATTTGTCTTAGGTTTGACAGTTCCCCTCAACCTGGAAGACAGGGTGTGGTCTCCTCTCCTTAGAGGGCCCTGTGTAGGTCTGGGAATCCTTTCCAAGCTGCTCTGAGCAGGCCCCAGGCTTGGCATATCCAGCTTCTACTCTCCTGATCACCAGCCTCTGGAGGCCATTGACCCTCTCATGCCAGAGGAATTCTCCAGGAGTGTCCTGGGCAGGGACCAGAGCCTTGGCAGGCCAGGTAGGAACACCAGGTTCTCAGGATGATGGCTGTGGAAGCTCTACTTGAATTGGCCATGTCTGGTCCTGTGAGGAGAGTCGACCAGCCACCTGGCTGGCTAAGGCCTTACTTGAGTTTCTGGTAGGAAAAGCTGAGTCAGGACACTCTCAAGATGGTAAAAAGCCCTCCGGTGCTTGGCCCTATGGCCAAGGTAGGATAGGAAGCCAGAAGGGAAGGCCTTCTTAAACTTGGCCATTTCAAGTGAGGGTTTCCTGGGTTCTCAGGGGCAAGACAATGGTCTGGAGAGCTCATTGTGATCACTGGATTCTTCCAACCATGCATCTACTTAAAGACCCTAAACCGGGCTCCTAGAGTAGCTCCCTCTACAAACTTAGGTCTAACCGAGCTATCACCTCTTCACAGGGACCTGTGAGTGGTTGATGACCGCACTGTCCCAGTGCTTATGAAAGCCAAGTGGCTTATTATCACCTCCAGTCCCAGCATTCAGGCCCAGCCCAGCCCAGCCCCCCCCCCCCCACGGTAGGAAACGGTGAGTAAAGACCACGTGCTATGGAGCTAGATGCTCCCCCTCAAGAGAACCCTCCCAGTCTGCTTTTGAAAATAATGAGACTGACATTGCTTGGCCCTGTCAGTCCCGAGCCCTGTGTCGTTACCGCCATGACCTGTGCCTGGGAGGTGGCAGACACTCAAATATATCTGGGCTTGTGGAAGGAGTGAAGAGATTCGAGTCCCTAGGCAGGTCACGTCCCCATCCCCGTTCTCCCTATTCAGTGATGGTCAAGGAGTTGTAATCCTGACATTGGTACAGGTGTTCACAAGGGGCCCACAAGAGGCTGCCAGGATGGAAAGAGGCCATGGGGTCTTCAAGAGGAAACATCCATCTTGTGGAGGGTGCCCAGCAGGTCACTGAAGATTGAGCCCCAAGCTCTGGGCTGGCAGAGCACCAAAAGGTGCTGATTGCCCCTGGCTGGCCTCCAGGAGGAGGGCGTGGGAACCTGGCCTTTAGTCCCTGCGGGCTGCACGGAAGTCAGTGGGACAAACCCCAGGGAGGCTTCTGATGGACACTCATGGGCACACTCGGCCTTGTGGTCCCTGATCGACCACTTCTCCCATATCCTCCTCCTCACTCAATTGGGTTTTGTCAGCTGAAGGGACTCTTGGGGTTCTCACAGTCCTATGATGGACACTGACCCATCCCAAAGACCACTCCTACCTGGGCTGGAGAAAAGTAACTGCTCGAGGATGGACAGGCCACCGAGTAGCAGCCTTGCACCCCGTAGTCAATAATCCCAGTGTTTTTATTCTCTCCCCCTCCCCCACTGCATCTTTGAGAGCGGGGGATTTTAGTGACTGTGGATGTGAGGGTCAAGTGGTGGGTGTTCTTGTCTAGGGCTGTGAGAAGAGCCAATATGAGTGGCAGCCCTGTTCTGCCAGAAACTCCTGGCATGGCATGGCCCTGCACAGCCCCAGGGGACAGGAAACCTGCCTTTCCTGCCCCACACCTCCCAGCCCTGCCACACTGGCCAAGGGCAGGGCACTTGTGTGAGCTCTCACACAACTGTTGGGTTGGGTTCCAGAAAAACAAGCCTTTCCCCAGCTGGCCAAACCCTTTCCCATCTTCCCTTCTTTCTCTGGTGTGACGGGTGATAGATTGTCTTGGGTTTGAGTCCTGACTCCAGCCCTCCCGGAGGCCCAAGGCAAGGCCATCTAGCAGCCTGAGTATGATTTTCCTGTCTGTAACCCAACTCTGGTGGGATGGTTATGAGAATCTCCCAAGAAGATGTAAGTGTAAACCACCTTCCTACCCCCACCCCGACCCATTACCTCTATGAATGGGAGGCATTCCTAAATAGGAGGTCCTAGCCCCATTCCACCTCCGTGTGGCCTGAACTCTACCTTGTGTCCTTGGCTGCCCAAAGCCAGGCTGGTCCTTCCAAGATCTCTCATGGCTCTTGCTCCCAAAGTCATGGGTCAGGGCCTGTTGTACTACTGCAGAACAAGAGAGGCAGCAGAAGGGAGTTATTCATCATCTCCAGACAGACACCCCAGTCCCTGTTCAGGGCCCCCTACTCACTGTTCCTTTCTCCCTTCCTGGTCCTCGTGAGCAGGATGAACTCCAAAGACTGTGAGCTTAAGGACAGAGTGAAAGGGAGCTCTTATCTGTGGTATTTATGGAAGGCCAACCCTGCCTCTCTCTCTCTCCAGCTCAAGTAAGGGTCATGAAAGACAGAGGAGCTTCAGAGGAGGCCCTGGAGGAGAGTACTCTGCTTCCCACAGCAGGAGTGGGATGCAGGAGGCTGGAGAGGCCAGGAGAAATCCAGCAGCTTGCTACCTCAGGGCCATGGGAAAAGGCATGCTATTTGTTCCATAGCATTCCTTACCAGCACCCCAGGCTTTTGCCCTTACACACCTACTAGGCTGAGGTGTAGCCAGTACTAAGTCACAGCAGAACGTGGGCCCTGCCTGCACACTAGACCAAGGCCCTTAGGAGAACCAGGCCTGTATGCTGTCCAGCAAGCAAACTGACAACCGCTTCTGCTAGTTTCCTGGAGCTTCCAGGCTTGGGATGGTCATGTCAGGAGAAAGGCTGGGAGTAGGGGTGGGAGAAGGAGGACATCTCCTGGAATTCCAGCTGATTCAGGAACTTGGAGTTCCGGCTGACTCAGAGACTGGGAGCTCTGGCTGACTCAGGAACTTCAAGGGCAACATCATCTCCAGTATTTGTCTCCATGAGAGAAGATGCTAAAAGGAGGGCTTAAAGATCCATTTGCCAGCATCAAGAGCCTGTGAGATCTCCAGCAAAGGAGTCCTTTCCACAGATCACCCGGCTTTCCCACAGCATGGTGGCAAATTGCCTTATTAGATGATGAAGTCACCAAAGCCTTAATCCTCTTTATCTCACCGACAGTTTGGCAGAGCAGTGGATCTCGCTGCCAACTATGTCTCTTGTGGCTAGGCCCCTGAAGGAACTGCCACCAGACGTAACTCCACGGAGGTATCTTTCTTAGAGGCTCAGCTTACCACTTGTCTGTCACCTTTAGATAGAAAGTTCTTCCAGAAAAGCCTGTAGCAGATGGTATTCTTCAAAGATGGCCTCCGCAGTGAGCCTGCTCACATGCCCTTCCTGAGAGGCCTCCAATGGAGTAGTGGTCTGTGCCAGCTTCTTCATGTGCTGGAGAAACGTTGTGACTTCCTTGATAAGTAGAAGTCACAGGAGAGGTGTTACTATGTGAGTGCTGAAGTTCGGTCAGAAAAATGCCATGCCCCTTCACCCTGTTCTCCTGCAGCTCTTGCTTTTAGTCAGCCGCCATATTGGGAAGGAGTCCAAACCATACAGAGAGCCCATGTGTTTGAGCTGACCGCCCCCCAGTAGGTCCTACTAGACCCTCAGCATCAGCCACCAGACAAGAACAGACATTTTCCAGATGTATCCAGCCTCAGGTACGAACCAGACGCACCTGCGAGTAAGACCCCGACTAAGAGCTGCCCAGCTGAGCCTCACCAACTCCAGAACTGTGGGAGATGATACAACCATCATAGTTGCCTTAAGTGACTGAGATTTGAGGCGACTGGTGAAATATCAATGGAAAATTCAGGAACAACAGCTAGAGATCCTTGGCTCTTGCCTATCTCTGTTACTAGAAAACTGGGAGTCCATGCCTTCCTCTCAAGCTCCCTAATTTCTGAGTGATTCAGTCTCTCTCAAAGTGGACTTGAAAGTGGGAATTCCAGCAGCTGTTGGCTGTTCTTGCTCAAACTCTAAGGAAGTCATCCTCTTAAACATTTCTCTCAAGAGAGGCCATTATGATGTCTTAGGAAGTTCACCTTAGAGTCAGGTAGACTTGGATACAAAGCCCAATTCTGCTACCCTCTGGCACCATGTCCTCAGTTACTTTTTTGTTCCAAACTTTAGGAGCTTGTCATGAAATTGGACAGTATGTGACTACCTTGCTGAAATAGTATCACAACCAGATGTTCTTTATAACTGGAATCATTGCAAAACAAGGGAGGGGAAGTAGTTGTGTGTTGTGTGTATGATCAGTAATAATAACTGACTTGTATGAGTTATTATATATATTATAATTATTATAGTTATTATATGTATTATAATATATAATATATAGAGCAGTTTCCCAAGACAGTTAATAAGTAGCAGAGCTGAAATTTGAAGCCAGAAAATATGTCCTGGAGCTCATGCACCAAATTGCCTCTGGGTAAACATTAGGTCTGTGAACGCTGGTGGCGCTAGTTGCTCATCTTCGCCCCCTTCTGAAGACAGGACCTGGAGGAATGAAGCGCTTCAGCCAACGTACAGCAGTGGTGAGCTCCCCGCCAGCCAAGGTGTGCTGATGGGGCAGATAGACTAAGTGAAAGCCAACACCCAGTGGCCCCATACTACTATGAAGGTGGAGTCCTGGGAGGGTGTGTGTCATCCTGGAAAGGGAGCAACCATGAGTGTGGCTGCTGGACACATGCCCTTTTACTGGCCATGGGATGCACAGTGAGTCAGCCATCCTCCTTACGACAGTGTTAACTCCCACATGAAAGGATGCGGATAAAGAACTCTGAGACTTGGGATGTCAACCACCCAGTGCTCAGAAGATGGAAGGCGCAATGAAGCCGGTAACACCATCCTGGGACAGGTCACAATAATAGTTGTGTTGATCAGACCCCAGGTCAGAGTGTGCAGAAACCACAAGTGGGCAGCTAGATTTCCTAGTGATGGGGTATGGGGGACAGGACCACCATGGCAGAGAGCATTGAGAAGATACAACAAAGAAGCGACGGTCAGCCTTGGAGAGGGACCAACAGCAAGCAGGACAGACAGGCCCAAGAGGGAGGAAGGCAGGGAAGCCTCACCCTAGCAGGACCCCATGCCACTCAAAGATCCAAGGAGAGTCTGAGTACTGACTGTGAGCACAGGCGCCCACAGAGATCTTAGAGGGGCAGTCTGGCTTTGGGAAGTCAGAATCTGGCAGGGCTCAGCCAAGGACACAGACTAGGGTTCAGGCCACATGAAGATGGAGTGGGGTTAGGACCTCCTATTTTGGCATGCCTCCCATTTATGTCTTAAACAATAAATAAATAAAAAGCAGAAACCAGCGGCTTCTGCTTCATTTGAGCTGGGGGTTGCTTTAGAATTCATCCCCAAGTTCGGGGACTTCATTCTCCTTGCCATGTCCTCCCCAAGGAGTCACAGACCACTTTGAGAACTGCTGAATTCCAGCCATGCTGGGTATCCGTGGCTCACTCCTGTAATCCTAGCTATTCAAGTGGCTGAGATCTGAGGATCCCACTTCAAAGCCAACTTTGGGCAGAAAAATCCGTGACTTCATTTCAGGCAAAAAGCCAGAAGAAGAGGTATGGCTCAAGTGGTAGAGAGCCAGCCTTAACGAAGTGAGAGCAAGAGGTCCTGAATTCAAGCCCTAGTACCAGGGGGAAAATAACGATGCAAGTCAGAGGTCTGGGATACAGATATAGAATCTTTTCTTCCTGAAATAGCTCTCTTGAATGCTCCAATTTCATTTCCATTGCTCAACAAAAGAGCCTACCCCACAGGATCCCATCTGTGAAGCTATGGATGATAAACCAGGAGACTGTAAGAGTATGCTTTCTCCTTGTGTTCACTCATTCATTAAACATAGACAAACATCTTTGCAGGAGCTATTTTGTCATTACTTACAAGTCACTTTCCAACACTAGGACTTAGTGGAGTTATGAGCACTGAAACTAGTAGGAGGTCGTGAAGTCTCAATGACCCTTACAGCTCCAGTTGTTGGCCAGGGATGCTCAGAGGGGCAGGGAGCTGATGGCCACGCTCCCCCACCCCATGTTTATGGACCATTATGATTGGATCAGGGATGATCTGCTTCTCAAGACCATCATGGTCTTGAGCCTTCCTGTTTTATAGGAAAGAGTAGCCGTCCCTAGCTCCTGCTCAGGGGTCCAAGAACGTCTCCAAATCACAATGTAGCTGCTAGAACAGACTCCAAACAGTAATTCAACAGGACACTAGGTAAGAAATGTCCAACACATACTCAGCTAGCAAGAGAGGGCCCAGATATGACCCTGCGTGGCTCAGCTTCTCACTGTGATGGGCTTGCAGGTCAACACCTCACCCCAGAATGGGTAGCAACCTTGGGGTATTTCTTCTTACATAGACCACCCCAGGACATGAACTTTGACCCTCGGTGCAATTTTTTTTAATGAGGAAAAGAAGGATTCAAATGCCAAAGGGAGTTGTTAAAATTTTATTTTGGTAATGGGGGTTTGGAACTCAGGGTCTCATACTTGCTAGGCCAAAGTTTTACCACATGAGCCATACTTCCAGTTTTGTTTTTTTTTGCTTCTGTTATTCTGGGGATAAGAGTCTTGCTTTTTTGCCTGGATTTGAACTTCAGTCTTCCCAACCTCAGCATCCTAAGTAGATAGCATTACAGGTGTGAGCCATCATGCCTGGCTAAAATAAAAAGTATTGTTAGGCTCTAGATCTGTCCCCTTTAGATCTTTAGCCTACATAACCACATTCTTTTCGGTGTGTGTGTGTGTGTGTGTGTGTGTGTGTGTGTGTGTGTGTGTGTGTGTGTGTGCCGGGGCTTAAACTCAGGGCTGTATCCTCTTGCTTGGTTTGCTTGCTCACAACTACTACTACCACCCTAGCCATGCCTCCAGTCTAGCACCAGCCTGGAGATAGTCTCATGGGTTTTTTCTGTCCTGGCTGGCTTCGGACTATCATTCTCCAGGTCTCAGCCTCCTGAACAGCTAAGATTAGCCTATTGCATAGCTATGATTACAGGTGTCAACTACTGATGCCCCAAGCTACATCCATATTCTTAATTCAGAGGTTCTCAGTAGGGTCTTGAGCCCTTTGGGGCTTTCCAAAACCTACTGAGGGAATCCAAAGGTCTAAATATAGTCATAACAATATGAAGACTAATTGCCTTTTCAGCCTCTCTCATAAGTGTTTGTGGAATTTTCCAGAGGCTACATGACCTGATATGGCAAGAAGTTGGGTACAGGAGCAATCACGAGATCCTAACTGTCCTCTGCTAACCCTGATATTAGAGAGATTTGCAGAAGTATAAAATAATGTTGCCTTTGTTAAGATGTTTTTGCTCTAAAAAGTCTAGTTATTTTCATAAAAAGGTTTAGCTGTTATAAAATGCTCTTTTAAAATGAATTAACAATTCTGAAATTTTCTGTTAGTTTCATATATATATATATATATATATTCACAGATACTGAGATTCACAATTGTTTTTGTAAACATGTAAAAGTATGAGCCAGGAGCTAGTGGCGCTCGCCTGTAATCCTAGCTACTTAGAAGGCTGAGAGCTGAGGATCATGGTTCAAAGCCAGCACAGGCAGAGACTCATCTCCAATTAACCAGCAAAATGCCAAATGTGGAGGTATGTCTCAAGCAGTAGAGTTCTAGCCTTGAGTGAGAAAGCCACGTGAAATGTTGGTTCTGAGTTCAAGCCCTAGAACCCAAACAAACAATAGCAAAAAACTATAAAGGGACAAAACATTTGGTCTGGCTAGAGGAGCTTATGTACTTTTCAACTGTTACCTATAGTCTACCCACAATTGGAAAGGAGAAAAATACAGGAGGAAATGAGTGGGTGCTAAGGATGAACTGACATTACACCATGGTGACACAAGAGGGAGCCCTTACCAACGATCAGATTTCTTGGGGAGCTGGACATAAGATCGCTGATATGTTAATTCTGTCATTACGTTAATTAAGAAAAAAGCTCTTAGTCTCTTCCCTGCAATGTTGTTGGCGGGGGTTGAAGTTAAGGCCTTGTGCTTGCTACAGGTGCTCTACCACTTGAGTCATGTCCCCAGTCAATATACTTTTTACCTCTTAGTGTTTCTCTGTAACCAATGTGTTCTGATAAATATATGTTTATGAGATGTGTGTGTGTGTGTGTGTGTGTGTGTGTGTGTGTGTGTGTGTGTGTGTGCATGTGTACTGGATTTTGAACGCGGGGCCTCGCACTTTTGACTGGCTTTTTTTTCTGCTTAAACACAGGTGCTCTACCATTTGCGCCACGGCTCCACTTCTGCCTTTATGCTGGTTATCAGAGATATGAAGTTCATGGGCTTTTCTGCCTGGGTTTGGCTTCAGACTACAATATTCAGATCTCAGCCTCCTGAGTAGCTAGGCATGAGCTATGGGCATTGGTTTATCTTTCTTATTTTTTTTGTAAGTTGTGGGGCCTGAACTCTGGGCTTGGGCACTGTCCCTCAGCTCTACCACTTGAGCCACAGCGCTATTTCTGACTTTTTCTGATTATGTGGTGCTGAGGAGTCGAACCTAGGGCCTCATGCATGCAAGGCAAGCGCTCTACCACTGAGCCACCTTCCCAGCCCAGCTTATATTTTTTAAAAAAAGAGACTCAGAGTAGGTGCAATCTCCCGTCCTTGGGCACTCCTTGACCACATCCTTCTGGCTCCACAGCTGGTATCAGAAAGACAGAACATCAGGCACCTGCCATTGCCTTTCCCGTAGTGGCTGAAACTGGCCACCCATGGAGTCCTAGCAAGGACCCCTTCGCAGCATGGATTCTGCAGAGCAATAGCTAGGCAGCCGTTTGTTTGACACCTGACAAGTTGTGTCATGTCTCGGTTTTTATTCTCTGTCCCATTTCTGGGATTTTTTTTTGAATACCTGATACTGACTCACAGCTGTAGCAAAACCTAGTTAACAGATGAATGGAACCAGAGAGGCACTGGCTGGGTTGGGGCCTGGCTTCCACCAGTGCTTCTTCATGTGCCTTTGGACCAGTCTTGTGGCCCTTAAGGACAAAATTTCCCTTCTGATAGGACGCCGTGGCACAGCGATGATGAACATTGTCAATCACAGTGAAGAATAAATTCCAGAGCCAGGCAATGGTGGCTCAGGCCTGTGATCCCAGCTACTCAAGATGCTGGCGAATCTGATAAATCAGTGTTCTGACTGAAGTGATGGAGCCAGGGATGGGGGTTAGTACGTATGTTTACGTACGGTGAAAGGCAACTAAATTCTCTATATTTTCTATATTCTCAATTCAATGAATGACCAAGTGGAAAAATAGCCGGGTGTGTTGGCACACACCTGTAAGCCAAGTACTCAGGAAGCTAGGAAGAACATGAGTTGGAGGCCCATTGAGGCTAGATAGTGAGACTGTCTTAAAATAAAAGAAGGGAGCCAGCTGCTGGTGGCTCACGCCTGTAACCCTAGCTATTCAGAAGGCTGAGATCTAAGAATCATGGTTCAAAGCCAACCTGGACAGGAAAGTCTGTGAGACTCTGATCTCTAATAAAGTACTAAAAAAGTTGGAAGTGGAGCTATGGCTGAAGTTGTAGAGCGCTAGCCTTGAGCAAAAGCAGCTCTGGGACAGCACCCAAGCCCAGAGTTGAAGCCCCACCACAAAAAAAGAAAAGTAGGAAATCAATCGGTACTATGAGCATGCTGTTCAGAGCGATAGAGGTTAGACATTCATATTGATACTGAAACACTAGTATTGGTGGCTACAGAAATTCAAACTGAGGGCTGACTGACTTCCTACTCTCCCTGAAAACGAGAAAGGCTGTGAAGGCCCTTCCTGGACTCTAGGATGCACCCCACCTATTGGCCAATACAAATACTGCCAGGCTCAGCTCTAACCTTTGGGTGTAGACCTTACTTAAAAAGCAAGCTTGGTAAAAGCATCAAATTTCGTGGAAAGATAGGACAATTAATTGAGCTATTATTAGGTGTTTTTCTAGTGGCTTTTCTTCTAGCCAGTCCCTAGACTTAACGATGCCTGAGGGATTTTCCTCAAGAAGGCTGGCTATGTGTATGTCATAAAAGCTGATTTTTTTTTTTAAGAGATGGTACTGATAGATGTCCTGCAGGGGGCCACCTTTGAAAGTAATTCTGAAGAGAGATTTCTCTGCAACGTGGAGAGAGATTAGCTCTATGAAACTTTTGAACAAAAGATGGACTGGGAAGGTGGCTTAGTGGTAGAGTGCTTGCTTGGCATGAATGAAGCCCTGGGTTCGATTCTTCAGTACCACATATGCAGAAAAAGCCGGAGGTGGTGCTGTGGTTCAATTGGTAGAGTGCAACCTTGAGCACAAGGACTCAGGGACAGTGCCCAGACCCAGAGTTCAAGCCCCAGGACTGGCCAAAAAAAAAAAGAGAAGATGGACCCATGATTCACCTGGACCCTAGACCTGGGGCTCAAGCTCTGCCAGATACTTCTATCTAGGGAATGTTACACGAGCCCCGAACCCCTGAAGCTCTCCACCAGGCTGCCTCAAGGGCATTGGACAGGAGCAAGCTCCACACTGGGAACGAGGTAGAAAAAAGGAAGCTCAGAATCAGAGCCGCCTCCCTCCCATGTGGCTCTGGGGCGCTGAGCAAATAGGCCTGACCCTCTGCAGCATGTGGAGATGGTGTTTGTTGCTGAGGTAGCAGATGGCCAGGAGAAATGACCGTCAATGTTTCTTAACTCTACTTGAGTCGTTTTGACTTCATGGTTGCCCTGTGTCTGGACCATAAGGTTGGACAGGAAAGGCTGGGGGTAGAGCTCCAGTGGTGCTGGGCACTGGTGGCTCACACTGGTAATTCTGGCTACTCAGGAGCTCAAATCTGAGGATCGTGGTTCAAGGCCAGACTGGGCAGGAAAGTCTGTGAGACTCTTTATCTCTAATTAACCACTCAAAAGCCAGAAGTGGAGGTGTGGCTCAAGGGATAGCTAGACTTGTGCAAAAAATTCCAGGGACAGCACCCAGGCCCTAAATTCAGGCCCCAGGATGAGAAATAAACACACAACTACTTTGGAGGCTACTGCTGAGTGTTAATGGCCAAAATGGAGCCTTTTCCAGATGCCATAGCCAGCTGCTCCCTCAGGAGGCTGCAGCCCAAATTAGCTGAGGTTCGGGAATGGCACTTTTCTCCCCCAGATTCAGCCAGAGAGCTTGCTGGGGCTCCAAGCCCCCAGATATCTCTAAGATCCATGGGGGTAGGGGTGGGGTGTGAGATCATTCATTTCAAAGTGATTCTTGAGAGCCTTTTCTGATAGCCGCTTACTCTCAGCGGAGAAAACCACAGCTGCCTAAGAAAAGACATCAACAAGCCATGGAGCCCCTCCCTTCAGGAGTGGGCCAGCGCCTCTAATCCCCAGCAGCTGTGGCTCAAAGCAGGGCCTCCCTCGCCCTGCCTGCCAGAGGTCTGTCTTAGGAGGCGTCTTTCCTGCCAGCCATTCCCCGTGGAGGCTCCTTTATACTCAACTTTGTTCTGCCTTCTTTCAGCATCCCTTTACATGGCTCTGTTCTTTCCTCCCAGGGCGCTCAGCACAAGGCAGGGAGGTAAAACTTCAAGGGTCTGAGCTAGTGGAGAGGGAGGTTACAGAGGGCCAAGTGGCAGGGGAAGGCTATTTTAGGCTCAGCTGGAAACACGTGCAGGCCTGGGAGGGGCGTAGTAATTGTGCCTGGCACAGGGTTTCAACGCCTGCAAACACCACCCGCCAGCAAACACACCTCAATCCAGAAATTTGACCTGGAGCTGAACCCTAAGAGCTTTCACTTCCTCAGGAGGGGAAGGAGGTGCAACAGCTTCTGATCAGAGACTTGGGTGTGCATTTATCCTTTGAGGCAGATCCTTTACCTCCCCTCCCCCCTCCCTGCCTCCCTGCCTCCCTCCCTTCTTTCCTTCCTGCCTTCCCTTTCCTTTCTCCTTCCCTTACCTTCTTTTCCCTTTCCCTTTCCCTTTCCCTTTCCACTTCCCTTCCCTCCCCTCCCCTCCCCTCCCCTTCCCTTCCCTTCACTTCCCTTCCCTCCCCTTCCCTTCCCTCCCCTTCCCTTCCCTTCCCTTCTTTCCTTTCCCTTCTCTTCCCTTCCCTTCCCTTCATCTTCCATCTTTCTCTTCCCTCTCTCCCTTCCTTTGGTGCTTCCTCTCACCAAAAAAAAGAACTTCTGGCTCCCACAAATACAATGTATCCACTATTCTTGGGAAAAACTGTAAAGAATTACTTCCAGACCTGTCTGAATTATGGCACCCAAACAGTGGGGATTAGTGTGGGGTGGATGGTGACGGGGGTGGGATGCAGAAAGAAGGTAAGAGAGATCTTCTGGAAACCCTGAACAATTTTGCGCCCTTCACCGTGGCTTGCTCCTGGAGTGGCTTGTGGTTACAGGGCAGACACATGGCACCAGACATTCAGTAGAGATTTTTCTTCTTCTTGGTGATACTAAGGATTGAACCCAGAGCTTCACATTTGATAGACATGTTTTTACTACTTGAGCCAAGCCTCCAATTGTTTTTTCCCCTCGTTATTTTTGAAATAGGGTCTCATTTTTTGCCTGGTCCAGGCGGGACTACAATCCTCCTGTTTACACTCCGCTCCGTTCCTGGGATGATAGTCCCGTACTGCCTCACGCAGCTTCTCCCATCAAGGAGGGGTCTTGTGAACTTTTGTTTCACTCTAGCTGGCCTGGAACAGAAATCCTCCCAATCTCCACCTCTCAAATAGATTGGCTGACACCTGTGAACCAGCAGCACTGGCTGTGTTTTTTGTTTTCCCTACAACTTTGTCTTCAAGTATATCAAAACACCTAAATACTATGATCATGCTAACAGATAACCACAGAACAAAATTTTAAGTAAAAGTAGTTATTTCTTTAAAACAACAATACTATAAACCCTACATGGAAATAAGTATACTGAATCTAACTGGCACCATCTTGGCCATGTGGTGGAAGATAGGGAATTGGGTTTAACTGGTGCCATTTTGTCTTCATGGCAGAGTCAGGGAAGGGGAAGTTCCACACAGGTGATGGACATGCCTGAATTCCTAGAGGTAGGGGTGGGGACTTGGATGATAGGTTACTGGACCTGTCAGTCCTGTGCTTTAAATTGTGAGACTCTCGAGTTTCCTGTGACCTTGGCCCCCTGTCCCTGCCTCTATTTAGGCCCAGACCAGCTCAGATACCATTATGCCATGCTTCGTGTTTCATGTCTTGTGCCTTGCATGTCTCTTCTCCGGTCACCCTGGTGTCCTACTTCAGCTCTCCGTTAGGGTTGGTCTGTGTTGTTGGTATTGTTTTTCTGCTTTCTTTCCTCTCCTGTTCTCAGGGCTTAGTTTCCTAACAGCGTTAAATGTATTTGAGGGACTGAAGGTCTTTGTGACAGAAGTCTACCTTTAGTCACTGGCTTTTCAATGAAGACTCCCAATTTGACCTTCAAAATGTGTCCTCTCTGTTTCTTGAGACTGAATTCCTGTACAGCACTAACTGTATGCATATGTAGATGTTGTCAATAAGCTGTACATGTGGTCCCTCTGCAAGCTGTTGCTCTAGCATGTTGGGAGGGGATACCCGGAAACCCCCACGTGGACAAGGGACCGTGGGGGAGAGGAGGGGTGCAGGCTGAATGAAGGCAGCAAGTTGAGCTGCTTTCCTGAAGGGCTTTGTGAGAGGCTGATGGTGGACAGATCTTTTCTCCCTCATTCACACCGAGATGGAGCTCAGCACCCTCGCTGCTCAAGCATAGGGGAGTGGGTCTTGGGGCTTTCAGGTATTCACATGGTTGAGATTCCTGCAGGAGGGCAGAAAGTTCTGGCTGGAGGGCAGATGCCAGAGTAGAAGGAGTTAGGCATGCCAGGACACCAGGAGCAGACTAATGGACTCAAAATCATTGAGTCCTCTTTTGGAGACACCCAAAAAATTAACCAAGAAATCAAAGCCATGCCTTGCATACATGAGGTCCTGGGGTTGATTCCTCAGCACCGCATAAACAGAAAAAAGCCAGAAGTGACGCTGTGGCTCAAGTGGTAGAGTGCTAGCCTTGAGCTGAAGAGCTGAGGGACAGTGCCCAGGCCCAGAGTTCAGGCCCCGTGACCAACAAAAGAAAGA